>NW_006921790.1:1050651-1096038 GCF_000298275.1 Orycteropus afer afer
AGCTGCCCTTCAGGTTTGGAATTGAACACACTCCTGTGGCTTCCAGCCAAACAAAAGAGAGACATATGAGATGAACATTCACATTAGGTAGATACACTCCTTGGAGAGATCAATTATGAGAGAATAGAAGGGCTATGTGTGCACAGGGAGACAGCTCAGGGGGTAGGAGTGAATGGGAGGGAAGCACACAGGGAAGAGGTAACTATGGGGAGAAAAGTGGGAGGGGAGATGTTGCATTGTGGGAAATTACAGTCAATGTCATGATACAAAGTGTGCATGAGCTGATGTATGGAAAATGAATTTGTTCTGTAAATTTTCACTTAAATCACAATAAAAATCAAAAATAAAACCTAAAAATCAAAGGATAGAACCACATATATAAATCAAAAGGTAACCAAAAAAAGAGAAGGATTACCAATATTATTTTTTGATGAAATAGACATTAAGGCAAGAACCAGCCGAAGAAGCAAGGAACAGCATTATACAATGATTAAAAGATCAATCCAATAAGAAGACATAACCATTATAAATATCTATGCAACTAGCGAAAAACCCACCAAATACATAAATCAAATTTTAAAAGAATTGAAAAGTGAAAGAGACAACTTCATAATACTAGTAAGAGATTTTAATACACCACTTTTAATGGTGAACAGAATAACTAGAAAGCAACTCAACAAAGATACAGAAGATCTAAACAACACAATCAGCCAACTTGACTGCATAGATATATACAGAGCATTCCAAAAAACAACAGCTGAATATAGATTTTTTTCCAGTGAACATGGAACATTCTCCAGAACAGAACAATTTGTTAGACCATAAAGCTAATAAGTAAACAAACTATGGTACTTACATGGAATGGGATATTATACAATGATAAAGAATAATGATGTATTTGCAAAACATGGATGAATATAAAGGGTATTATGCAGAGTTAAATTGTTCTTGTTGTTAGGTGCAGATCAGTCAATTCTGAGTCATAGAGACCCTATGTACAACAGAATGAAACACTGGCTGGTCCTCTGTTAACCTCACAATCCTAGCTATACCTGAGCTCACTGTTGGAGCCACTGTGTTGATCCGTCTTGTTGAAGGCCTTCCTCTTTTTTGCTGACTCTCTACTTTACCAACATGATATCCTTCTCCAGGGAATGGTACCTTCTGACATCATGACCAAATTAGGTGAGATGAGGAGTGGCCATTCTCACTTCCAATGAGCATTCAGGCTGCACTTCTTCCAGGACAGGTTTGTTAGTTCTTTTGGCAGTCCATGGTACTTTCAGTATTCTTCACCAACACCACAACTCAAAAGCATCAACTCTTTTTCAGTCTTCCTTATTCATTGTCCAGCATTCACATGTGTATGAGGTGATCAAAAACACCATGGCTTGGGTTAGTCCCACCTTAGTCTTCAAAGAGGCATCTTTGCTCTTCAGCACTTTAAAGAGGTCTTTTGCAGCAGATTTTTCCAGTGTCATTTCATTGTCTGATTTCTTGACTGCTGCCTCCATTGGGGTTGCTTGTGGAACCAAGTATTACAAATCTTTGACGACTTCCAATCTTTTCTAAATTTATAGTAATTTTGCTTATTAATTGTGAAGGTTTTTGTTTTCTTTATGTTGAGGTGTAATCAATACTGCAGACTGGAGTCTTTGATTTTCATCAGAAAGTGCTTCAAGTTATCTTCACTTTCAGCAAGCAGGGTTGTGTCTTCTCCATATCACAGGTTGTCAATGCATCTGCCTCTAATCCTGACGTCACATTCTTCTTCACATAGTCCAGATTCTCGGGTTATTTGCTCAGCATGCAAATTGAATAAGTTTAGTGAAAGGAAACAACCCTGGCACTTTCCTTTCCTGATTTTAAACCATGCAGTATCTCCTTGCTCCATTTGAATGACAGCTTCCTAGTCTATGTACAGGTTCCTCATGGACACAATTAAGTGTTCTGGAATTCCTATTTTCCTCATGTTATCTATAATTTGTTATTATCCACATAATTGAATGTTTTTTGCATAATCAATAAAACACAAGTAAACATCTTTCAGGTATTCTTTGCTTTCAGCGAAGATCTATCTGACATAAGCAATGAAATCCAATCCCTTGTTCCACATCTTCTTCTGAATCCAGCTTGCATTTCTAGAAGTTAGATAATGTCAATATAATAAATTTATGTATATATATTTATTATATAATGAAACTTAGTCACAAAAGGACAAACACTGCTTGAGACTACTACTGTAAGAAGTCAAGAAAAAATATACATACATAAATAATAATTCTTTGAAGTTTACCATGGGTGGGAGGGAAAAACAGGATGAATCACTAACTAGGGAATAGACACTTACTAACTTTGGTAAAGGGTAAGGTAATATATAATAACTGGGAGGTCATCACAAAATGATCAAGGCAAAGGAAGACACTGCACAACAACTAAAGGCAACAAAGGTAAATACTATTACATATACAATTTTGCAATAAAAATACTAATAAAACCTACAAGTTGGTCCATAGATAGACAGGCAAACTCAACAAGGGTGGGAAGGCAAATGGGACTACATCCATGAATATATATATATACAAGTTTGACAGAGGATATTTCTACGTATTTATTTATATGTGCTGCAAATATATCCATGAATGCAGTAGAACACACAGAGAACAAAGTTATGAAAACTTCTTAGCCATAACAAAACAACTTGAGCATATGAGTGCCTGGGCTTGGGGGCTCAGGACTATAGTCTTGGGGTACATGAAGATCAACTGGCATGACATAGTCCACAAAGATAATGTTCTAGATCCTACTTTGAATAACAACTGGGGTTTTAAAAGCTTATGAGCAATTATCTAAGGTGCAACTACTGGTTTATCCCCACGCAGAGCAAAGAAGAGTAAAGAAATCCAAAGACACAAGGAAATAAATAATTAGTCCCAACGACTAATGGATCATGTGAATCCTATCTTCCGTGACCCTGAGACCAGAAGAATTAGATGGTGACTGGCTACCACAATTGACTGCTCTAAAAGGGATTGCAATAGGAAGTCCTGGATAGAGTGGGAAAAAAAATGTGGAATGAGTTTCATTCAGATTTACTCTCTAATAGAGACTGCTTGAATTCCCAAAACTATGGACCTTAGATATGCTTCAAGGCTGGAATTGAACTCATCCCCATGGCTCAACTTTCATCCAAACAGGTCTACAAGGGGAACAATAACACCAGGGAGGTAAGCACTCATTAGAACAATCCGCAACATGAGATCAAAAGGGTACCATTTGCTAGGGATAAAGCTCAGATGGCAAGAAGTGATAGGAAAGAAGATTGAAGGGAAAGGGTAAAAAAGAAAAAAAAAAGGGAAGAAGTGGGAAGAGTGTTATTACATTGCAGGGATTACTATCAATGCAATAAAACAAAATGTATAAAAATTGTTGAATGTAAAACCAATTTTCTCTGTAAACTTTCACCTAATCACAATTTTAAAGAGAGAGAGAAAGAGAGAAGGAGAGAGGGAGGAGGGTAGAGAGAGAGGTTTGGTCGGTATGCTACATGCTTGCTGCCCTTGTTTTCCAAGAGATCAAGTAAGCTTCTAGCAGGACGTAGACTTGTAATTTTTTCGTTCCGGTTATCATTCAGATTCACTCACATTTTACAAATTCAGGTCCATTCAGGTTTCGCTTCATCGGCTGTGAATGAACTGGAAAGAAAGGTTTGAAGTTCTGCTTTATAGTCAATCCTTGTTACCACTCCAGTCCCAGGTACGCATGGATCTGCCTTCTGTCTCTTGGATTTTTTTTTTTTTTTCTATGTCATGCTTTATAGAGATATGAAAGACAAATAATGAACTTCACATATTTTAACCATAATATTTGATGAGTTTTGACATGTAAAAACCATCGCCACAATAAAATATCAAATAAAATAAACATATTCATTTCCTCCAAAATGTTTTTTGTTAATTTTTCTCCCAGCAACCACAGATGTGGTTATGGTTACTATAGAAAATTTTGCATTTTCTAGAACTTTGTATAAAGGTAATTATATATGTGCAGTAGTTTTCTTCTGGCTTCTTTTTCTCAACATAAGTAAAAGACCATCAGTGGGATTCACTTATGTTGCTATGTGTATGTTTCCATGATTATTTTGTATTTCTGATTATTTTCCCTTTTATGAATACATAACAATTTGTTTATCCATTCATATGTATATGGACATCTACTTTTTTGTATGTTTTGTTTTGTTTTGGTTACTAAAAATGAAGTTGTTTTAAACATTCATGTACAAGTCTTTGTACTGAAATACACTTTCATTTCTGTGGCTAAATATCTGGGAATGAAATGGCTATGTTATATAGCAGGTGTATGTTTAATATTTTACACATGGTCAAACTATTTTCCAAAGTGGTTGAGTCATTTTATACTCCCCATCAATGTATAAGCATGCTACATGCTTCACATTTAGCCACTCTTGTAAGTGCATAATGATATTGATATTTCATTTTAAGTGGTTATTTGCCATTGGTATATGATCACTGGTGGAGTTTCTTTTTGAAATTTTTGCACATCTTTTAAAATTGGGGTATTTGTTTCCTAATGTTGAGTTCTTAGAGTTGTTTATACATTATGACTAAGGTTACTTCACCAAATACATGGTTTGAACATATTTTATTCTAGTCTATGACACATTTTTCATTCTGTTATTAGTGTCTTTTGAAAAGCAGGGGTTTTAAATCTGAGCTCCAATGTAAATTTTTTTCTTTCTTTTATTCGTCAGAAAACTCAATAATTTTATGAAGACAATTCTTCCAAAATTAAAGCATAGATTTACAGCAATCCCAATAAAAAATTCACCTATTTCTTTAGTAAATAAATGTCAAGTTGATTCTACAATTCCTTTACGAATGCAAAAGACTTAAGGTAGCCAAAACAACATTAATAACTAACTAAATAAATAAACTGGGAGAACTAACTTCACCTGAACTCAAGATTTATTGTCAAGTTACAGTAATCAAGTTAGCATAATATTTTCATCAAAAAAAAAAAGACAAAATCATCATTGGTGAGGAATGGAGAGTCCAAAAATAGAACAAATTTATGTATAAATGATTTTTTGACAAAAGTGCCAAAACAATTTTCAGTGCAGAAAGTATAGTGTTTTCAGCAAAAAGTGCTGAAGCTATTGACTATGTTTGTATTTTGATCTAAACTTCACACTATATATAAAAAGTAACTAAATTTTTTTATTTATTCAAGGAAGATGACATCTTACCTATAACCTACACTTTTGTTCCCTCGAGCAATGTAAGCCTTGAATAACTAGGTAAAGCAGATAGAAATAGTGATACTGGAGTTATGAGCATCTAAGGGGAAGTTAAAGTATCAGATTTAGTAAAGGTGGAGAAAAAGAGCAGACTAAACAACTGGGAAAAATAATTGAACCTGCCTAGCTGGCAGAGAGACAGAGCTAAGAGGTGAGGACTCATTAGAAACACAAAAGAGGCCTGCTAAGTGAAGGAGGAAAAAAAAAAAAAACCAAGAAGAGCAACAGAACCCATACAGGATAGATCCCAAGACAGAGAAAGAATTTTGTGAGCCACTTGGGAAAAATGAAGTGTCACCTGCAATGGACAACCAATAAGATAAGTTCTGATTGCTCAATGAAAGCCATGCAGGCAAGAAAGCAATAGGAAGGCATATATAAAATCTTGAAGGAAAAGAACTTCCAACCAAGAATTACATATTCAGCCAAATTGTCCCTCAAATATGAGGGTGAAATAAAAATATTTTCAGACAAACAGAAATTAAGGGAATTTGTGAAAAACAGACCAACCCTACAAGAAATGGTAAAGGGAATCCTTCCAATAGAGAACTCACCACAGAGAACAACAAATTAAAATCAGTACATTTGACAGCACCACTTAGAAACCAAGGAGAAATAGATGCTCAAAATAAGCCCATAAAGTAATGTGTACAGTGAAAATGGGAGTCAATCTGCAGACAACACCAGCAACAAAGAAAATAGAGGGAATAAAAGCTTTAATTACAAAAATTCCAAATGGAGAAGAAGACAGGACAATGTCTTTATAGAACTGACTGTTCAATCTTAAGGAAATAAGAATTTACTTCAGGGTCACCACAAAGAAAAGTAACAATCCCCCTAAGTAAATTCAGAAGGAAGAAAAATGTGTAGGCTTAATAACTACAAAACCAACTATAATGAAGAAAAGAGAAGAAACACTTGATAACAAAATGATCTCAGCACAGAAAAATATTTGGAATAAGGAAATCATCAACAACACAACAAAAAATACAATAGAATGACAGCAGTAAACGCAAACCTATCACTAATTACAATGTGAATGGAATAAATGCACCAGTCAAGAGAAAGAGTGGTAGATTAGATTAGAAAAGAAGACCCACTGATATGCTTCCTACAAGAGACTCACCTTAGATACAAAGATAAAAACATATTAAAAATTAAGGGGTGGAAAAAATATACCAAGCTAATGGCAACCAAAAAAGAGCAAGAGTGGCAATATTAATTTATAAAATAGACTTCAAGGTGAAAAACAGCATAAGGGACAAAGAAGGACATTATATGATGCTAAAAGTATCAATTGAGGAAGAAGATATCACCATAATTAATATCTATGCACCCAGTGAAAGTGCTCCAAAATACATAAAACAAATATTAACTGAATTGAAAGGAAAAATAGGCAACTCTACAATAGTAGTAGGAGACTTTAACACACGACAGAACAACTAGATAAAAAACTCAACAAAGATACAGAATAACTCTCAGCAAAATAAGGATAGAAGGGAAAATTCTCAACAAAATAAAGGGTGTATATGCAAAACCAACAGCCAACATTATTGTTAATGGAGAAAGATTCAAAGCGTTCCCCTTGTGAATGGGAACCAGACAAGGATGTCCTCTATTTATTTAACCCAGTATTGGAAGTCCTAGACAGGACAGTAAGGCAAGAAAGAAAAATAAAAGGCATCCAAATGGGCAAAGAGGAAGTAAAGCTATCTCTATTTGAAGATGACATGATCCTATACATAGAAAACCCAAGAAACTCGTAAAAATTCTACTGGAATTAAGAGATTTAGCATAGTGGTAGGATACAAGATCAGCATTCAAAAATCAGTTGGATTCCTCTACACCAAGAAAGAGGAAGTAAGGAAAACAATACCATTAACAATGACTACCAAAAAAAAAAAAAAAAAGATGCTCTGGTAGCATAGTGCCTAAGGCACTTGACTGCTACCCAGAAAGCTGGTGGTTCAAACCCACCAGCCACTCCTTGGAGGGAAGGTTGGGCAATCTACCTCCATAGTGATACCACCTTGGAAACCCACAGAGGGGTTGCTATGGGTCAGGTACGACTCAATGGCATATAACAACAACAACCAAAATGAAAAAAATGTTTAGTAATAAATCTTACCAGAGACACAAAAGACCTATACAAAGAAAACTATAAAACACTACTAGAAGAAACTACAAGAGATCTACATAAATGGAAGATTGTTTATGGATAAGAAGACTGAATATTATGAAAATATTACCCAAAGAAATCTATACATACAATGCAATCCTGATCCAGATACCATCAATAGATTCTAAGGATATGGGAAAACCAATTATTAATTGTTTTGATTACTTAGTGCTGCTCTGACAGGAATATACCACAAATGGAAAAAGGCTTTAACAAACAGGAGTTTATTCTCTTACAATTTGGAGACTTTAAGTCTGAGTTCAAAGTGCCAGGCTCTAGGGGCTGGGTGAAATCCCCTTACCCTTGGGCTTTAGCTCTGCCTCCTGAAGCTGGAGGCCTTTCTTCACAGCTGCTGGCTGCTGGGGCTGACAAACCCAAGGTCAACAAATGAGTAGGCAGAGTCCCGCTATCACTAAACAACCTAGCAGACCACTAATTCAAGTGCAGAAAAAGTCCCAAGATCAGCAGGGCATGGCAGGCTGTGGAACACTGACTTGGCTCCATGCAGAGTTCAAGCATAGCAAAAATCTAGAGAGCATTCTCTAGACCACATCTCTAAAAACTCAGCTTCTTGTGGTAGATCTCACCATGGAGTTGATTACCAGTCCCATCATGGAGAACTACTGCCACAAGCCACTCAACCAGCCCCAGCCAAGTTAACACACAACCTTAACTAACACATTAATTTCATATGGAATGGAGAGAGACTTTGGATAAGCAAAGCACTGCTGAAGGAAAAAGAAAAAAAAAAAAAAAGTGGGAGGTCTCACATTCCCAGATCTCAAAACCTATCATATAGTCACAGTAGTTAAGACAGCTTGCTATAGGTACAAAGATAGACAGATAGACCAATGGAGCAAAATTGAAAACCTAAAAATAGACCAATCCATCTATGGACAGTTGATCTTTGAGAAAGGACCAAAACACATTAAATGGGGGGAGAGAGAGCCTCTTTAAAAAATGATGCTGGCAAAATTGGATGTCCACTTGCTGAAAAATGAAACAAGACCCTTACCTCATCCCATACTCAAAAATGAACTCAAGTTGGATCAAAGACTTAAATATAATACCCAAAACTATAAAGTTAGTCAAAGGTAAAATAGGAGCAAATCTAGGGTCCTGAATTTATGTTATAAATAGACTGTCAAGCATAATCCACAATGCACAGGCAGTAGAGGAAAAGCTAGATGACTGGAACCTTGTAGGAGCTCTGATAGCATAATGCTTAAGGCACTTGACTGCTAACTAGAAGGCTGGCAGTTCAAATCCACCAGCCTCTCCTCAGAAGGAAGGTTGGGCAATTTACTTCCATAATGATACCGCCTCGGAAGCCTAAGGAGGGGTCACTGTGAGTTGGGTCTGACTCGACAGCACAGAGCAACAACAACATGCACATTGAAAGACTTCTCCAAAGGGTAAAAAAAAGAACATACAGATTGGGAAATATATTTGGCAATGACATATTTGACAAAGGACTTATCTCTAAAATTTATAGAAAACTTCAACTCCTCAATACCAAAAAGACAAACAATCCAATTCAAAAATGGGCAAGGGACATGAACGACACTTCACTAAAGATGATAAACTGGCATGCAACACACACACACACAAGGAAATGCTCATGATAATTAGCCATTAGAGAGATGTAAATCAAAACAACAATGAGGTATAATCTTACCCCAACAATAATAGTAAAGTTCAACAACACAGAAAATAACAAATGTTGGCAAGGTTGTGGAGAGATTGGGACACTCATATACTTCTGGTGGGACTGCAAAATGGTACAACCATTGTGGAAAATGGTATGGTGTTTCCCTAAAAAATTAAAATTATAAATACTATTTGATCCAATAATTCCATTACTAGGAATATATTCTAAAGAGGTGAGAGACAGGACATGAGCAGACATATGCATACCCATGTTCATCTCAACACAATTCACTATAGCAAAGAGATGGAAACAACCTAAATGCCCATCAATAGATGAATAGATAATCAAACTATAGTACATTCACACAATGGAATACTATGCTACATCAAGGAATAATGAAGAATACATGAATCATGTCACAACATGGATGAATTTGGAGGACATTTTGCTGAATGAAATAAGTCAATCACAGAAGCACAAATATCATATGAGCCCATTATTGTAAAAAGTCAAGGAAAAATTTACTTGAGGAAGGAAATTAACTTCGTAGATTACTGGGGTTGGGTGAGAAGGGAGGGAAAATCTTGGACTAGATTGTGATCACCTGTTGAGTGAGGGGAGGGATGGTATAGAAAGAATCTGTGACCAGCATGATGACATTGGGGAAAGGAAGGATACTGAAATGTGCACATAAATAAAGACAAGAGAGGAAAATAATAGTATATGCACAATACTTCATTACCTTTAATACCAAACACCAGAGTACAGATGAATGCAGTGAGAAGATCAGGTGGAGGTCAGAGAACAGGAATATACCCTAGACCAATGATAGATTTAGCTGAAGATAACCTTATATAAGCACTTGTACTACAAAGCTAGCCACACACATTACAGAAGCAACAGAAGACAGAGTTGGAGTAACCTCTCAGAGAAAACAATACATGTTAAGAGAGAAATCACCAGGCCTGCTGACTCAGGACCGTAGTCATGAGGGATACCAAGCTCAATTGGCACAACATAGTACACAAAAATTTTGTTCCACAACCTACTTTGCTGAGTAATGGCTGGGGTCTTAAAAGTTCTTGAGCACCCATCTAAGATACAACTATTTGTCTCCTCTCACTTGAAGCAAAGAAGAGTGAAGAAAATCAAAGCCAGTTGGAAACAATTAGTCCAAGGACATGATGAACCAGAAGAACTAGATAGCACCTAGCTACTAATGTCAATCACTTGGAAAGAGATCAAACATGGAGATCCTGGATAGAGTGAAAGAAAAATGTAGAACGAAGTCCAAAAACACAAAAATGACAAGAATTACTGGTTAAATAGTTTCTGGTGGAACACCCAAGACTATGGCCTTGGGTTACTCTTGGGGCCTAGAATTGGACTCAGTCCTATGAATTGGCTGTCAGCCCAACAGTTGCAAGACCTCTATGCACAACACTTATCCCAAGGCAATGAATGCACCCACCTGCTCTAGGGAGATATACCCTTAGAGCAATCAGCCATGAGGCACGAGAGGCACAGCATTCACATAGAGGGAAAGCTGGACAGACAGGAATGCATAGTTAATAAGGGCACAGGGAGTGGGTAGTCAGGGACAGGAGGAGAGGAGTTTGTTATGGTCGGGGATGTTAACTGGGCCATGAAATCAAATGTACATAAACTGTGGAATGTAAAACAAATTTTTCTCTGTAAATTTGCACCCAAAGCACAATACAATTTTTTTAAATTTTACTCATATAAGTGGGAAACTTAATCATATAAACTGCTAAAAGAAAACATAGGATAGCATCTTTGTGACTTTTGAATAGGCCAAGATTTCTTAGTTATTATCGCCTCTTCTTATGGCCTGCTTTTTTAGGGTCACTTTTTGTGTAAAGTTACGTTAACCTGGTTCGCTAGAAAAAATATCTGCAGTCAAACTTGCAGGGTGATTCTCTATTGTGGAGTGGGTACAATCCCAGGTAGTCTGTAATGACAAGAAACTGGAAATGAGGAATACAAGAAAAGAAAAGAAATACTGACTTCGAAACACCCTTAGAAAGACCAATAAAGTTGGTTGTTCAGTGATAATGGACATCTCTGGAAAATCTGCTTAGAATGACTGTGCATTAGAGCAATTTTTTTTTTTTTTTTTTTTTTAGCAGAAGAAAACATTAAAAATGTACATAGAACTCTTTTCTATCTCCTACATCTCTCATTGGGTGTCACACTTTCTCAGTTCCAAAGGTTTTGCACAGCATCACCCCTCACGTAGTTGTTGGGTAAGGTAGAGATTTAGTTGTTCTGGTAAAATGTGACATGGGCTCTGGGGTTGGTGCTCCACAGCCGAGGTTCAATAGAGGACATATTGAAGTCTAGTCCTCATCCCTAGATAATGCTGAAATGGTCAGTGTAGTTAGGGAATGTAGTGTAGCCAGGGTTCTTCACTGAGAAAATGAATGAACCTCAGGCATGCAAGTGCGACCAAAGGATCCTGGAAAAGTACACAAATTAGGTCCAGTACAAAAGATGGGGTAGGATATAGAAAACAAAATGAAATTGAAAGAATTTGTTGTAAGACCACCTAGGCATATATTAGACCTGTCATTTTTTCTGTAGGTGGATTTTTAATGTCTTTGCTATGTGTGTTTAGGAACACTGGTGGGTCTGTGATTAAAGCATTGTGTTGCTAACCAAAATCTCTGTGGTTCAAATCCACAAGCCACTCCATGACAGAAAGATGGACAGTCTGCTTCTACAAAGATTTCCAGGCCTTGGAAACTCCATGGAGGTAGTTCAACTCTGTCCTATAGGGACACCATGAGTCTGAATTGATTCAATGGCATGTTTTGTTTTGTTTTCTGATGAGTATTTACAGTAGCAAATACTGGGTTTATTCAATAATGTTAAGCAATAGAGCAGGTGTCATTATTTATCTTTTAAAAAAATGAAGCAACATGATTTTTTTTAGGATATCATGACTAGCCCAACTCATCTGGTCTTCAGTCCTGGTATTCAGTGCATCAAATCTATTCTTTGGAGAGTTTCTAAATTCAAGTGGGATGTACTCAAGGTTATGTTTTGGCTCTTGTGGACTTATTTTAATTGTCTTCAGTTTCAACTTGAACTTGCTTATGAGCAATTGATGGTCTGTTCCACAGTCAGCTCTTAGCTTTGTTTTGACTGATGATACTGAGATTCTCCATCACCTCTTTCCACAGATGTACTTGATTTGATTTCTGTGTATTCCATATGGCAAGGTCCATGTGTATAGGCACCGTTTATGTTGTTTAAAAAACAGTATTTGAAATGAATAAGTCATGGATCTTGCAAAATCCTCTTATGAAATCTCCAGCATCATTTTGATCACTGTTGTTGTTGTTGTTATGTGCAACCTTCCTTCTGAGGAGTGGCTGGTGGGTTTGAACCACCAGCCTTCTGGTTAGCAGTCAAGTGCCTTAGGCACTACGCTACCAGAGCTCCCTTTCTATCACTAAGGCCATATTTTCCAATTACTGATGCTTCTTTGTTTCCAACACTTGCTTCCTATCACCAGCAATAATCAATATATCTTGATTCTCTGATTGGTCAACTTCAGATGCACAATTTGGTAAAAAAAAACTTCAATTTCTTCATCTTTTACTTTGGTGGTTGGTGTGTAAATTTGAATAACAGTGTTATTAACTGGTCTTCCTTGTAGGCATATGTAGGCATATTATCCTATTACTGACAGCATTGTTCTTCAGGATAGATCTTGAAATGTTCTTTTGACCATGAATGTGATGCCATTCCTCTTCAATTTGTCATTCCCAGCATAGGAGATCATTCAATTTTGTCATTAAAAATGGCTAATACCAGTTCATTTCAGATCACTAATACATATTGATCTTTATGTGTTGCATTTCATTTATGACAACTTTCAATTTTCCTAGGTTCATACTTTGTACTTTCTATGTTCTGATTATTAATGGATGCTTACAGCAGTTTCTTCCTATTTTGAGTCATGCCCAAGCAGCCAGTGAAGGTCCAGAAAATTTTACTCCGTCCATGTCATTTGACTCTACTTTGAGGAGCCAGCTTTTCCCCAGTCTTATTTTGAGTGCCTTCCAACCTGAGGGACTCATCTTCTTGCACTTTTTCATACAATGTTTCAATGTGTTTCACTGCTATTCATAAGATTTTCAGTGACCAATTTTTTTTCAAAAGTGGATGGCCCCTTCCTTCTTGGCTGTCTGTCTTAGTCTGGAAGCACTAATGAAACTTCTTCATCATGCATGACCTTTGTCGTATTTGAAATATCAGTGGCATAGCCTCCAGATTTACAGTAACATGTAAGCTATTACAGTATGACAAAATGACAGATGAGTAGTGGACAAGGCCAAGGGCTGCCTATGGAACAGACCATCAATTGCTCATATCCAAGTTCAAGGTGAAGATGAAGAAATTTAAAACAAGTCCAAAGAGCCAAAATATGACCTTGATTATTTCCAAACTGAATTTAGAAAACATCAGAAAAATAGATTTGCTGCATTGTACACCAATGACCAACGACCAGACAAGTTGTGGGATGCAATCAAAAAATCATACATGAAGAAAGAAAAAAAAGTCATTAAAAAGACAGGAAAGGAAGAAAAGACCAAAATGAATGGCAGAAGAGACACTGAAACTTGTTCCTGATTGGAGAGTAGCTAAAGTGAAAGGAAGAGATACTGAAATAAAGAGCTTTATCTGAAGATTTAAAAGGGCAACTTGAGAAGAAAAAGTAAAGTGTTGTAATGAAATATGCAAAGACCTGGGATTAGAAAACCAAAATGGAAGAAAATGCTTGGCATTTCTCAAGCTGAAAGGACTGAAGAAAAAAATAATTCAAGCCTCGAACTGTAATATTGAAGGATGCTATGGGCAAAAGATTGAAAGATGCAGGAATTATCAAAAGAAGATAGATGGAATACAAAGAATCACTGTACCAAAAATAATTAGTTGATGTTCACCTATTTCAAGAGGTAGCATATCATCAAGAACCAATGGTATTAAAGGAAGAAGTCTAAGCTGCGCTGAAGAAATTGATGGAAAACAAGGCTCCGGAAATTGATGAAATAACCATTGAGATATTTTAACAAACAGATGCAGCTCTAGAGGTGCCTACTTGTCTGTTCCAGGAAATTTGGAAGTCATCTGGCCAATTGAATGAAAAATATCCTTATTTGTACCCATTCCAAAGAAAGGTGATCCAACAGAATGCAGATATTATCAAACAATATCGTTAAGAATGCAGCATCAGGATTTGGGGAAGACTCATTAACCAGCCTTGCTTCCTGAAGGTGAAGATGACTTGAAGCACTTACTGGAGGAGATCAAAGTCTACAGTCTGCAGTATGGATTACAGTATGGATTCAGTATGGATACAGCTCAACATAAAGAAAACAAAAATCCTCACAACTGGACCACTAAGCAACATCATGATATATGGAGAACAGATTGAAGTTATCAGAGATTTCATTTTACTTGGATCAGCAATTAACATTTATGGCAGTTGCAGTCAAGAAATCACACATCATATTGCACTTGGCTAAATGGTACAAAAGACCACTTTAAAATACTGAAGAGCAAAGATGTCCCTTTGAAGATGAAGGTGCACCTAAGCAAAGCCATGTTATTTTCAGTCACATCATATCATATGAAAGCTAGACAATGAGTAAGGAGGATTCAAGAATAGTTAATGACTTTGAATTGTGGTGATGGCGAGGAATATTGAAAATACTATGAACTGCCAGAACAAACAAATCCATCCTGGAAGAAATGCAGCCAGGATGCTCCTTGGAAGCAAGATGACCAAACTTCTTCTCACCTACTTTGGCCATGTACTCAGAAGGGACCAATCCCTGGAAAAAGATGTCATTCTTGGCAAAGTGTAGGGTCATAAGAAAGAGTGAAGAACCTCAATGAGATGGATGATGCAGCGGCTAGAGTGATGGCCTCAAGCATAGCAAGGATTGTGAGGATGGCGGAGGACAGGGCAGTGTTTCGTTCTGTTGTACATAGGAATGCTGATCGTAATCAACTTGGTGGCACCTAATAACAACAGCAACAAAGACTAGCTCAGGCTTGATTCTTTTCATACCATGTCAGTGCTGAGGAGTACCATCCTGTGGTGCAGAAGCTTTGCAGATTGTATCAATTTATATATGCTACATCACTGGATGGCACAAAAAGTTTGCACTCATCTAACCTACAGGTTATCACTTCAAACACATCTAGCAGCACAGCTAGTTATCTATTTTTAAAAATATTATTGTTGTTGTTGTTGTTGTTATTTGCCGTCGAATCACCCCCAACTCGTAGCGACCCCTCTAGCCAAGAAAAATCTATAGGATAGTTTTGCTTTCGCATATGAGGTCACTATGAGCCAAAATTAATTTCATTACAATGGCAAAATTCTCCATTAGAGAGGAATGGTATAAATTTTGGAAAATTATGATATTACTTATGGGGAGCTGATGTGTTTCAAACTTTTTTCTGTATTATTGTAAAAAAATAGTTTTAGGTATTTGCATTTATCTATTCTTCATAAGCACCATTCACATTAGTTTTTCTTCATACAAATGGTATGCTAAAACAGTCAAGCAAACAAGTTAGACTGTATTGTACTGAGCTCAATTTCTTTCTGACTGTTTATTGAGTTATTTCACGTAAACTTTACTATATTTAAGGCACTTGACTGCTAACCAGAAGGCTGGTGGTTCAAACCCACCAGCCACTCCTCAGAAGGAAGATGGGGCAAACTACTTCCATAGTGATACTGCCCGGGAACCCAAGGAGGGGTCGCTATGAGTTGGGTCTGACTCGACGGCACATAACAACATCAACAACAATCATTCATGCTCATTCTACAAGAAAATGAACAAAATTCCTTATTTCTAATAAAATGATATAGATAGATTTAGATCAAATCTAGTTTTAGAAGTTATTCCACTTATTATCCACTTTATAATACTCTTTCATCTTGTCTCAGCCTTTAATCCTTCTTTTGTCTTCACTCTTATGTCAACATTTTTATCAAAGAGTTTTCTATCTTTGGAGATGGTGGTAAGGACCATGTCAGCCAATGTCCCACCTGCTCCATCTTAGGGCTAATAAATGGCTATAACTAACCTAAAAATATAAAAACACTTCAAAAATTAAATGCATTCAATTTGATAGATGGAAGGACATTTAAGATAACTTATTCCAATCTTTTATTTTGAAGATAAGGAATTTTATTCTTATGATAAATGGTTAATTCAAACTACACAGTTCTTTAGAGTGAGAGCTGGTAATATGATTATGTATCCTAAATAAAGGAATTTCTGCATGATTCAAACAGTTAATAGCCCGATTGCTAACTGAAAGTTTGCTGGGTTGAATTCACCCAGAGGTGCTTTGAAAGAAAGGTCTGAAAATCTACTTTTGAAAAAGCACTCATTGAAAAACCCTAGGGAACACTATTCTATTCTTAACACATATAAGATCACCATGGGTTGGAATAAACTCCATAGTAACTGGTTTTTTTTTTTTTTTTTTTTTTTTTAATCCTTACTAGTGGGCCATGGCTGTCTCATTTGTGAGTTTTTTGATGTTCAATCAGAGCAGTGTGCATACTTCGAGGAATGATTCTTTACTCTTTGGGAAGATAATCTCATGGAATGAAACACAGTTTTGGGAGAGATGCCCATGTGAGGAAGAAAGAAAAAAAAATCACTTGATTATCTAAATCAACTCAATTAACATCAGCAAAAGTGGATAGAAGATTGATGCTGAGGTTAAAACATGTCCATTGCCAAAGCTCATCAAATAACAATTTCCACAAACTCTGATTTAAGTACGTAAAACTATAACTGCCAAAAGCAAAAGTAGTGGAATTCCAAAGTTATCTCCCTCAGTGGAATGAGAAGGAAGTTATTACATATATATATTCTCAATATATGTTTTGCATCAAGGAGCTCTGCTGGTGTATTACCTAAGGCATGTGACTGTTAACCAGAGGGTTGGTGGTTCAAATCCACCAGCCACTCTGCAGAAGGAAGACTGGGCAATCTACTTCCAGAAAGATTTACCATGTTGGAAACCCAAAGAGAGTTGCTATGAATCAGAATCTACTCGATGGCAGTGAGTTTGGTTTTATTGGTTGTATTTTGTATCAAACATAAAATTATGTTGAGAAGAGGCACACAAAGTTACCTATAATAATTTGTTGTGGGTGAAATTACTATCGTCTCAAGATATTAGTGTTTTCATGTACAAAATGAGGATGATATGAATTCTAGTGGAAGCCAATTCTGAGAAGTGTAAATATTAGTACCTGTTCCAGGTTGTTGGACTTTAAAATGCTTTTACTTAATATGTATAAGGAAGGAAACTAAGCAAATCCAAACAAAACCTATTGTTTTTGAGTTGATTCCAACTCACAAAGACCCTATATTACAGTATAGAACTGCCCCATAGGGTCTCCAAAGTTTAATCTTTATGCAAGCAGACTGTCACATATTTCTCTTGTGGAGTGGCTGGTGGGTTCAAACCACAGATCTTTCAGTTAGCAGTTGAGTGCTTAACCATTGCACCACCAACACTCCTTTAGAAAGGAAACTTTGTTGTTGTTGTTTGCCGTGGAGTCGGCCCCGACTCATAGAGACCCCTCCTTGGGTTTCCAAGGCAGTATCACTACGGTAGTAGGATTGCCCAACCTTCCTTCCGAGGAGTGGCCGGTGGGTTTGAACCGCCAGCCGTCTGGTTAGCAGGCAAGTGTCTTAGCCACTATGCTACCAGAGTTCCCAGAAAGGAAACTAGAGGATATTTAATGCAGATTTTTATTAAGTTTTCTGTTTTTACTCTAACGTATTAACGACAAAATGATATTGATCCATGTAATATATATACTAACTTGGAAAGTCTTATAAGGAAAGAGTTGTTTTTTGTGCAATCACTGTGACACAAATTCTACAGGGCATAGAGCTGTTTCATACTGCTGATAGGCACTAGTGAAATGTACGCATTCTATTCATAAACAGTTACATTTTGGAGCAATGTCTTTTGAAGTAATTTAATTGCATTAACTGATTATTTTTATTGTAGGAAATATATATGTAAGAAAACATTTTAACGTTTTACTCATGTAATTCAAAAATAATTACATTCATCATGTTGTTCATCTATCACCTCTATTAGTTTCCAATTTTTTTTTTTTTTTTTTCTATCACTATTAACAGAAGTGGGAGCTCTGGGGGTGTAGTGCCCAAGGCATTTGACTGTTAACCAGAAGGAAGACTGAGCAATGTACTTCCGTAGAGATACCTCCTTGGAAACCCAAGGAAGTATCACTATGAATTGGAACGGACTTGACGGCAGTGAGTTTTTTTTTTTTTTTTTTCCTGTTCCTCTTGCCCCAGTAACAACTAATAAATTTAAGTCTATATATTTTTGCTTATTCTAGATAATTCATGTAAGTAAGGTCATACAATACCCTTCTTTTGTCACAGGCTGATTTTTTTTCAGTATGATGCTTTCAATAAAATGGTCATATATGTTTAGTGTGTACAAGTAATCTATTGTACACATGTATTACGTTTTGTTCATTCATCTTTTGATGGGCATTTAGGCTGTCCTTTGTCTGAGTAATGTGCTTTATGACTGAGTAATATTCCAATGTATGCATACACCACATTTTGTTTATCCATTTATCTGTTGATGAATATATAAGTTCTTTCAACTTTTGGCCATAGTGAATAGTACTGCAATTAACATTTACATTATAGTCACAGATGACACTATTTTATATGCTATCTTACTAGGAATTGTGTAGTATAGTCTGCAGTTCCTGATGTTTCACAGAAGAGATCTACTACAGGCACAGATCAAAGATTCATCTACCAGAACTCTTTAATTTTTTTCTATTTTGGAACAATTTGCAACCATAAGATAGAGTCATACTTAAAAAAAAAAAAAGAAACAAGATGGTGGAATAGGCAGACAAACTACACAGACCCTATTTAACAAAGAAAAGAGAAACCAAATAACACAGATACAGAATATATTCTTGGCACCCTGAGGTTTGAAAGGAAGGATACAAAAGTGGATTAAATTCCAACAAGTAGAAGAACCTGCATGAAAACAGGGAAAAAAGAGACATACAGAGCTGTGGACTGTCAGTGATCCTGACAGCACAGACAGCTTGGATATTGCTAAATGGCGGTAGGACCTAAGAATTAACTTAAAAATCAGTCCTGTTAGCCAGGGGCTGCACAGAGGACTGCCGTGGTGGCTGATGAATAAAAGGGGAAACAGCAAAGAAGGAAACAAACTGAGCTGTGGACTTTTGGCTGTCCTGTGGGTCAGCCATTTTGAATGTTTACAAGCAGTTTGACCATTTTGAATATTTAAAGTGACAACGTTTTCTCAGATTCCAGGCACCTAAGAATAGGCCTCAATTGTTGGAGACAGTAAGGACATACTGGACACTGAAAACTGGAAAGGTGAGATACTCCCCTTGTTACTCTTATACCCCCTGCACTCTTGGTGAATGGAGACACGGACATCCCTCACTCCCACACACCTCCTGGACTGGCAGGAATTCCATCCCAATCTGTGTGCTCTGACAGAGCCTGGGTGCCCTGTCTTGCCCCACCTAGATTTTTTTTTTTTTTAAGTTTGTTTTCATCTCTTTTATAATTATATTATTCTCATCCATTTTATTATTATTCTTTCTTCTTCCCTTCCTGGTTCTAGGTTTTGGAATTTTCTCTTTGCCTTTTCCAGGTTCCCATTTTTTTCTTTCTTGTCATTCTTCCCATTCCTTGTTTATCTTTTTGCTTTTTTACAAGTTTTTTTCTTCATTATTCTCCTACTCTACTTATGTTCACTTATTCCCCCCTCCCAAGAGATTGTGGGTGCCCCCCCTTTTCTATTCATATTTCTTTTGGCTTTTTAAAGTATTTTGTTAAATATTTTTGCTCATGTATTACCTTTCTTCCCCCCCCCCCCACTTTTTCTCCTTTTGGTGATTGTTCCTGTGTGTTTATGCGGTGTTTTATTTTATTTTTTTTTTCCCTCTCTTGCTATTGCTTTTTTTTGTTTGTTTTTAATTGCTGCTTCTGTCTAACTCAGTGGGATATAGCAACCAGGCCCATATGACCCAGCCACATCTGCACCTCCCTCAGCTCCACTTACTGAGTGAAGGCCTCCATGTTCTTCTGTACCAACTGACCAATGATACATAACCACCAATATCAGCCTGACTCACCCTGAACTCCTCTTCACAAACAGTTAACAGAGATCTGTGCAGCCACTTTCATTATCACACCCATTAAGAGACAGTCAGTGAGTGTATAAGTGCTGCTAACTAGCACATAGAGGAGCACAGTACCCTGCTTACTCAGATACATCCAAAAAAACAAAGAAAACAAAAATCTTGGGTAAGACTTGAGACTTCCGGTAAGATGGAGGAACAGGCAGAGAAATAACACAGACCCTTTTCAAAAAGAAAAGAAAAACCAATTGACAGAGATACAGAAAATAATCTTGGAACCCTGAGCTTTGAAAGGAACTATACAGAAATGGGTTAGGCACCAACTAGTGGAAAAACCTGAACAAAAACAGTGAGTACAGGGAAGGTTGGAGCTGTGGACTATCAGATACTCTGACAAGACCAACAGCCTGAATATTTCCAAGTGGTGTTGGGACTTGAGAATTGAACTAAATATCAGTCACAGTCACCAAGGGCTACAGGGACTACTGCTCTGGTGGCCAATTACTAGGAAGTGAAACAGTATGGAAAGAGACAACTTGAGCTGTGAACTTTCTGCTGTCCGGAGGGAGAAGTCATTTTGATAGTTTACATGTGGCAGCCATTTTGGATATTTAAAGTGACCAAGAGTGCAGCCATTTTGAATGTTTACAAGTGGCAACCATTTTGGATATTAAAGTGATAACATTCTCATTTGAATTCCAGGGACCTAAGAACAGGCTCTGTCTGCCAGCGTTGGCAAGGACATTTGAGAGGCTGACAACAGGAAAGGAGACAGGTGATGAGTGTATAAGTGCTTTCAACTAGTGACTAGAGGAGCACAGCATAGTACCTTGCCTGTACAGATAACATACAAACAAAACAAAGAAAACAAAAACTGTGGGCAATTTTCACTTACATATTCATATATACATATGTTCATATATACATATGTTCATAGCATACATATGTAATATGTTATATGTCCACTCCAACATATAATCACCAATTAAATATAAAGACAAAAACATCACAATGCCTTGGAGACAACAGAACATCACGGTCCACACAAAGAAGCAAGATAAAGCAGAAGAAATAAGGGAACAGGACACAGACCCAAAACACATCCCTGAGGAAGAGGCAGAATTGAAACTCACTAATAAGGAATTCAAAAGAATTACATTTAGGTATCTTCAAAGGATTGAGAGATAGACCAAGGAAAACAGACAAAACCCTTGAAGAATTTTGGAAGAAAATACAAGAACAAAATGACAAAAATAACTGAAAAATTATAAATGATTCTAAATCTACAGATAGAAATCCAGATTAATACTAACTTGTCAGAAATAGATAACACACTGGAAATGCAAAAGAGTAGAGTTGATGCAATGGAAGACAGAATTAATGACATTGAAGACAAATATCTGAATACTTCTTTGGAAAGGGATCAATCAGAAAAAAAGATCAAAACAAAATGAAGAAAGCCTAAGGTTCATGTGGGATACCATCAAAAGGAATAACCTATGTGTCATTGGAATTCCAGAATAGGAAGAGAAAAATAAAACCACTGAGAAAATTGTCCAAGATTTGTTGGAGGAGAACTTCCCTGATTTGATGAAAGATGAGAATATATCCATTCAGGATGTCCAATGAACCCCAAACAAGATAGACTCCAAAAGAAAATCTCCAAGGCATATCATCATCAAACTCACCAAAACCAAAGACAAAGAAAGAATCATGAGAGCAGCATAGGAAAAATGAAAAGTTACCTACAGGAGGCAACCAATAAGACTAAACTTGGATTTCTTGACAGAAACCATGCAGGTGAGAAGACAGTGGGATGATATATATAAAACCCTGGAAGAGAAAAATTTCCAACCAAGAATTATGTACCCAGCAAAATTGTCCCTCAAATACGATGGTGCAATTAGGACATTTCCAGATAAGCAGACATTAAGGGAATTTGTTAAAACCAGACCAACCTTACAAGAGATGCTAAAGGAAGTCCTTTGGACAGAGAAGCAACAACAGCCAACAACAGCTGGCCATTAACACACATGAAATTACCCAGAAACCAACCCAGCTATGGAAGTATCCAAAGTAAATAAGCCTATAAGATTGTAAACAGGGAACGAGAGACACCAACTGACAAATGAAGACAACCACATACCAAAAAGAGGGGAAAATATCTGTGTCATTCCAGACTTCTAGATGGTAGGGAAGTCAAGACAACTACAAGATAGAGCAGACTGTTCTAAACTTATGAAGAAAACTATAAATCACAGGGTAACCTAAAAAAAAAAAAAAAAAGATAAACCTTTACATCAAAATAAAGAAGAGGACCAGCATAAATATTCAGCAAATACTAAAACAATAGCATTGAAGGAAGTGATAACATGATTAATAAACAAAACAAGGTCAGCATAGAAAATTATATGGAACAAAGAAATCAACACAATGAAAAAACACATGGCAAAAATTACAGCAGCAAATTCATATTTGCTGATAATTACATATCTGGCAAGGGACTTATCTCTAAGATTGATGGAAAACTTCAATGCCTCTACACCAAAAGAATTAAAAATCCAATTGAAAAATGGGCAGAAGACATGAATAGGCACTTCACCAAGGAGGATATTCAGGTTTTCAGCTAATACATGAAAAGATGCTCAGAATCATTGGCCATCAGAGAGATGTAAATCAAAACAACAATGAGATATATCGTCTCACCCCCACACCGATGGCAAGGTTCAATGAGACAGAAAATAACAAATGCTGGTAGGGATATGGAGAGATTGGGACTCTCATACACTGCTTGTGTGACTGTGAAGTGACACAACCACTGTGGAAAGCAATATGGCAATTCCTTAGAAAGTTAGGATTGGAGATACCATTTGACCCAGCAATCTCATTACTAGGTATATATCCTAGAGAGGTGAGAGCCAGCATAGGAACAGCTACATGTATGCTCATGTTCATCACAGAACTATTTACAATAGCAAAAAGATAGAAACAATCTACATGCCCATCAGCAGAAGAGTGGATGACCAAACTATGGTACATACATATACTGGAATGCTATGCAGCACTGAAGAATAATGTAGAGTCTGCAAAACACCACATAATATGAATGAACTTGGAGGACATTATGCTGAGTGTAATAAGTCAATCACAGAAGGACAGATATAGTATTAGTTTGTTGTTGTGGAGGGTCAAGGAAAAGTTAATATATGGAGGGAAACTTTGTTGGTTGCCAGGGGTGGGAGGGGATGGGAGGAAACAATGAAAAAAATAATACGTTGAAAAATCTTGGGTGAATCACTTCAGCATACAATCACCAATTAGATATAAATAAAACATCACCCTGACGAAGAAGCAGCATTGGAACTCCCTGATAAGGAATTCAAAAGAATTATATTTAGATATATTCAAAGGATTGACAGACGCACCAAGGAAAACACAGATTGATGGAAAACTCCAATGCCTTAACACCAAAGAATTTTGGAAAAAAATACAAGGACAGAATGACAAAAATAAGTGAAACATTAGAAATGATAAAAAACTACAGATGGAAATCCAGAAGATTAATACTAAATTTTCAGATAGATAACACATTGAGAGGGCAAAGGAGTAGGATCAAATCAATGGAAGACAGAATTAATGAGATTGAAGACAAATACCTCAACACTTCTTTGAAAAGGAATCAAACAGAAAATAGATCAAAAAAAAAAAAAAAAAAAAATGAAGAAAACCTAAGATTCATGTGGGATATCATCAAAATAAATAACCTATGTGTAATTGGAATTCCAGAACAGGAAGAGAAAAATAAAACCACTGAGAAAATTGTCCAAGAATTTTTGGAAGAGAATGTCCCTGATATGATGAAAGATGAAAATATATCCATTCAGGAAGTCCAGCAAACCCCAAACAGGATTGCCCCCTGCAAAAATCACCAACACATACCATAATCAAACTACAAAACCAAAGACAAAGACAGAATCCTGGAAGCAGCATGGGGAAAAACAAAAAGTTACATACAAAGGGCAACCAATAAGACTAAGTTCTGATTTCTCAGCAGAAAACATGCAGGCAACAAGGCAATGGGAGGGTATATATAAAACCCTGAAAGAGAAAAACTTCCAACCAAGAATTATATACCCAGAAAAATTTCTCCTCAAATATGATGATGAAATTAGGAGATTTCCAGATAAGCAGAAATTAAGGGAATTTGTTTAAACTAGACCAACTTAAAAAGAAATGCTAATGGTATTACTTTGGACAGAGAACCAGTAATAGCAAACAACAATCGAACATTACCAACACAGTTATGGAAGTATCCAAAATAAAATAAGCTGACAAGATTGTAAACAAAGAAACAGAGACAACAATTGGCAAATGAGGACAACTACAAACCAAAAAGAGGGAATAAATAGTGTAGTTACAGAACTTCTAAATGGTGAGAAAGTCAAGAGAGTTTCAAGATATAATGGGCTGTTCTAAATTGGGGGAGAAAATTATAAATCACAGAGTAATCTAAAGAAAAATGATAAACCATCACATCACAGTAAAAAAGACAACAAACACAAATACTTATCAAATACTAAAACAACAGCAATGAAGGAAATGATAAGATTCATAAACATAAGGAGCTCAGCACAGAAAATTATTGAACAAAGAAACCAGAAACACAATGAAAAAACACATAACAAATCGGTACAGCAATGAATTGGTACAGCAACCAATTCACACTTGTAAATAATTACACTGAATGTACATGGATTTAATGTAGCACTCAAGAGTAGGAGAGTAGCAGAATGGATAAGAAAACATAACTCATCAATATGCTGTCTACAAGAGATACACCTTAGAGACAAAGACAAAAATAGATGAAATATCAAAGTTTGGAAAAAGATATATTAAGCAAATGGCAACCAAAAAAGAACAGGAGTGGCAATATTAATTTCTGATCAAATTGACTTTAAGAATAAGACCACCATAAGAGACAAGGAAGGACATATATAATGATTAAAGGATCAATCAAACAAGAAGATATAACCATAATAAATATCTAAGCATCCAATGAAAAAGCCCCAAAATACATAAATCAGACTTTAACAGAATTGAAAATGCAAATAGGTGACTCCACAGTTATAGTAGGAGATTTTAATACACCACTTTCAGCAAAAGATAGAGCAAATGGAAAGAAACTCAACAAAGATGCACAAGAGCTAAACAATACAATCCACCAACTTGAACCTTATCAGGCAAGAGCACTTCACCCAACAACAGCACAATATATATTCTTTTCCAGTTCACATGGAAGATTCTCCATGATAGACCATATATTAGGCCATAAAGTAAGTGTTAATAAATTTTAAAACATTGAAATACTGCAAAGCATCTTCTCAGATCACGACAGTATCAAATTAGAAATAGGAAAATCAGTGGAAAAAGAGAAAACACATAGAAACTGACCAACATCCTCATTTAAGTATGTGTTGTTGTTGTTGTTGTTGTTGTTATGTGCCGTCGAGTCGGCCCTGACTCATAGCGACCCCTCCTTGGGTTTCTGAGGCAGTATCACTACAGAAGTAGGATTGTCCAAACTTCCTCCCGAGGAGTGGCTGATGGGTTTGAACCGCCAGCCTTCTGGTTAGCAGTCAAGTGCCTTAGGCACTATGCTACCAGAGACTAGGTAATAGAAATAAAAAATGAAATTAAAAAGTTTCTTGAATCGTATGAGAATGAAAGCACAACATACCAAAACCTTTGGTACACAGCAAAAGCAGTGATCAGAGGCTAATTTATAGCAATAAATGCACATCAAAAAAGGAGAAAGAGCCAAAATCAACACCTTAACCCAATATCTTCAACAATTAGAAAAAGAACAGCCAGAAAAGCAGTCACCAGAAGAAAGGAAATAATAAAGATTTGAGCAGAAATCAATGAAACAGAAAATAGAAAGACAACAGAAAAAAATCAACAAGACTAGAAATTGATTTTTTGAAAAGATTAATAAAATTGATAAACCACTGGCAAATTTAACAAAGGAAAAGGAGAGAATGCAAATAAAATGAGTAAAAAATGAATTGGGCTACATCACAACAGAAACAGTTGAAATAAAAAAGGTTAATATCAGGTTACTATGAAGAACTGTACTCCAACAAATTTGAAAATCTAGAGGAAATGGACAGATTTCTAGAAACACATTACTTACATAAACTAACACAGACTGAGGTGGAAAATTTGAACAGACACATAACAAAAGAAGAAATTGAACAGGTCATAAAATAATCACCAATGAAAAAATGTCCTGACCCAGACAGTTTCACCAGAGAATTCTACCAAACATTCATAGAACTGACACCCATCCTACTTAAACTATTCCAGAACACAGATAAGGGTGGAATCCTCCCAAATTCATTTTATGAAGCAAGCATAAGCTTCAAACCAAAACCTGGCAAAGACATCACTGAAAAGGAAAACTACAGACCAATATCCATCATGTATATAGATGCATAAATCTTCAGCAAAATCCTAGCCAACAGCATACCCAAAAATAATACATTGTGACCAAGTTGGGCTTATACCAGGTATGCAAGGATGGTTCAACATTAGGAAAGCAATCAGTGTCATCCATCACATAAATCAAAGAAAGGAAAAGAACCACAAAAACAAAAGACAGGCATATGAGCTGAACATTTACATTAGGTAGATATATTCCTTGGAGAGATCAATCATTGGAGAATAGAAGGGCTGTGTATGCACAGGGAGACAGCTTGGAGGTGGGGGCAAGAGTACATTGGAGGGAAGGACACAGGGAAGAGGTAAAGAGTCAATCACAGAAGGAGAAATATTGTATTAGTCTGTTATTGTAAAAAATCAAGGAAAGGTTTATATATGTAAGGAAATTCTCTTTGTTGGTTACCAGGGATGGGAGGGGAGAGGAGGGAACACTGCTAGATAGGTAGAGATAAGTATTGAGTTGGTTGAAGAGAAGGGCAATATACTAATGTGAATGATCAACACAGTGGGATTGAGGAAGAGGGGACATAGAGAGGTGCATGGGAGGTACAGACAACAAAGATGAACTCTTCTGCACATACACTACTGGGTTGTCACTAATGGCAAATATTGATATACAGGTGAATAGATTGGTGGACAGGCTGAATGATTAGGCATGTCTATGCAGGGGGAGTATGCCCATGACCATGTATAGGATTGGCAGACAATGTTTCTACAAGTTTATATGTATGCTCTCTAAGAATTTCCAGGTATATAGTAGAGTTGATAAGAGACAAAGTTGTAGTCACTTCTTGGCCACCGCCAACTACTCAGAGGGAGTGAGTAATTGGACCTGTGAGCTTGGGACCATGGTCGCAGGGGTCATCAAGCTCAGTTGGCATAACACACTGCCCAAAAACATTGTTCCACATCCTACATTGATGAGTAGCATTTGGGATTTTGAAAGTTTGCAAGCAGCCATCTAGGTGCAATAATGGATCTCTCCTTGTCCAGAGCAAAGAAGAATGAAGACAATCAAAGATGCATGGAAACAATTAGCCCAAGGGACTGGTACACCATGTGATCCTCAGCCTGTAAGACTATGAGAACAGAAGAACTAGTTGCTGCCTGCCTAACACTGTCATCCACTCAGAGTGGGATCTATATAGGAGATCCTGGATAGAGTGTGAGAACTATATGGAACAAAACTCAAAAGCATAGAAAAAAGGACCAGGTTTGCTGGTCTAATAGAGCCTGGTAAGACCCTTGAGACTATGGCCCCTAGCTGCCCTTTAGGTCTGGAATTGAAACCACTGCTGTGGCTTCCATCCAAACAAAAGACAGGCATATGAACTGAACATTTACATTAGGTAGGTACACTCCTTGGAGATACTAGTCATGGGAGAATAGAAGGGATGCATATGCACAGGGAGAGAGCTCAGGGCACAGGAGTACATGGGAGGGAAGGGCACAGGGAAGAGGTAACTATGGGAAGGAAGTAGGAAGAGAGCTGTTGCTTTGTGGGAAATTGCAGTCAATATCATGAGACAAAGTATATGTGAGCTGCTATATGGAAATGAATTTACTCTGTAAACTTTCACTTAATTACAATAAATTTTTTTTTTTAAAGAAACAAAACTTAAATGAGTAAAATCATAATAATAGTAATAATAAAGCAAACAAGCAACAACAAAACCAAAATCACCTAAGAAACAAACAAACAAACACTCCTCAGATCACCATTCCTGTGAGTATGGGGCTGTTTTTCTAAATGCAGAATGGTGGAACTGATGCTTATGTATTTTAGTGTAATGATATTCAGCTGCTTTCTTAAATTGTGTAGATAGAAGAGGGTATTAATATTTTGAAATGACTTTTTTTTTTTTTCTCTACTAGTTTATTGGGTGAGAACATTAATTAAATGGAAAATCCCCTTAAGCTTATATAAAATTTAAAAACAGAAATATAAAAATTTATAATAACAATAATGATGCAAATCTAATAATTTTAGTCTATTTAATTCTATTTAACAATTTTATGTATTTTGTACTCCTTTCCTAGTTGCATGTCATAAATAAAATGCTTGAGAGTGATTATAGGCCAGATGGGAATACATGGAAACATAATTCAGTTTTAGTGTCTGATACGGGACAGAGTACATAGTTAAGTTCCATTTATTGTTATGCTTCCTTTCACTTGACTGACATATCTAAAGCTACTGAAAAATCCATATTGGGGACATGGAAGAGAGAAATGGCTTTGTGAGAGATTCTGTATTTAATGATGAATATTTCTGGTGAGTGTTACTATGCCTTTTACAATAAATATTTCATCTGTACATTTTGCCAGCCTTACAGCTGAACAAAAGCTAAAGGAAAATGTTTCCTTACCGTTGGCTTAACAATTGTTTAGTTTTATGTTATTATATACTTGACCCTTGTTTTTAAATTAATCATTCTTCCCTATTTATTTTCGTTCTCTTCAGTTTGCATTAATTCACTTGAGTTTCATTATAGTCTTAGTCTTACTTATATGTGGCATTATAATCTTTCTCTCTTCTGCTATCTCAGTAATCTTGACGTGTTACAATGTTAGGATAATATCATGAAAAGGAAAGAGCTATGTGTGAGGGAATAAGCTTTGGTGACCAGCACTCAGTTTCAAACCAAACAGTAGGCAGTTCAAGCCTACCAGGCACACCGGGGAGAAAGATGTGGTGGTCTGCTTTCATAAAGATTCAGTCTTGAAAACCCTATGGGACATTTCTACTCTGTCTTATAGGGATGCTATGATCTGAATCAACTAGATGACAAAGGGTTTGGTTTATAGGTGAAGGCCTAAATTTAGAGGGGAAAAAATACACAAAAAATCTTCAACTACTGAAATATAGATTTGTTTATGTTTGGTTGGCCACAGGAGTCTTTGGAATGTGCAAACACTTAACATACTCTGATGTTAATGAAAGTTTGGAGGTTTGAGTCCATGAGAGGAAACTTGGAAGAAAGACCTGGTGATCTACATTTGAAAATTCAGTCATTGAAAATCCCATGGAGCACAGTTCTATTCCGACACCCATGGGGTTGTCATGAGTGAGAATTGGCACTACAGTAACTGGTAATTGGGCACCAATACCAATGAAAGAAAGGTAGATGTATGTATTGACAATAGCTTAATATGAGCCAATGGTATGAGGCATCTGGAGTTCACAAAGTTGCCCTGAACTGACATAGGTAAAATCGAAAGATGATGTGTCCATGTGGTGTCATATTATAAAAGTGCATGTATCTAGAGAGAGATGAGCAGGATAATTTAAAACATCAACCAATTAATTAATATGCTTGTGAGTACTATATAATTTGGTCTATACTATGTAGCATCATGCTATATTCACTGAGAATGACTGAAGGGATGTCTTAAGATTTAGCCTCAAAAAGATAATAAAGTGTAAAGAGAACCATTGAAACTGCTTTCAAATATTAGAAGCGCTGTTTTGAGAATGATGAACACTTCATTCCATGTTACTTCAGAATATTGGGCTAACATTAATATTTAGACATTCAAAAACACTTGATTGTTGCATACACAAAGAAGAATTTTTAGATTAAAAGAGCCAGCTTTCAATGAAGAAAATTTCTTAGAAGAACATACCCTGAAAATATTTCATTAGATTTTATGGCTATATGTCAGGAATACTGTAAAAGAATTTGCCCAGTGAATGAGAGGTAACTTTACAGAGACTGTTGTTGTTAGTTACCATCTCTTTGGCCCTGAGTCATGACAACCCAAGAATAATGGAGCAATATACCTCCTGGTCCTACATCATCCTCATAATTGGTTGTAGGTAGAACTGCTGTGACCCAAAGGGTTTGTATTGGCTCATTTTCAAAAGTAGATCACCAGGCCTTTCTTTCTAGTCTGTCTTAATCTGGAAGTTCTGCTGAAACCTGTTCAGCATCACAGCAACACACAAGCCACAACAAACAGATGAGTAGTGGCTAAGCATGAGGTGCATTTAGTATGAATTTATCAATGGTTTTACAAAACTGCCATTAAATATAAGAGCTTTATATTATTATCTCTATTAACTTTTACTGCAAGCATATCATGTACAGGTCTGTGTTGTATCTACTTGAACAATGATGAAACTGAGGCACTAAGATGTGTTGATATGTTGAAGTAAGCAAGAATGCATGTTTCTAAAGATTAACCATTATGTCCAGGAACCCATCCAGCTCTAGTTTGAGGGATTCTACATTTTTAAGAATTCTGATAAATAAAATGGAGCGGCAGTGGAGGACGACTTTTGAAGAAGCTGGTAAGAATTTACTATACCAATGTGCAACATATTTCTTTTTAGTATTCAACATTATCCTTCCATCTCCAAAGCTTTCCTCTGTATGGAAGTGGCTGGAAATTTAGAAATTGTATTTGCCAGATTCCCTTACCAATAAGACTTAAAAAAAAAAAAATAAATAAAATAACCACTGCAGTCAGTCTGACTCATAGCAACCCCTCCTTGGTTTTCCAAGGTGGTATCACTACTGAAGTAGGTTGCCCAACCTTCCTTCCAAGGAGTGGTTGGTGAGTTTGAACACCAATAAGACTTAGAAAGCAGAAAAGAAGAAGTTATGATTCTCCAATAGCAGCTCTGGGCAGATGGGTGGCCAAGAGGAAATCATAACACTAAGCTTTGCCAATGGCTTTCAAGCACGTTTCCAAGACTCACTGATGTTAGTGCAGTCCGGAGCTGAGATAACCGTCAACAGTTTCTTAGAGTCCTTGTATTCTGATTTCTGGGATTTCTCTGACTCATGCTTTTCTTGCCCATATACAGGTTGTTTATGCCTCTCTTTCTCTGTATTACTTGGACTTCTATTGAAACACCAGAGTTGTTTTGTTTTCCCTGGTTGAAAACTGATTCATAGGCTGTTGAAAAAAAAGGTAATTCTGTTTTTATTTACTTGGTCCTATTTTGGGATTGTAAAGCCTTGGTATTCGATGAAGACGATGACCAATAAAGAGTCATATTGATAAGAGAAAGGGGAAGAAAAGTGGTCAGAGGAAAGTAAATGTCTTTTTAGTGTGGCTCTCTCTGCCCTCTTGGTCCAGGGTGGGTTTGGGTTTGGTGTTTTCCCATAGCTGTGCTTCCTTAGCTCTCTGTACTACATCATCATAAAACCAATCTGAGAACTATGTCTGTGCTTCTTCAAAACCCACACAGTCTCAGGTAAGTGACCGGTTATTGGAAAAAAAAAAAAAAAAAAAGTCTCATTTGGAGTCAAGAACTTTGACTTCTCTATAGCACCAATTTTTTGTAATCCCTTGATACTATAATTTACAGCTCTGGTTTTATGCTCTTTACTACACAATATGGGAGCTCTGGTAGCATAGTGGCTAAGGCACTTGACTGCTAACCAGAAGGCTGGCGGTTCAAATCCACCAGCCACTCCTCGGAAGGAAGGTTGGGCAATCCTACTTCCGTAGTGATACTGCCTCAGAAACCCAAGGAGGGGTCGCTATGAGTCGGGGCCGACTCCACGGCAAATAACAACAACAACAACAACAACACAATATGGAAAGTACACTAAATAATCTCTTAGAGGTTCCTTCCAAATATAAAACTATCAGAAACTTGCACTCACCCAGTATAGAATGTTCCTCATCTGTTCAGTTAAAAATAAGAAATATGGATAGATAACTGTAGAGAAGAAACTTGACCTATTCTTATTAAAACATGAAATGAGGAGAAATTTCATTTGATATTTTTTTAGACTTAATCTCATAGCCCCATAAAACAGAAATTATGAATTTGTCCAAACTCCTTTTCATATTATTTGTAGCTCATAGAGGCTAGTGCAAATCTGCTGCAAAAAGAACTCTTCAATGTGTTGAAGGGCAAAGATGTCAATTTGAAGGCTAAGATGTGCCTGACCCCAACCATGGTATTTTCAATAGCCTCATCTGAATGTGAAAGCTGGACAATGAATAAAGAATACCAAAGAAGAACTGATGCATTTGAATTGTGGTATCGATGGAGAATATTGAAAATACCATGGACTGCTAGAATGAACAAATCTATCTTGGAAGAAGTATAGCTGGAATGTTCCTTAGAAGTGAGAATGGCCAGACTTGGTCTCATATAATTCAGTGATTTTGTCAGAAGGGATAATTAGCTGCAGAAGGATATTATGCTTGGTTGAGGGTCAGTAAAGAAAGGGAAGAGCCTCTACAAGATGTATTGACACAGTGACTGAAACAATGGGCTCAAGAATAGCAAATATTGTGAGGACCGAGTAGGACCGGACAGTGTTTAGTTCTGTTGTATACAGGGTCATTATGAATTGGAGATGAAACCATGCACCTAACAACAATAGCAGAGGTTAGGAAAAGAGAATTCTAGCTGTCCATTGAATGTATCCCAATATAAGTTAGGAACTCTGGTGTGTAGTGGCTAAGGCATTTGACTGCTAACCAGAAAGCTGGTGGTTCAAACCCACCAGCCACTCCTTGGAAGGAAAGTTGGGCAATCTACTTCCGTAGTGATACCACCGCAGAAACCCAAGGAGGGGTCACGCTGAGTTAGATCTGACTCGATGGCAGTGTGTTTGGTTTTGGTTTGGTAAGTGAGTATACTCTATGAGACCTTATTCCATATCCTGTATCAGTTACTGTGAGGTAGGCTGACTCATAGAGACCCTGTATGTGTCACAATAAAACTGTGCTCCACAGGGTTTTTAATGGCTGATTTTTTTTTTTTTTTATTTATTGTGATTTGGGTGAAGATTTACAGAGCAAATTCACTTTCTATACAGCAGTTCACATATACTTTGTCTCATGTCATTGACCACAGTTTACCACAATGCAACAGCTCCCCTCCCACTTCTTCCCCATAGTTACCACTTCCCAGTGTCCATCCCTCCATACTCTCCTGCCCCCGGAGCTGACTCCCTGTGCATACGCAGTTAGTGGCTGATTTTTTGGAAGTAAATCAGTAGGCCTTTCTTCCCAGATGCCTCTTGGTAGTGGACCTCTTGGCTAGCAGTTGAGAGCTAATCACCACCTAGAAATCATTTCCCTATATTTGACTTTAAAGGTAATGTTGTTGTTGTTATTTGCCGTTGAGTGGGCCCAACTCATAGCAACCCCTCCTTGGGTTTCTAAGGCAGTATCACTATGGAAGTAGGATTGCCCAACCTTCCTTCCCAGGAGTGGCTGGGTGGGTTTGAACCGCCAGCCTTCTGGTTAGCAGTCAAGTGCCTTAGGCACTATGCTACCAGAGCTCCTTTAAAGGTAATAGTAGTGTCAAATTTAAAAAAGAGAGAAAGAAATCCAGACTTGAGTAAGGACAAACATTATTCAAAAAAACTCTTGCTATGTGGGGAGGGAGAACTATTATGTAGGAAGAGGGGGAAATTTCAAACGGGAGAACATTCTAATTGTGGAATCCATATGCATTGCAAAAGTGAGATAGAGAGAACTTTCTTTTCATAGGGTAATGAAGAAATGGGATAAGCAGATGGCATAATCAGACAGTTGAGAAGTAATTTTTTTTTTTTTTTTTGAGATCAATTGATTCTCAGGAAGGACAATCAAGGGAGTTATTTTGTGTTCTAATGCCTGTTTAAACTCCCTATAATTGCTTAATCTCAAAGGTTGACCAAAGTTCGGGCACCTGAATGAAAAAGAGAAGACTGACTTAAATTTGGCCAAGTCGGATTAGTGGAGAGTTTGTGCACAATGATCAATGAGGACAAGTAGTTCAGCTAATCATGAGATACCAAAACTCACTGCCATCTAGTTGATTCCAACTCATAGTGACCTTGAAGAACAGTGTAGAACTTCTCATAAGGTTTCCAAAGCTGTAACCTTTATGAAAGTGCACTGACACATCTTTCCCCTGCTGAGTGTCTGGAGGGTTTAAATTGCCAACCCTTCAGTTAGTAACTGAGTGTTTAACCACTGTGCCAGCATGGTGTGTGTGTGTGTGTGTGTGCATGCGTGCATATCAACCAAACTTGTTGCCATTGAGTTGATTCTGACTCATGTCTCATAATGTAATGCCTGCTAAGCAGAAGGCTGGCGGTTCAAACCCTCCAGCCACTCCTCAGAAGGAAGGTTGGGTAATCTACTTCCATAGTGATACCACCTTGGAAACCGAAGGAAGGGTCATTATGAGATGAGTCTAACTCGATGGCACATAACATCAACAACAACATGCCAGCCCTATGTATTACAGTAGAACAGTTCCATAGGGTTTTCCCAACTATAATCTTTATGGAAACATATTATCACCAGGCCAATCTCCTATCTTCTGTAGCACCTCTGGGTTGTTTTGAACCACCAACATTCAGGTTAGTTGTTGTGTGCTAGGAATCAATTCCTATTCATATGTACCTTATAGGATGTAGTAGAACTTGCCTACTGATTATACTAGGCTGTAATTGCCAGATCACAGGTCTTATCCCACTATTGTCACCCTGCAGAGCCATTGGGTGGGTTTGAACAGCAAATTTTTTGGTTAGTAGCTCAGTGCAAATCAGTAACAGCACAGAGTGATATATTTTGGCCCTTCATAAAACTTTCCTGATGGTCTGAAAGGACATAATTTCTGGTGACAGCATTCATATACATGTCTGTAATATAAATTGCCTGATTCATGCAATGTCTTCCCTTTCATGGTAATCAGTTAGGAAATAACATAACCAAAAGTCACTGCCATCGAGTCAAATTTGACTCATAGCGACCCTTCCTTGGGTTTCCGAGGCAGTATCACTACAGAAGTAGATTGCTCATTCTTCCTTCCAAGGAGTGCCTGGTGGGTTTGAACTGCCAGCCTTCTGGTTAGTTGTCAAATGCGTGAGGCACTATACCAACAGAGCTCCTAGGAAATAACACGCTGTTGTTGTTGTTATGTGCTGTTGAGTCGGACCCGAATCATAGCAACCCTTCCTTGGTTTCCAAGGCAGCAACACTACAGAAGTAGATTGCCGATTCTTCCTTCCAAGGAGTGGCTGGTGGGTTTGAACCACCAGCCTTCTGGTTAGCAGTCAAGTGCCTTAGGCACTATGCTACCAGAGCTCCCAGGAAATAACATAGGAGAATAATATACTAGGGTTTTAAAATCTCATCCTCTTCAGTATTTTACTTAAGAACAAAAATAAAGTGGTACATAAGCTGAATTTAAGATGCTATGAATTTCACACTCTGAGCAGAAGGATTTGCTTTTTCTAAGAAAAACAACCATATTTGAATAAGAAGGTTAGTTTTAAGTAATATTTGTAGACTATGATTGGCGCTAGCTTTGTTCTAGGTGTTTATAAACTAGTCTAGTATAAAGTGCCTTACTGCTTCCTGTGAATAACCCAGAGAAAGAGAGTTTTTTCTTTGTATATTGGATGTACATTCTATAGTGAAAAGCAAGTGGAAAAAAATAATAGAATAAAAATAATCATGCTAACCCCTAGAATGATTTTCATCATGGATTGAATTCATTTTTTCCCCTCAAAAGATCCTAAATAAAAAAGGAAAGCATTTTTTTTTTTTACTCTAAAAGTGACAAAGGCAAAATTAGTCATACTTGTAAAATTTTATCTCTAAATTGTGGCTGTCAGAATAAAAAGTTGAAGATACAGCCAAATATCAGATAAGAATGTGAAAAGCACCATGTCTACTATATTTAATATAATTATAATTTTTCAATATTTTCTTATCAACAAAGTCATAGTGTGACAGAAAGACATATTAGCATATTTATAATTTTACCTTTTGTGCCCAGCCAATAACTTGCAGGATCTCTAATTTGAACAATCTTTTGTTTAAATTTAACTGTCTTTCCATTGCTAACAACACCACTGACCTCAATGTCAGGCAACATTATCTACTCAGTAATTTGTACCAATAGTCTCATTGTATTTCATTTAGCATACTGCTTATCAGGGAAAGACAGGAAGAGAGAAATGCACTGCTCTTTGAAAAATAAATGGAAATTTTTATAATAAAAAATAGGATGCTAGGGAACAGATTGGGAAAGTGTGTACACAAGTGACAGAGAACTGATATTTCAACTTCTAAAGCAGTGATATAACTAGGAATATAACTGGGTTGCTTCAGCAATGAGTAGCTTTGGGTTAGGAATATGGGAAATCCCAATCCCCTGCTCCCAATTTTAGGTACCTCAAAAAAAAAAAAAAAAAAAAAACCCTCACTGATGTTGAGTTGAATCTGACAATCTGACTTATAGCAACACCTTCTTGGGTTTCCAAGGCAGTATCACTACAGAAGTGGATTGCCCAACCTTCCTTCTGAAGAGTGGCTGGTAGGTTTGAACCATCAGCCTTCTGGTTAGCAATCAAATGCCTTAGGTACCACATCACCAGAGCTCCTTTTAGGTACATTGGTAATCTCATTACTGACTTCTGGGATTTGAAATAAAGGACAAATGCAAGTACTTAAACATTCTATAAAAGAAAAAAAAAGGGGGTAGAAAAAAAAAAGGAAGATGGTTATCAAGGTCTCTGAACTCTTGAAGGGCAACTCTTAAAGTGTATGGACTTATTCTTCACTCATGCTACAAATCTTTTTCGAGTATCTTGTTTGTGTCAAATACTGTTCTAGATGCTTTCTTGAGTGCAAGAAAAATGGAGAAGGCATCTGCTCTCATGGAATTTACTATACTGTGGTTATAGATACATAATAAATAATATATATATATAACCAAATATTAGATGATGATAAGTGCAATTATAGAGAATTAAAAGAGGCTGATGTGATAGAGATGATCTATTTGCTTTCTTTGGGTTGAGTCATTAGATAAGATGGTAAACTGAAATTTGGTTAGTCAAAAGGAGCTAAACATGCAAAGATCAAGGGAAGAGACAGATCTAGGGATGGGCACGAATATTTGGGAAGGAGCTGAGCCCTGAGCAGTCTTGGTGTGAGAGTTTGCCTCAAGGATTCTCTTTACCTAACCTCATCCTACCTGTGTAGGGACTATACTGTTCTCTCAGAGATTGCCATCATTTCTGGAGAGGCTGGTGAAATGACTGATTAAGGCCACTACGCTCTTGCAGTTTTGAAGGAGGCTCCTTCCAGATTCCAAATCCCATATTCTAGATTCCAATCCTTGTTTTAACAAACTTGATGGCAGTTGTAGGTCAGTAAGGTAAAATAGTTCTGGGTTCTTAACGTTTCCTCAAACTCACTGCCATCTATGATGAAAAAATTTGCACAAGATAATAATGAGTTTCCTGGTTTTGGTCATGGGCCAACCATATGAAGCATTCACTTTTCCAATATTCAGGAATTTCCCCACCTTCATTGTATGTCTTTTCTGTAGCACTGCTGGAGAGTTGGATGTTAGAACTTAGACAAATTCTCTCTCTCTCTATATATATATATACTTTAATCACATGTGCTATATATGGCTCATTGTTGTTGTTGTTGCTTTGTGCCATCCAGTCAGACCCGACTCATAGTGACCCCTCCTTGGGTTTCCGAGGCAGTATTATTACAGAAGTAGATTGCCCCATCTTCCTTCCGAGGAGTGGCTGGTGGGTTTGAACTGCCAGCCTTCTGGTTAGCAGTCAAGTGCCTTAGGCACTATGCTACCAGAAGCTTATATTTTTAGCTATTACATTTCAAAATAGGGAGTTTTCCACTTAAATTCTAAGGTTTATCTTTGTTTATTGTCATATTTTGTGAGGGCAGTGAGAAGGCTGGCAGATGAGTAGTAAGGTAGTAGCTGAATTAGAAGGACTACCATTTTTCTGGAATATTTCAAATGGTAAATGTTTAAATATGAATATCTCTGTCCTGCATTTTTACTGTTATTGATCACTAATATACCCCCCCCCCCTTAGCACAGTTAGGCTTCAAAGATAAGGTCATTATTATGCAAATAGGTATTTTGTGAGAGTTAGGGTCATGTTCTATCTTTGATGCTGGTGTCTTCCTTCTCATCACTCAACATCCATCAGGTGCTCTCAAGGCACCAGAATGCAAGTGGTACACAGGTCTCCACCACCACCACCATTGTGGAATCTGTGGAGCTTGATGGTGGTGGTAGAGTGTTGCTTACTGCCCACCACCTCCTGGCACTCACCCTGGGTGGTACTCACCTCTTGTCCTCAGCATGCTCTGTCACTGCAGACCCATGCTGATCTCTTCCCTTTATTCCTCATAGTGCTTAAGGCTTTTGACTGTTAACCAGATGGCTGGTGGCTCAAATCCACTAGCCACTCCTCTGAAGGAAGACTGGGCAATCTATTTCCATAGAGATAGCCTTGGAAACCCAAGGAGGGGTTGCTATGAGTCAGATTAAACGTGATGGCAGGGTTTTTTTTTTTTTCAGGTTTCCTTCCCCCATCAACCTACAAGGGACTTTCAGGGTCTCATCTGGCATCCACTGCCCATATGTGACCTATTGTCTTCCTACCATCACCTCATGATCTCTGTGGTCAGGCTGTGTGTCATGGACAAATGTGAGAAGGTGTCCCATTGGCCACTATATCTCGTGTGGCCCTGTCATTGCCAAAACCTTTAGTAAGTCACACAGGGTATCCCACAGAGGGTGCAAGGGGCTCAGCTGTGGCCCCATTTGAGGCTCAGACTATTGGAGATGCAGCCTGAGAATTTTTTCAAAGCTAACTGTAGATTGAATAATGAGATAGTCAGTGAGGACTAAGTGTATTATGCACCTGTGCACCTTCCTTGTTCCCCATAAGGATGAAATAAATCAAATTTATCTGATAATATAATGAGTTATCTTATCATCAGACTCAATATTTACACGGGTGACAGTAGAAATCTGAAAGACTGCACTCTGCAATGAGACTGCATTTAAATTCTGACTCTGTCTGTTACTAGTTGAATGCCCTTAGAGAATGTTCCTGATTCTCTTGCTGCTTCAATTTCCTCATCTCTAAAATAAAGATAATAATAATACCTTCATTACTGGGTTGTATGAAGGCCTACATCGTGTCTGGAATTTAAAAAGCACTCAGTCAAGTTTGGCTATTAGACAATTTTAATCAGATGTCTATGAATATTTCCAAAATACACATACACTGTGCAATTCCTAACTTCCTGTGTACTGTTCATTCCAGAAGGCAGTGGACTTAAGCCATTAAGTTATAAGTACATGTGCTTGGTAAGGAAAATCCATAGCAGAGGAGAAAAAACGTGTCATTTGAACTACACGTTATCACAAGTAACTCTGTACATAATGGTTTGCATTGTCTTTTTTTTTTTTTTTTAGAATATATTGTTAACTTCATTTTAGATATTTGCATGAAAGTGTATTTGGAAAGACAGGGCAAATAATGATAAAATTACATTAAAATTATTAAACCGTTCTGTCTGATGAAATGAACAGAACATAGTGGATTGAGTAGAGTGCAGAGCACTGAGAACATAGATGGCCTTGAGGAAGTGAGGGTTGGTCACACACATGATCATGAGGGCCTGCAGGTGAAACTCAGATGGGGTGGCATTTGATTGCTTTTTATGGATGTTTGAATTGTTGGCTATGTGATGTCACCACTCTTCTCTTCCAAAACTTTATTAAAATTTGTTATGACTTATGTATTTGGTAGCCGTTGCTGCCAAGTCAATTATGATTTATAGTAACCCTATAGGACATAGTAGAACTTCCCTTTAGGTTTGCAAGACTGTAAATGTTATGGAAGCAGACTGTTACATCCCCATGGAGAGGCTGGTGAGTTTGAATCACTGACTTTTTGGTTAGCAGAAGTGTGCTCAGCCACTACACAGTCAGGGATTGTGTCCCTTATTACAGACATTATCATCATCCAAAAAAAAAAAAAAGAAAGAAAAAAGAAGAGAACCACAGTGGGAGGTAGGATGTGAATGAATTGAAATTGAAAAATTAAGCAGGAATATAAGATATAGTGAGAGAGGTCATGAGAACTGGGAACTGAAATTTTTGGTAGGATAACAAACTTCTGAAACACCTTGGAGAGATGGCTTCCTTCAATTTTATTTAAATCTCAAAGGACTGGGTGATCCCAACTTATATCTAGCTAAATTTGAAAATTATGAAAAGTAGAGTAAGAAAGAAAAGCAGATTATATATGACAATCTTTCAACTAAAACCAAAGTTTACAGTTTTTCTGTCGGTTTATATATGTAAGTATTTAAAGCTACTGTGACTTTCAATTGCTAACTAATATTACTCTGCTATGGACGGCACCTAGCAACAACAACAGCAACATGTTCAAACCACAGAACTTGCTGATAGAATTCTCTTTGAATATTTGGTATCAATCAACACAAAATTATAAACAATCTGAAGCGTTATAATGAAAGTTTTGCAAGGACCTTTGGAATATGAAATAGAGATAAAATAGAACAAAAGCAAGGCAAATCTATGAATATATACACACATAAATGTATGGAACAAGGTATTTTACTGGTATCATCTTCTACAAATGTGTGTGTATGTTGACATCTATAAAATGACTTGCTTCAGGACTTGATATACTGCCATATGACCCAGGCAGTACTTGACATTTTAAAAAAGATTTTTGGGAGGGGAATATCTCATTGTGGAGAGCCTTTTTGTTTTGTTTTGTTTTGTTCTCTACCACGACCAATGACAGAGAATAAGTTGGAAATATAAGCTTTCAACATCATTTTTAATTTTTTTGGAGAGAACAAGAATTGTTTAATTTAGCAGTTGTTATCTGAAAATCATGAGACAATTATTTCAGAAATTGACATTGGAATTAAAGCATGACTCGCTATATAGGGAATACATACTGAAAAAGGCATAATGCAATGAAAGGGCAAAAGGTTTAAAAAGACATGAATTCAAAATCTGGTTCCGTCACTTACTAACTTGGTAGTCTTGTGCTATTTAATTTTTTTTAACCTCATTTCCTTATGAGAATGGATAATAATTATTATCTTTGAAAACTGGTTTGGATCAAACACTAGCTTAGTGCCTGGAGCATTGTGGGTAGAAGCTGTTGTTTATAGGATTACCCAATCAGTTCCGATTCATAGCCAGCCTATGTACAACAGAACAACACACTGACCAGTCTTGGGCTGTTCTCATAAACGTTGCTACTATTGAGCCCCTTGTTGCAGCCACTGTGTCAGTCTGTGTCATTGAACGTCCTCTTCTTTTTCACTGATACTCAACTTTTTCGAGAATAATGTGCTTCTCCAAAGACTAGTCCCTCCTGATAACATATCCAAAATATATGAGAGGAAGTTGCATCATCCTGACTTCTAAACAGCATTCTAGGTAGAGATCTTCTAAGACAGATGTGTTCATTCTTCTGCTAAAAAACCAAAAAAACAAACTCACTGCCATCAAGTGGGTCATAGCAACCCCTCCTTGGGCTTCTGAGGCGGTATCTCTAGGGAAGTGGATTGCCCAATATTCCTTCCAAGGAGTGGCTGGTGGGTTTGAATTGCCTGCCTTCTGGTTAGCAGTCAAATGCCTTAGGCACTACAACACCAGAGCTTAGCATATTCGATTTTCTTTGCCAACACTATAATTTAAATACATTGATTCTCCTTCAGGCTTTCTTATCTGTTGTTGAGTTTCACATGCAATGAGGTGATTGAAAACACCTTGGTTTGAGTCAGGTATACCTTAGTTCAAAAAGTGACATCTTTGTATTTTAACACTTTAAAGAGGTCTTTTGCATCATGATTAATGAAGAACATATTGAATTTGTCAAGGATTTCACTTTATTTGGCTCCATAATACACATCCATGGAAGCAATAATCAAGAATGGTGCTTAGTAAATGGTAGTAATTATTATTATTATTATCAGTGTTGTTGTAGCTATTATACTTGGTAATGGTTTAACTGTTGTTGACCTTAGTTTGTCTACTGAGTTAACACCAGCTACTTTAAACTGTAAACACTGCTTTAAACTAGTGTTCTCTAGTTAGAATAACAAGACAGCCCAATGCAGAAGAGTATTTAGGCTCATGAGATGGGATCACTTACTTCAAAGTGCTCAGACATTAATATTGCATGCATTTGTAGCCTGAAAGAGAATCCAGTTGTAGCAATTAAAGAATTACAGGATTTTTATATTGTAAGGGGCTTCAAATAATTTCTTGAAAACCGCCAGCTCCCAGCCAACACTGTGGCTGAGAAAATTATGACCAAGAAAGGGAAACACATTTTTCAAAGTCATGCACTAACAACAACTACAGTCGTTAGAGAGAACAAGAATCCAGGTCTCCTGGAGACATTTCCATGCTTATACCTTTTAAAACAGAGAATACAGGCTGGATTTTTCAGTATTACAGTAGCCTTTTCTGGTATGTTAAAAAGATAGATTAGATAGATAGATAGATAGATAGATTAGATAGATAGATGATAGATGATAGATGGATGATAGATGATAGATAGATGCAGGTAGAAAGAAAGATAGATAGATATAAATATATATGATACAACAAAAGTTAATTGTATACAACTAGTCAAGTAAAAATCTCAAACTGTAATTTATAATAGAATCTTTGTGGTTTCCATGGTAATGGGAAGCTGAGAGTTGTCAAATAGAACAATCTTGCACAAGAAATGGTTTTGGTGATTTTTCAGACATCTCAAAAGTGGATAATCAGGCAAGATCCATCTTAACATTACTGGGAGCTGAATGTCAGAGATAAAAGCAAACTCCATTTCAGTTCAACTCAATGTGCAGTATACTTCACGCTTACTTCGTGTTTAGCTCTGCTCAAAACAGTGTGATAATAACACATATGAGGAAGATGTGGCCTCAGTCTTCTAAAAGCTTAGACCCTACTAGAAGGATGTTACTGTCAAACATCTTTTCATTGATGGATTTACTCATGTAATAGTTTGAACAACAGATTTATAGGTATTATAACCTATGCTCAGGATGCCATAGACATCTCACAGATTGAATTACAAACATGAGACAGAACAATATCAATAGCCAAACACGCATTTTCCATTATGAGGTCACAGTTACTTTATTGCATAGAGGTATGAGTTTTGTTCATAATTGAAGCTGAGTGATATCCATTGATTTATTATTATTATGTGCTTTGTTTACTCTTTTATTAACTAATAACCATACAAAATTGGGGCAGTAGTGGTTCAGTGGTAAATCCTTGCCTTATAGTGCCAGACACGCTGGTTTTACTTGCTAAGGTATTTCATGCACAGCCACCATCAGTAAGACAGCTTGAGTGCTCCTAGGATGAAAACATTCCAGCAGAGCTTCCAGACTAAGACAGATTAGGAGAAAGATTTGCTGCTTTACTTCTGAAAATCAGCCAATGAAAATCCTATGGGTCAAACCAGTCCAGTCTAATCTACAACCAGTCATAGGGATGATCCAGGACTGGGCAGCTTTTCGCTCTGTTGTGCATGGGATTGACAAGAGTCAGGAGCAAACTCCAGAGCAACTAACAACAACAAAGATAATAAAAAGAAAGAAACATAATAGAAAAATAAATCACTTAACCTCAAATGACAAAACATACACTAACCTAACTAGGCAAAGGGGATATATGATAGACAATGGGTCATTCTCAGAAGTACAGGAAAAGTTAACATGAGTCACTGGGAATGATTGAAACCAGGGCAACATAGGGGCACCTCAACATTTTCAATAAATAATTGCAAGATTCAGAGGTCCAGGCAGAAGACAATCTCTTGACTCTTGTGAGCTGGGGGAAGGGCCAGGAGTTTTCTAGTCTTTTATTGAAGATTTGCCAGATTTGGCAACTGGAAAGTAGGAGATATTTGGGATAGTGAAGGTAAGTGAGAAATGGGAAGAGCCTCATTGAGATGGATTGACACAGTAGTTGCAAAGATGGGCTCAAACAAAGCAAGGACTGTGAGGACAGCACAAGACCAGGAAGTGTTTTGTTCTATTGAACGTATGGTTAAAATTAGAGCTGACTCAAAAGCACCTGACAACAATTTAACAATTTAACAAACGCTGCTCAGTCCTGCACCATCCCCAATTTAACAATAATTTAACTAGTTGTCCTGAATTTTATCTTGAGTTGACCACATATACACGTTTTACTGTATTTTCTATTGAGAACTTTTATCATTTAAAAATTATAAGCCATCTGTTTGGCATTTATCTTGTTGCATAATTTGAAGAATTTGTAGTTGTTAGGTGCCAGCTAGACATCTTCAACTCACAACGACCCAGTGTTCAGCAGAATGAATCACTGCCTTGTCCTGTGCGAGCCCCACAATCCTTGCTATACCTGAGACCATCGTTGCAGCCACTGTGTCAATCCACTTCATTGAGAGTCTTCCTCCTTTTCATTGACCCTCCTCCACTTTACCATGAATGATATCCTGCTTCAGGGAATGGTCCCTTCTTACAACATGAGCAAAGTATGTGAGACAAAGTCTGGCCTTTCTCGCTTCCAAGGAGCGTTTGAAGAATGGATCCAATTGTATATTTCTATAAGACTACTGATTTTGATGTCACCTTTCTTCTTTTCTTAATTTTTCGTG
>NW_006921790.1:1104012-1106766 GCF_000298275.1 Orycteropus afer afer
TACCACTCAGCTCACCTTTCTCTTCACTTTCCCTGTTCCCTAGCCACTGTACACTGTAAAGAGTCCTTCGCGCAGACCCTGGCTAGCAGGGGTTTTTTAGTTTAATTGTTAAGTCTTAGGACCACTGGATTCTGTGAGAGCGCTGTCTCTTTAAATATCCAAAATAGCCAAGCCGCTTTTTTTTTTTTAAACGTACAACATGGCGGCGTCCTCTGGACTGGTAAAAGTCCGCCACTCAGCCCACCTTTCTCTACACCTTCCCCAGTTTGTTCCCTTGCCACTGTACAAAGTTCTCCACACGGACCTTGGCTTGCAGGGGATTTTTAGATTAATTCTTAAGTCCTACTGCCAATCGGGAATGTTCAGGTCGTTTGTGCCATCACGGGCGCTCAGGTCCCTGCCAGACCGCAGCTCCGTATATCTCCTTTTTTGGTATTTTCATGCAAATTCTTCTGCTAGTTGGGGTTTAGTCTACTTCTGAATCCTTCTCTTCAAGGCTCAGGGGTCCAAGATTAACTTCTGTGTCTGTGTCAATTGGTTTCCCTTTTCTTTGTTGAACAGGGTCTATGCAGTCCTTCTATCTAGTCCGCCATCTTCCTATTTTTTTAAATTCTATTTTAATGGTAACTCCTCATAATTTCTATTTTTATAATTTATACTTTCACCCAGCAGCTCCTTGTTTATTTAGTACACTGTTTTGTTGGTTAATTAGTTTAATTAATTAATTATTTTAATTGGCTATTTAATTTACTTGGTAATTCAATTTTCATTTCATTTTTTCAATCACTAATTTTTCTTTTAGGAGCTCTAGTAGTGTAGTGCTTAAGGCATTTGACTGCTAACCAGAAGGCTGACTGTTCAAATCCATCAGCCATTCCTTGGAAGGAAGATTGGGCAATCTACTTCTATAGCGATGCTGCCTCAGAAACCCAAGGGGGGTTCCTGTGAGTCAAATCCGACTCAACGGCACTGAGTTGAGTTTTACTTTTTCTTTTATCTTTGCTAATTATTTCCTTCTGCTTTTCATTTAGTTTTACATTTTATTTTTGGTTTTTGTAGTTAGGTGATAAATTCATTAATAGATTCTTTATGTCATTTTTTTTTTATATATGTATTTAATGCTTTAAATTTTCCTTTGTTGTATGCTTTAGCTGTGTCCTGTGGGATGTCATGTTTTATTATCATTCAAAATGTATTTTGAAATTTTGTCTTGAATTTCCAATTTAACTCAAGTATGTGTGTGTGTGTTTGTGTGTGCATATGTGTTTAATTTCCTCCTTCTGTGATGAAGGCTGGCAGTTCAAACCCACCAGCCACTCCTCGGAAGGAAGGTTGGGCAATCCTACTTCCGTAGTGATACTGCCTTGGAAACCCAAGGAGGGGTCGCTATGAGTCGGGGCCGACTCGACGGCACATAACAACAACAACAACAGCAACATGATTTTACTCTCAAATTTAATGTTCAACTTTTATTGAGTTATGGTTAGAGAATGTGATTTTTATTATTTCTATTATGTGTATGCTAAGATATTTCAAGCTTTGGGAATGTTCCATGTGGACTTAAATGCTCTTAAAAACTCAGTGCAGTATTTATTTATGATTAGAGTTTGATGTGTAGGAATTTGGAAAAAAAAAAAAAAAGTCAGTTGCTCTCTAGTCAGTTCTCACTCATGATGATCCCATGTGTATCAGAGCAGAACTGTCTTCCATAGACTTTGCAATGGCTGGTTTTTTGGAAGTAGATTTCAAGGCATTTATTCTGAGATGTCTCTGGGTGGACCCCAATTTCCAGTCTTTCGGTTGGCAATTAAGTACATTAACCATTTACATCAGCCAGGGATTCCCGTAAGGTCCCTAAAAAAAAAAAAAAAGAAAAATCCACTGCCATTGAGTCAATTCTCACTCATAGCAACTCTCACTGTGTTCCAAGTCTGTAAATCTTTATGCAAGTAGATTGCCCCATCTTCTTCCCATGGAGCAACTGGTGGATTTGAACAAAAAAAACTTCTGGTTAGCAGCCAAATGCCTTACCCACTATATCACCAGAGCAGCTATAAGATCCCTGTTGTTGTTGTTGTTGTTGTTCTGTGCGGTCAAGTCGGACCGGACTCATAGCGACCCCTCCTTGGGTTGCCGAGGCAGTTAATGTCAAAAGATGTAAGAACTTAAAGGGAGAAATTCACTGAAAAATAAAACTAACCAAACTTGAAAGATGATAAAACAAATAAAAATAGTCTTACATGAATAAATAAATTAATTACCAAAATCTTTCCTACAAAAGTCACCAGTCTTAAGTGGTTTCCCTGGTGAATTCTCTCAAATGTTTAAGGATGAAACAACACTAATCTTACATAAAATGTTTCAGAAGATAGAGCAGGGGACAATACCTCCTAAACTGACCAAAAAATAATTAATTAATTAATTAATTATAAAGAAATAAATTTCATCCCTCATGAACATAGACCCCCTAAGCCCTCATCAGCATACAGGAAAATATTAAGAACAATATCTGAGAAACTAACATAGATATATAGATAATATAGATATAGACATAGACTTAGACATAGACATAGATATAAATATAATCTACTGTCATGGAGTCAATTCCAACTCATAGTGACCTCCATTGGGTTTCTGAGGTGGTAAATCTTTACAGAAGTAGTTTGCTCCATCTTCTTTCCACGGAGTGGCTGGTAAATTTGAATCACCAACCCACCAGTCAAATGCCTTAGACACTGCATTACCAGAGCTCCT
>NW_006921790.1:1107127-1108448 GCF_000298275.1 Orycteropus afer afer
TATATATATATATATATATATATGTATGTATATGTATATATGTGTATATATATATATATGTATACATGTGTGTGTGTGTATACAGATATATATATGTGTTTGGTTTACAGTATGTGTATATGTATGTGTATGTATATATATAATAGTGTCATATATACTATATATATATATAAAATAGTGTTAATCCAAGAATACAATGTTGTTTTAATATTCTTAAACCTTACCATATTAATGGAATAAAGGGGAAATTATATTAATTATTTATAGATGATAACCTATTTGACAAAATTTAACAACCATGAATGTCAAAAATAAAATTGTCATAAATTCTCAGGGAAATTTCTTAATGTGAAAAATCCATCTATGAAAAATCTACAGGTAGCTTTACATTTATTAGAGAGAGATTTAATGATTTCTCTTAAAGAACAAGGACAGATGCCTACTGTTGCCTTTTTTATTCATCTTTCTGCCAGGGTTTCTAGATACTGCAATAAGAAACTAAAAATACATAAAAGGCATATATATTTGAAGAATGAGGTAATTCTGCATTTTCAGAAGACATTTTCATGTGCATAGAAAATCCTAAGTAATCTCCAAAAAGCTGCTTCAATGAGAATTAAATTTCAGAAAGTTTCAAGATACAAATCAATATAAAACAATATTACATTTTTATATATACACAGAAAAAAAAGGAAAATGACATTACAAAGAACATTTAATATATAATGCAATCAATAAAAATAAAATACTTGGGAATAAATTTAATAAATGATATGTAAGATCTCCACATTGAAAGTTATAAAATATTAATGAGAGAAATTAAAGATCTACATGAATTATGATGTATAACAAGCATGTGCATATTAGATGTCAGTTCTACCTAAATTGATCTGTAGGTTCAGTGTATTCCACATCAACTTCTTTGAAGAATGGACCAAAAAAAAAAAAAAAATCAAAGATCTTCTGTAAAGGTACAAATTAAACAAACAAACAAAAAACTTAACAAAATGTATCTTTAAAATGGATTACATATTGCAGGCACTATATTGGGGTAGTGGTTGGTGAGGAACAGTACTTACATTGGTATGATGAAGCAGTTTGATACAAAGAAATTTTGGGGGCAATGGCAATGCCCTATACCTTGAGAGTTGTCTGGGTTACACAATTGTAGTAGGATGGATATGGAATGGACACCTGAAGATTTGGTATTTGGGAATGATCAAATATAGTATATGAAAGAAGTAAATATGAAGCATTTAGGGAGCTCTGGTGGTATTGTGCCTAAGGCATTTGACTGCTAACCAGAAGGCTGGCAGTTCAA
>NW_006921790.1:1109858-1126146 GCF_000298275.1 Orycteropus afer afer
TCAACCTTCCTTCCGAGGAGTGGCTGGTGGGTTTGAACTGCCAGCCTTCTGGTTAGCAGTCAAGTGCCTTAGGCACTATGCTACCAGAGCTCCTTATTGTTTGTAGGGGACACAATATATTTATAATACACCTTGTAAATTTAATTGTATGTGCAAAACTCATGAAATAATTGAAACAGAATATATATATTCTAAAGTAATAGAAAAAAGAAAAACAATGATAAGACAAAACTCAATAAAAAAGGGTAGAAAGCAGTTTAAAAAAATGTAAAAGTAATGCAACATTATAAGATAAGGTACAGGAGACCGTGGATAAGCAAAGCACTACCGAAGAGGAACAACAAGTAGGAGGTCTCACACTCCAGGATCTCAAAATCTACTATGTTGTTGTTGTTGTTAGGTGCCGACTAGTTGTTCGAACTCATAGTGACCCCATGCACAGCAGAATGAAACACTGCCCAATCCCGCTCCAGCTCCATGATCCTTGCTATACTTGAGCCCATTGTTGCAGCCACCATGTCAATCCATCTCGTCAAAGGTCTTCTCCTCCTTCGTTGACCCCTCCACCTTACCAAGCATGATATCCTTCTCCAGGGAATGGTCCCCTCTGACAACATGACCAAGTAGGTGAGATGAAGTCTGGCCATCCTCGCTTCCAAGGAGCATCTTGGCTGCACTTCCTCCAGGACAGATCTTTTAGTTCTTTTGGCAGTCCATGGTACCTTCACCATTCTTCACAAGCACCACAACTCAAAAGCATCAACTCTTCTTTGGTCTTCCTTATTCATTGTCCAGCTCTCACATGCATATGAGGTGATTGGAAATATCATGGCTTGTGTCAGGTGTACCTTAGTCCTTAAGGAGACATCCTTGCTCCTCAGCATTTGAAAGAGTTCCTTTGCAGCTGACCTGCCCAGTGCTACACATTGTCTAATGTCCTGACTGCTGCTTCCATTGGCTCCATTGTAGAAACAAGCAACGTAAACTATTTGACAACCTCAATCTTTTCTCCATTTATCATGATGCTGCTTATTGGTACAGTTATGAGGATTTTTGTTTTCTTTATATTGAGATGTAATCCATACTGCAGACTGTGTCCTCAATCTTCATCAGTAAGTGCCTCAAGTCATCCTCGTTTTCAGCAAGCAAAGTTGTATCATCAGCATATCTCAGGTTGTTAATGATTCTTCCTCCAATCCTGATGCCATGTTTTTCTTCATATAGTCCAGCTTCTCGGATTATTGCTCAGCATATAGATTGAATAAGTATGGGGAAAGGATACAATCCTGACACACTCCCTTCATTATTTAAAACCATGCAATGTCCCATTGTTCTGCTTGAACCACAGACTCCTGGTCAAAGTACAGGTTCCTCATGAGTACAATCAAGTGTTCAGGAATTCCCATTTTTCTCAATGTGATCCATAATTTGTCATGATCCACACAATCAAATGCCTTTGCATATTTAATAAAGCACAAGTAAAGATATTTCTGGTATTCTTTGCCTTAAGCCAAGATCCATCTGACAGCAGCTATGATATCCCTTGTTCCACATCCTCTTCTGAATCCAGCTTGCACCTCTGGAAGTTATCTGTCAATATACTGCTGCAAAAGTTTCTGAATTATCTTCAGTAAGATCTTACTTGCTTGCGATATTTATGATATTGTTCTATAATTTCCACATTCTGTGGGATCACCTTTCTTTGGAATGGGTACAAACATGGATCTTCCAGTCAGTTGGCCAGGTAGCTGTCTTCCAAATCTGTTGATATCACCGAATGAGTGCCTCCAGTGCAGCATCCGTTTGTTGAAATAGCTCAATGGATATTCTATCAATTCCCAGAGGCCCGTTCTTTGCCATTTCCTTCATTGCAGCTTCAACTTCCTCCTTCAGTACCATTGGTTCTAGATCATATGCCACCTCCTGAAATGGATGAACATCGACCAGTTCTTTTTGGTACAGTGGCTCTGTGTATACCTTCCATCTTCTTTTGATGTTCCCTTCATCATTCAATGTTTTGCCCTTAGAATCTTCCAATATTGCAACTCGAGGCTTAATTTTTTTCTTCAATTCTTTCAGCTTGAGAAATGCTGAGCATGTTCTTTCCTTTTGGTTTCAGACTCCAGGTCTTTGCACATTTCATTATAGTAATTGGCTTTTTCTTCTGAAGCTGCTCTTTGAAATGTTCGGTTCAACTCTTTGTCTTGTCATTTCTTCCATTTGCTTTAGCTACTCTCCACTCAAGGGCAAGTTTCAGAGTCTCTTCTGTAATCCATTTTTGTCTTCTCTTCTTTTGTTGTCTTTTTAGTGATCTCTTGCTTTGTTCATGAATGATGCTCTTGATGTCATCCCACAATTCATCTGGTTTCCGGTCACTGGTATTCAATGCATCAAATCTATTCTTTAGATGGTCTCTAAAATCAGGAGGGATATCTTCTAGATCATATTTTGGCTCTTGTGGACTTGTTTTAATTGTCTTTAACTTCAAGTTGAACTTGCATATGAGCAGTTGATGGTCTGTTCCACAATCAGCTCCTGGCCTGGTTTTGGCTGAAGATATTGAGCTTCTCCATTGCCTCTTGCCACAGATGTAGTCAATCTGATTCCTGTGTGTTCCATCTAGTGAAGTCCATGTGTAGAGCTGCCATTTGTGCTGTTGAAGAAAGGTTTTTGCAATGAACAAGTCGTTGGTCTTGCAAAATTCTACCGTGTGAGTTCCAGCATTATTTCTGTCACTAAGGCCAAATTTTCCAACTACCAGTGATTCTTCTTTGTTTCCAATTTTTGCATTCTAGTCACCAGTGATAATTAACACATCCTGATTGCAAGTTCGGTCAATTTCAGACTCCAGAAGTTGATAAAAATCTTCAATTTCCTCATCTTAGGCTTTTGTAGTTAGTGCATAAATTTGAATAATAGTCATATTAATGGGTCTTCCTTGTAGGCATATGGATGTTATCCTATCCCTGACAGCATTGTACTTCAGGACAGATCTTGAAACATCCTTTGTGATGATGAATGCCACACCATTCTTCTTTAAATTGTCATTCCTGGCATAGTAGATCACATGGTTGTCTGATTCAAAATGGCCAAAACCAGTCCATTTCAGCTCACTAATGTCCAGGATGTCAATCTTTATGCATTCCATTTCATGTGTACATTCCATGTTCTGATTATTATTGGATGTTCGCTGCTGTTTCTCCTCAATTTGAGTGGTGCCATGTCAGCAAATGGAGGTCTCAAAAGCTATACCTTATCCATATGAGTAAGGCTGATTTTACTCTGATAATGCATCTGTTTCCCAGTCCTGCTTTGAGAGCTTTCTAAGCTAAGTGACTCATCTTTCTCCTCTGTATTGGACAATGTTTCTGGACTATTCATAAAGTTGCACAGTAATGTATCAAACAGTGTTTCTCTGATACTCATAAGGTTTTCCCTGGACAATTCTTTGAGAAGTGGATAGCCTTCCCCATCTTCCTAGTCTGTCTCAGCTGGCAAGCCAGGCTGATACCTGTGTAACAGGTGCACCCCACTGGGTTTGAGACACCAGTGGCATAGCCTCAAGACTCACAGCAATATGTCACCACAGTAGTACAAACTGACAGACATGTTTGTCTACCTTAGCTGTTGGAAACCCCTCCAACCACCCTTACCTGAATCCCTGAAGCTAACTCCTCGATATGTTCTAGTCCCCTTTGCCTTTTCTGTCCTCTCCCTGCTTCCTGCCTCACTATTTGTGGGGGTGACCTGGGTTCCCTCTCTTCACCTGGCTCCCTGCGGTTGACTCCTCAATCTGTTCCTATCCCCTTTGCCTTTTCTGTCCTCTCCCTGCTTCTTGCCTCACTGCCTGTTCTTAGGTCCCTGGAATCCGAATGAGAATGCTATCACTTTAAAATCCAAAATGGTTGGCACTTGTAAACCTTCCAAATGGCTGTACCCTCGGTCACTTTAAATATCCAAAATGGCTACCATGTGTAAACAATCAAAATGGCTGTGCCCTCTGGACAAACAAGAAGATCAGCAAAATAAACAAGAAAACCTGCAATATCTGGAGATCGGGCAATAAGAGAAAAAAACACAGAAGGAGAATAATGGAGAAAAAATGGGAAAACTGCAAAGAGAAAACAAAGAATGGGGTAAATCATGAGAAAAAAAAAAGAAAAAGAATTTGCAACCAGAAACAGGGAAAAGAAAAAACGCTGAAAACTAGGACCTGGGAGGGGAATAATAGTAAAAAAGGTCAAAAGTGTTAATAATAGTAGTAGTTTTAAAACAGACAAAAACAAGCAAACTAAAAACCAGAAAAAAATCTACTATATAGCTACAGCAGTCACAGAGACATTGACCAGTGGAACAGAATTGAGAACCCAGAAATAGAACCATCCACTTATGGTCAACTGATATTTGACAAAGTGCTGAAATCCATTAAATGGGGGAAGAGATAGTCTCTTTAACAAACGGTGCTGATAAAACTGGATATCCATTTGCAAAAAAATGAAATAAGATTCATATTTCATACCATACACAAAAACTTACTCTAGATGGATCAAGGACTTAAATGAAAGCCTAGAACTATAAAGTTCATCAAAGAAAAAATAGGAGCAAAATCAGGGGCCCTAATATATGACATTAAAAAAAAAATCTCACTGTTGTTGAGTCATTTCTGACTCATAGTGACTCTTCGAATTGGTTATCCAAGGTGGTATCTCTATGAAAGTGTTCAGTCTTCCTTCCAAGGAGTGGTTGGTAGGTTTGAATGGTCAGCCTTCTGGTTAACACTCAAATGCCTTAGGCACTACACCACCAGAGCTCTTATGACATTAATAGACTACCAAAAATAAGTAAAAATTCACAAGCAGCAGAACATAAACTAGATGACTAAGACTTTCTAAAAATTAAATTCTTATGTGCATTAAAAGACCTCTCAAAAAAGGGTGAAAAGAAAACCCAGATTGGGAAAAAAATATTCTGCAATGACATATCTAACAAGGAACTTATCTCTAAAATTTGTAGAAAACTCCTACATGTTAACATCCAAAAGACAAACAATTAAAAAAGGGTCAGAATACATGAACAGATACTTCATCAAAGAACATATTTGGGCAGCAGCCAACAAACACATGAAGAAATGCTCATAAACATTAGTCCTTAGAGAGATGAAAATCAAAACAACAATGAGATGTAATATCACACAGCATTAATAACAAAGTTCAACAAGGAAGAAAATAACAAATGTTGGTGAAGATGTGGAGAGATTGGGCTCTTATACACTGCTGATGGGAATATAAAATGAATGAAAAATGATACAACCACTGTGAAAAATGGTATGGTGCTTCCTTAAAAATTTGGAAATAGAAATACCATATGATCCAGCAATCTCATTGCCACATATATAAATGTATATACATACATATATCCTAAATAAATGAGAGCCAGACTATGAATAGATTTATGCACACCCAAGTTCATCTTAACACTATTCACAATAGCAACGAGTTGGAAACAAACTAACTGACCATCAGCTGAGGAATGGATAATGAAACTACGATACATATACACAATGGAATACTATGCAACACTAAAGAATAGTGTAAAATGTGCAAAACACCTCAAATGTGGATGCACTTGGAGAACATTATGCTGAGTGCAATAAGTCAATCACAGAAGGACAAATATTGTATTAGTCCAGGAAAGGTTTATATATGGAAGATAACCATCTTTGTTGGTTAACAGAGATGGCAGGGAAAAGCAGGGAAAATTGGTAGATAGGTAAGAGACAAGTATTGATCTGAGTGAAGGTCACAAAAGTGAGTGACCAAGACAATAGCCACTCTTTGGGCCTGGAATTGAACTCACTCCTTAGCCTTTCAGTCAAATAATAGACAAGAATATAATGTGAATATTTACAACAGGTAGGTGTATTCCTTAGAACAATCAACAATGGGAGATGAGAAGGGCAGTATTTGCTCAGGAAGACAGCTCAAAGGGCAGGAATGCATAGGAAGGAGGGACACAGGGAAAAGGTATCCAAAGGGAGGAAGTGGGAAGACAGCTGTTACATTGTGGGGATTGCAACAATGCCATGAAACAAAATGTGTATGAACTGTTATATGGAAAATGAATTTGCTCTGCAAACTTTCACCCAAATCACAATTCAAAAAAAAAAAAAAAGAGAGAGAGAGAGAGAAAGTATAGGAAAATGCCTAAATATGTTAACAGTCCAAGTAGATGCAAATGAATAACATAACTAAGTTAACATAAATTATTATATTGGGTGAAAAAAAATCCAGATTTCTAATGCTTATAAGAGGGAAACTTGAAACATAAGGACACACAAAAGTTGAAGTGAATAGAGAAGGTTAAGCAAGCCATAAATTAACAGCAATAATGAAATTGAAACCCTGACATTAACATCAGATATAGAGCACCCAGTAGCACAATGGTTAAGTGCTCTGCTGCTAACCAAAATATAGGCTGTCCTTCTCTGCAGGAGAAAGATGTGTCAGTCTGCTTCCATAAAGATTATAGCCTTGGTAACACTATAGGCCAGTTCACAGTGCTCTTTAAGATTTCTAGGAGTTGGAGTTGATTTAACAATGGCACACAACAACAAACAACAATGTCAGACAAAATAGCCTTTATATATAGATATATAGTTATATATATATATCTGTATCAGTTGTTATTGAGTAGATTCTGACTCATATTGATGCCATGTGTGTCAAAGTAGAACAGTGCTACACAGGGTTTTCAGAAGTAGATCACTAGGCCTTTTCTTCTGAGGTACCTCTGGGTGGACTCAAACCATTCAACCTTTGAGATAGACACCAAACCGAAAACCAAAACAAACTCATTGCCATTGGGTCAGACGCGACTCATAGTGACCTCTCCTTGGGTTTGCAAGGTGGTGTTACTATGGAAGTAGATTGCCCAATCTTCCTTCCAAGGAGTGGCTTGTGGGTTTGAACCACTGGCCTTCTGATTAGCAGTCAAATGCCTTAGGCAGTATGCCACTAGAGCTCCTAGACAGAAACCAGGGACATATATATATATATATATATATATATATATATATATATATATATATATGCTTTTGTTCACAGTTGCCATCAAGTAGACTCCAACTCATGACTACCTTATGCATAATAGAACGAAATATTGACCGATCCTGTGCTGTCTTCATGGTTTTTATGCTTGAGTCTATTATTGTGGGTATTGTGTGAATTCATCTTACTACCAAAAGTGATGTCCTTTTCTAGGGATTGCTCTTTCCTGATGATGTGTCCAAAGAAGCAAGATGAGGTTTCTCCACCCTCACTTCTAAGGAATATTCTGGTTTTATTCTTCTAAAATCAATTTGTTCATTGTTCTGTAAATCCATGGAATACTCAATATTCTTAACCAATGCCACAATTTAAATGCATCAGCTCTTCTTCTGTCTTCCTTTTTCAATGCCCAATTTTCATATGCATGCGAGGTGATTGAAAAGATCATGGCTTGGATAAGGGACATCTTAGTCATCGTAGAGACATCTTTGCTTTTTAGAAATCTAAACAGGTGTTTTTGAGCACATTTGCCCAGTGCAATATATCATTTTATTTTTTTACTGCTGTTTCTATGGGCATTGATTGCTTGCTCAAGGAGAATGAAATCATTGGGAATATCAATTATTTCTCCATTTATTATGATGTTGCTTACTAGTCTAGTTGAGGATTTGTTGTGTTTTCTTCACATTTAGGTGTAATTCCTACTGAAGTCTGTAGTCTTTTGGCTTCATCAGTAAGTACTTCAAGTGGGCTTCTTTTTCAGCAAGCAAGGTGGGTCATCTACTTACCAAATAGAAATTTCAACAATTGGAGGATACACAATGATTATTAAATAAGTCAAGTTAATTTAAAAATATGATGATGGTCCAAATAATAAAAAAAAAATCATAATATATTTAAACATTATTATCATATGAACAACATTTTCTAATAATTATTCTCAAAGCAAATTAGGATTAAATGAGAAAAAAATATAAACTCCACATGCCCATATATGTGGAATTATGCACATATATTTCTAAAGAATATTATCCTTAAAAAGAATGAGGGAATAGAAGGGACCAAAAACTCCTGCTAAAATCTCAAAGAGGTTATCATTTATTAATGATGAAAAATTTTAAAATTAGAACCCAGGCACAAAAGCTCACTTATCATTGTTTCAGTTGAAAATGAAGTATTATCCAGGACAATATGAGAAGAAGAAATAAAATGTATAAATTACTTATATGTATACATACACCCAGAAGAGAGGATCATGAGATTTCATCTTACATACTTTGGACATGCTATCAGGAGGGACCAGTTCCTGGAGAAAGACATAATACTTGGTAAAGAAAAAGGACAGTGAAAAAGAGGAAGAACCTCAACAAGATGAATTGACAAAGTGGTTCTAACATAGGAATGACTGTGAGAATGGCAGGACCAGGCAGTGTTTGCTTTTGTTGTGCATATGAATCAGAATCCTATGAGTCAGAATCCTGAGTCAGAATCAATTTGATGTCACCTAACAACAATCAAACACACACACATGATAAATGTATGTGTAGATTGTACATTCATATACATATACATATAAATTACATACATTACTTATATGTATGTTGTTGTTATTGTTGTGTGCTATTGGCGAATTAATTCCAACTCATAGTGACCCTATAGGATAGAGTAGAACTGTATGCACTCCTTAGAATAATCAGCCCACACAAGATAAAAGATTGTCTTTTGCTCAAGGATAAAGCTGAGAAGACAGGAAGGAACAGGAAAGGACAAATAGAAACAGGAAACATAGGGAGGAAATGGAAAGAGGGAATTGCAATCAATATCATGAAACAAAATGTACACAAATTGTTGAAAGGAAAAATAATTTCCTCTGTAAAATTTCACTCAAATTATAATGATTTTTTTTATAGATGGTCTCTGTCCCAGAGACTCTGATTCCCTGCACCCTCAGAGACTGCACTGAAAATTGATCCAGTATACTTTAACTCTTCAGATGTGTAGCAAAGCTGCAAAAGGTCTAAATGTCCAGCGTGTGTGTGTGTGTGTGTGTGTACCAAAAAACCAAAAAACCCAAACTTACTGCCATCAAGTCAATTTGACTCATGATGACCCCTCCTTGGGTTTCTGAGGCTGTATCTCTACAGAAGTAGATTGCCCAGTCTTCCTTCCGAGTAGTGGCTGCTGGGTTTGAATCACCAGCCTTTTGGTTACCAGTCAAATGCTTTAGGCACTATGCCATCAGAGCTCCTATGTGTGTGTATATATATATATACATAGAGAGAACTTTCTCTGTATAGACAGACCACTATATATAGCACTGGTTTTGCTTCTCTAGAGAACTGAGTCTAAGACAATATACTAGAAAGAATTAGGTAGTTATATTGAGTGGCAGTGCATTATAGACACATTTGTAGAATGAGTTGGATGTAAGCTTGGTAAGGAAATATCATTGACATACAACACTTTCCTGTGGCATGGGATATGGTCCATGGTAAAGGCATCCTAATAGCTTTCTTGAATGACTCCTTAAAATCTGCACACAGCAATGAGCAACATTAAATGAGATGCAGATATTGATTCTTCCTTGATATAGTATTAGGAAAAATATTAGAAGTGTCAGGGAAATGGCTGTGTTATAATGGATTTACTATACAAGAAATAAAAATTCACAACTTGACAATATTACGAAGTTTATTATATTGATTCATGAAACCAATATACAATGCACTGGTGATGTCCTCTAAAGTCTGGGGTTGACAGTAAAAGATCTTTTCATTGAACATGACCCTAATGTCAGCGGGCTTGATGGGAACTTGAACTGAGAAAGGCCAAGTGGAAGGATTTAACTATCAGAGAAAAAGGGCATGTCCTCAATGGTTGCAAGGCCACAGCAGGAAGAAGGCTTCCTTTACCCACAAGAATCTATGGTGATAGGTAAGGTCCAATGGTGTTTCCAGTGAAGAAACAGAAAGTTAAGCAAGTAAGCTCTTTCTCTAATGATATGACAATGCTGGTAGTCCCCAACTTATAATGTATTTCAGTTCTTTTGTACTTCTTCTTATTAGTAATACAAAAGCTGGACTATATGAAGAAGAACATGGCATAAGAATTGGAAGAGACTCATTAACAACCTGTGACGTGCAGATGACCCAACCTTGCTTTCTGAGATCAAAAAGAGTGAAAGCCCTTACTGATGAAGACCAAAGACAACAATCATCAGTATGGATTACACCTCAACATAATGAAAACAAAAATGCTCAAAAATGGACCACCAAGCAACATCATGATAAATGGGAGAAAATATTGAAAATGCAAGGATTTAATTTCACTTGGATCCACAATCAGTGGCCATGGAAGTGGCAGTCAGAAATAGAATGACATACTGCATTGAGCAGATCTGCTGCAAGCAATCTCTTTAGAGGGGTTAAGAGCAAAGTTGTCACTTTGAAGACTAAGGTGTGCCTAACCCAAGCTATGGTATTTAAAATTTTTCTATCAATGTGAAGAGCTCTGGCAGCGTAGTGCCTAAGGCACTTGACTGCTAACCAGAAGGCTGGTAGTTCATACCCACCAGCCACTCCTTGGAAGGAAGGTTGGACAATATACTTCCATAGTGATACCAACTTGGAAACCCAAGGAAGGGTGGCTATGAGTCGGGTCCATCTCGATGGGACATAACAACAATGCGTGTGAAAGCTGGACAATCAATAAGAAAGAATGCAGAAGAATTGATGCATTTGAATGGTGGTACTGGTGAAGAATATTGAATGTACCATGGACTGCTGGAAGAAAGAACAAATTAATTTATCTTGGAAGTACATCCAGAAAGTTCCTTGGTTGTGAGGATGGTGAGACCTTGTCTCACATGCTTTGAACATATTATCAAAAGGAACTAATCTTTGGAGAAGGACATGATGCTTTGTGAAAACCAAAACCAAACTAAAGTCACTGCCATTAAGTTGGATCCGACTCATAGCAACCCTGCTTTGGGTTTCCAAGGTAGTATCACTATAGAAGCAAATTGTCCAACCTTCCTTCAGAAGAGTGGCTGGTGGGTTCGAACCACCAGCCTTCTGGTTAGCAGTCAAATGTCTTAGGCATTACAGCACCAGAGCACCTATGCTTGGTGAAGAAGGTCAGAAAAAGAGGAAGATCCTCATTGGCATGGATTGACATCGAGACTGCAACAATGTCTTCAAACATATCAACTATTGTGATGATGGAATAGGTTTGGGCAGTATTTGATTCTGTTGTACATACGGTTCCTATGAATCAGAACTGACCACCACAAGACTCAACCACAGTAACAACATCATTAGTACATGTTGCAATGTGTAATTTGATGATGGTATCATCCTCAAATGTTCACCTGACAATGATCAACTTTATAATTTATTGCTGAAAATCACTGCCATATTTACAAACATACTGATAATAAAAGACAATAGCAATGAAAAGTAAAAAAAAAAAAAAAAAGAGGTATTTTAATTACATCAGAACTAACTTGTTGTGTTGTTGTTGTTATGTGCCATCAAGTCTCACTCGACTCATAGCGACCTCTCCTTGGGTTTCCAAGGCTGTATCACTACAGAAGTAGATTGCCCCATCTTCCTTCTGAGGAGTGGCTGGTGGGTTTGAACTGCCAGCCTTCTGGTTAGCAGTTAAGTGCCTTAGGCACTATGCTACCAGAGCTCCCCAGAACTAAGTTACAAGGGTGTTTATGGAATAAAACTCCATTGTAAGTAGGGGGCTATCTGTAACTATAATACTTACAATCATGATCAAAAATTGGCAAACAGAAAGCTGACTAATACTGCCAAATGAAAAATACTTTTCCTTCACCAAATTTCCTTACCTGGGTCAGTTCACAGAGCTCTGTCCATGGATTAAAAGAGAGTATGGATTTTCTTGAGGATGTCTTTGCAATGCCACTGTAGGCATAGACAGAAAATATTTTTCTGACCCATCTCCAAAAGGAAATATAGTCATTTCCTAGAGTAACTCTCTGGAGAAAGACAAATATTTAAAAATTTCCAGAGGAATCAGAAATGGAATCTTGGTTTACATGAAAAGGATGGAATTGAAATGCCTCTTTAAATTTATCAGTGGTGATCATCAAAAACATTTGACTTCTAGATGACAGAGACAGTAGTGTACCTTCATTCTCTCAGCTGAAGACTATGTTACATCTTCTGCTAATTCTCACAGTGATTAAATTACATTGAAATTCTGCTTAAGTTAGGTGCACCATAGTCTTTCAAGTGGCATCTTTGGTTCTTAACACTTTAAAGAGAACTTTTGCAGCAGATTTCCCAATGTAATATGCCATGATTTTTTGACTTCTGCTTCCATGTGTGTTGATTGTGGAACCAAAAAAAAAAAAAAAATTCCTGACAACTTCAATCTTTTCACAATTTACTATGATGTTGCTGATTGTTTAAGTTGTGCAGATTTTTATTTTCTTTATGTTGAGGTGTAATCCGTACTGAAGATTGTAGTCTTTGATCTTTATCATAAGTGCTTCAAGGTCATCTTCATTTTCAGCAAGCAATATTGTATTATCTGCATATCACAGGTTGTTTAATGAGACTTTTTCCAAGATCAATGCCTTATGCTTCCTCACTTAGTCCAGCTTCTCAGCTTATTTGCTCAGCAAACAGATTGAATAAGTATGGTGAACTGATAAAACCCTGATGCACCCCCACTCCTGATTTTAAACCATGTGATATCCCCTTGTTCTGTTCAAAAGACAGTCTCTTGGTCTATTTACAGTCCTCTTATGAGCACAAATAAATGTTCTGGAATTACCATTCTTCATAATGTTATCCATAATTTGTTGTGATCCCCACAATTGAATGCTTTTGCATAGTCAATGAAACACAAGTAAACATCTTTCTGATATTCTTTGCTTTCATGAAATATATATATATATATAACACACACACACACACACATATATATATCTGACATCAGCAATGATATTCTTCTTTCCACATCCTCTTCTGAATCCAGCTTGCTTTTCTGAAAGTTCCCTGTCAATATACGACTGCAACAATTTTTTAATTCTCTTGAGTAAAATTTTACTTATGTGTGATATTAATGAAATTGTTCAATAATTTCCAAGTTCTATTGGATCATATTTCTTTGGAATTGGCAAAAATATTGTTCTCTTTCAGTTGGTTGGCTAGGTAGCTCCCTTCCAAATTTCTTGGTATAAAGGTGTGGACATCTCCAGTTCTGCATCCATTTGTTGAAACTTCTCAGTGGGTATTCCATCAATTCCTAGAGCCTTGTTTTTCATCAATGCCATCAGTGCAGCTTGAACTTCTTTCAATACCATTGATTCCTTCTCATATGTTCCCTCCTGAAATTGTTGCACGTTGACTGATTATTTTGGGTACAGTGACTCTGTGTATTCCTTACATCTTCTTTTCATATTTCCTGCATCATTCAATATTTTGCCCATAGAATTCTTCAATATTGCAACTCAAAGCTTGAATCTTTTCTTCAGTTCTTTCAGTTTGAGAAATGCTAAATGTGTTCTTACCTTTTGGTTTTCTAACTTTAGGTCTTTGCACATTTCATTATAGTACTTTACTTTGTCTTCTCAGGCAGCCCTTCTAAATCTTCTATTCAGCTCTTTTATATTATCATTTCTTCCATTTTCTTTAGCTACTCTCTGCTCAAAAGCAAGTTTCAGAATCTCTTTACATCAATTTTGGTCTTTTCTTCCTTTCTTTCTTTTCTTTTCTTTTTTTCATTGACCTTTTGTTTTCATCATGTATGATGTTCTTGATGTCATCCCACAACTCATCTGATCTTCAGTCATTTATGTTCAATGCTTTAAATCTGTTCTTAAGAGGGTCTCTGAATTCAGTTGAGATATAATCAAGATTGTATTTTGGTTTTCATGGATTCTTTTTAATTTTCTTCAGCTTCAACTTGAACTTGCATATTAGCAATTGATGGTCTGTTCCACACTCAGTTCCTAGCCCTGTTTTGACTGATGATATTGGGTTTCTTCATTGCCTCATCCCAGAGATGTAATTCATTTGATATCTATGTATTCCATCTGGCAAGGTATATGTACACAGCCACTGTTTATGTTAAAAAAAAAAAAAAAGAGGGATTTAAAATGGAGTCTCACCAGTGAGTAGCATGCTTTTTTCCCCTCTGACATCTAAGGACTTTGAAAACTAGGTACAACAGTTTGAATTAGGAACTTTGATGCTCTGAACAGCTCACTGAATCAGAGTGCACCAAACATAGAAGAGCAGAATTAGAGGAAAGACACAGGGAGATTATTTAGGAAAGAGCTACTGGTGGAGGATGGACAGGCATCTGAGAGAGGCCATTAGAAACTTTCCTGGGGCACTCACTGTCTGCCAGCCGGTTGCCTGAGATCCCCAAGCCAAGAAGGATGACACCTTATAGCTGCATACCAGCGACCACTACAATATTCCAGCAGGCAGTGGCAGAGACCTGCCTCCAGCAGCTGATTTTGTTGGTAATTTGGGTCATCTGGGTGCAGGTGGGCATGGGCACCACTGCTGAGATTCAGGCAGAGATCTCACTGTTGCACAAGAAAGGCTAGCTCCCTCCCCTCCCAGCAGATCACAGAGCAGGCTTGGGTCAAAATGGGAGATATCGAGTTTTTGTCACCATGGATATCAGGACTGCAGGTCACTACAAGTAGTCCACTGACTCCAACACACCTGAAATTGCATGCACCTTTGGTGCCACAGGTGGGTGGTATCACAGACAAACTTCAGAGCTGGCCATTAGCGGTCTGGTGAGATTGTGTCAGCACCACAGGCAGATGGAGCATGGAGAGTGAAGAAATCGCAGCTGAGTGCAGCCTCGTGAATTTTGCCTTGGAGCTGTTCTTTGGTGCTGTGGGGCCTCAGAGGCAGGGTCTTTGAGTGTGCCTGAAATTGGTGGAAATTTGTGACCCTCTAACATGAAGAATCTTTCCTGAGATTGAGCCACGGTCTTGCAAATAAAAACATCATCAATAATAGCCTGCTCAAAGCCCTAGAAACCTACCATAGCACACCAAGCTTTCCTTCTTCTGCTCCCATCTTCTCCACCAATAACTTCACTCATTCAGTAGAAAAAATCATATTCAGCCAATTACCATAAAAACTCCCACTTCGAACTCTAAACCCTCTTTATGACAAATAGAAACATATATCCACACTATACACAGTGATTCCACCATCACAAAGAAAACAGCACAGTGACCCAACACACCTGAATCAAAAATAAAATGAACCAGCTTCACCTTTTCAAAATATTAAACCATAAAACCAATATAAAACAAATCAACACATAACCAGCAGCTAGAGACAACCTAAAGAGACAGTGCTCTACCAGATTCCAGGGGCTTAAGAAGAGGTTCTGCTTTCCAGTAACCCCAAGAACTCTCCAGACCTGCACTACGTGACTGAAAAGGTCCTAGTTTACACCATTTTTTTTTCTCTCATGGTTAACCCGTTCCTTTTTTTTTTTTCTTCTGTTTGTTAGCTTGTTTTCTTTCTTCATTATTCTCCTTCTATACCTTTTTTCTCTTAGTGACCTATGCCCAGATATTGCATTTTTACCTGTTTTCTTCTCTTTCTCTCCACATTTTCTTTTTTTGGGTTATTGTTCCTGTGTGATATCAGGGTGTATTTTTTATCCATGTGCTTTTAGTTTTTTTGAAGGTTAATTCAATTGTAATTTTTGCCTAACTGACTGGGAGACAGCATCAGTCCCCATAAGATACAAGTACACCCACACTTCCTGCTACTTCACTTACTGAGCAAGAGCCAACAACTCCTTCTCCGCCGATAGGCCAATGAAAAAAACCACCAAGAAGAGCCTTAATCACCCTTGGCCGCTCTTCACAAACAATTAACAGAGATCTTAATACAATACCACGATGCCTTGGAGACACAGACTATCACAGTGTCCACATGAAGAAGCAAGATAAAGTGGTAGAAACAAGGGAACAGGTTACAGACCCAGAACACATCCCTGAGGAAGAAGCAGCATTGGAACTCTCCGATAAGGAATTCAAAAGAATTATATTCAGGTGTCTTCAAAGATTGAGAGATAGACCAAAGAAAACACAGAAAAAACCTTAGAAGAATTTTGGAAGAAAATACAAGAACAAAATGACAAAATAAATGAAAAATTAGAAATGGTTCTAAATCTACAGATAGAAATCCAGAAGATTAATACTAAATTGTTAGAAATAG
>NW_006921790.1:1131003-1131614 GCF_000298275.1 Orycteropus afer afer
CCAAACTATGGTACATATACACAATGGAATACTATGCAACCCTACAGAATAATATAGAATCTGCAAAACAGCACATAACATGGATGAACCTGGAGGACATTATGCTGAGTGAAATAAGTCTTTCACAAAAGGGCAAATACGGTATTAGCCCATTATTGTGATAGTCAAGGAAACGTTTATCTATGGTAGACCATTTTCTTTGTTGGTTACCAGGGGTGGGAGGGGAGGGCAGGGAATACTGTTAGATAGATAGAGTTAAGTTTTTATTTGGGTGAAGAAAAGGGCAATGTACCAAATGTGAGTGATCAATATAGTGATATTGAAGAAGAGAAAGACATAGAGAGGTATGTGGGAAGTAAGACAACAAAGATGAACCCTTTTGCCCATATAGTCCGGTGTGGTCTGTGAATGAAAACAAGGGTATATGGGTGGATAGATGGGTGGACAGGCTGAAATATTAGATATGTATATGAAGTGCAGAGTGCACCCAAGAGCATGTATAGGGTTGGCTGACATTGGTCCAATGACTTTATGTGTATGATCTGAATTCCCAGGTGTATAATGGGGCTGACAAGGGGCAAGGTTGTAGTCACTGCTTGGTCACAGCCAGC
>NW_006921790.1:1131899-1138990 GCF_000298275.1 Orycteropus afer afer
GATCTGCAGCCTATATGACTATGAGACCAGAGGAAATAGATGGTGCTCGGCTACTACTGTCAAGCACTTGGAGGAGGATCTTTATAGGAGATCCTGGATAGACAGGGAGAAAAATGTGGAACAAAACTCAAAATCATTTGGGGGGAAAAAAAAGAAAAAGAAAGCGGGGAACAGGTTTGTTGGCCTGAGGGAGCCTGGTGGAACTACTGAGACTATGGCCCCTAGCTGCCCTTCAGGTCTGGAAGTGAACGCATACCTCCAGCCAAACAATAGACAAGCTTATCAGTTGAGCATTTACCCGAGGTAGATACACTCCTTGGGGAGAATAAGCATGAGAGAAAGAAGGGCTGCTCAGGCACAGGGAGACAGCTCAGGGGGTAGGAGTGCATGGAGAGATGACATAGGGAAGAGGTAACTGTCGGGAGGAAGTGGGAGGGAAGATGTTGCATTGTGCTAAATTGTGGTCAACGTCATGAGACAAAGTGTATGTGAACTGCTGTATGGAAAGTGTATTTGCTCTGTAAATGTAAATTTTTACCCAAATCACACACACACACACACACACACACATATAAAATAAATAAATAAATAAGTTATAGCAATGGAAAAGAAAAAAAAAAAAGAAGTATTTGCAAGAATAAGTTATTGGTCTTGCAAAATTCTGTCATGCTACTTCCAGCATTGTTTCTATCACCGAGGCCATATTTTCCAACTACCAATGCTTCTTTGTTTCCAACTTTCACATTCCAATCAGCAGTAGTTATCAGTAAATTTTGGTTACATATTTCGTCAATTTCAGACTGCAGAGTTTGGTAAAAATTTTCAATTTCCTCATCTTAAGCTTAAATGGTTGGTGTATAAATTTAAATAATAGTAATAACTGGTTTATCCTTGTAGGTGTATGTATATTTTCCTATCACTGACAGCATTGTACTTCAGGAGAAATGTTGAAATGTTCTTCTTGGGTGGTGAACGTGATGCCATTCCTCTCCAATGTGTTCTCGGTATGGTAGATTATATGATTGTCGGATTCAAAACGGCTGCTATCTGTCCATTTAGCTCACTAATTCCTAGGATATTGATTTTCATGTGTTCCATTCTACCTTTGACAACTTCCAGTCTTCCTACATTCATACTTTGTACATTCCATGTTCTAATTATTAATGGATGTTTGTAGCTGTTTCTTCCCATTCTGACTCATGCCCTATCAGCAAATGAGGGTCCCCAAGGTGTCACTCCATCCATGTTCTTAAGGTTGATTCTGCTTGGAAAAGGCAGTTATATCTGAGTGCATTCCAACCTGAGGATCTCATCTTCCAGAACTATATCAGAAAACGTTTCATTGAATTGTCAAAATTTTCTAATGAAGTATTGATGTATCAGACAATGGTTCACGGGTGGGAGCTCTGTTAGCATAGCACCTAAGGCATTTGACTGACAACCAGAAGGCTGGCTATTCAAACCCACCAGCCACTACTTAAAAGGAAGGTTGGGCAATCTACTGCCATATTTATACCACCTCGGAAACCCAAGGAGGGGTCTCTTTGAGTTGGTTCTGACTAAACAGCAGTGAGTTTGGCTTTTTATTTATTTAATTATTTAGTTGGTTGATTCACTGCTATTCATAAGGTTTTCAGTGGCCATTTTTTTCAGAAGTGGATGAACTCATCCTTCTTTCCAGTCTGTCTTAGTCTGGCTGCTCTCCTGAAACCTGTCAGTCATTGGTGACTCTACTGGCATTTGAAATACCAGGGACATAGCTTCCAGCCTCAGGGCAACATGCAAGCCAGTACAGTACACAAATGGTGGTTGGATAAGCTACCAAAGTTAATTTTATGTGTCAAGTTGGGTAGGTTATGGGTCCCTGTGGTTTGGCAAAAGCTAGTCAGTTTCTGTTTCATAATGTAATATAGTGCAATCTTCCCTGTTGTTGTTAGGTGCCAGTCAAGTCATTTCTGACTCATAGCGACCCCATGCACAGCAGAAAGAAACACCGCCTGATCCCGTGCCAGCTCCATGATCCTTGCTGTACTTGAGCCCATTGTCCAAGCCACCATGTCAATCCATCTTGTCAAAAGCCTTCTCCTCTTTTGTCGACCCTCCACCTTAACAAGCATGACATTTTTCTCCAGGGAATGGTCCCCTCTGACAACATGACCAAGTAGGTGAGATGAAGTCTGGCCATTCTTGCTTCCAAGGAGCATCTTGGCTGCAGTTCCTCCAGGGCAGATGTTAGTTCTCTCAGCAGTCCATGGTACCTTCAGCATTCTTTGCTAGCACCACAACTCAAAAGCATCAACTCTTCTTTGGTCTTCTTATTCGTTGTCCAGCTCTCACATGCATATGAGGTGATTGGAAATATCATGGCCTGTGTCAGGTGCACTTTAGTCCTCAAGGAGACATCCTTGCTCCTCAGCACTTGAAACAGTTCCTTTGCAGCTGACCTTCCCAGTGCTACACATTGTCTAATGTCCTGACTGCTGCATCCATTGGCCTCCATTGTAGAACCAAGCAACGTGAATTCTTTGACAACCTCAGTCTTTTCTCCTTTTATCGTGATGCTGCTTATTGGTCTAGTTGTGAGGATTTTTGTTTTCTTTATATTGAGATGTAATCCATACTGCAGACTGTGCTCTTCAATCTTCATCAGTAAGTGCCTCAAGCCATCCTCACTTTCAGCAAGCAAAGTGGTATCATCAGCATATCTCACGTTGTTAACGATTCTTCCTACAATCCTGATGCAACATTTTTCTTCATATAGTCCAGCTTCTCAGACTATTTGCTCAGCATATAGATTGAATAAGTATGCAGGAAGGATACAACCCTGACACACTCCTTTCTTGATTTTAAACCATGTATTGTCCCCTTGTTCTGTTCGAAAGACAAGGTATAGGTTCCTCTTGAGTACAAACAAGTGTTCAGGAATTCCCATACTTCTCAATGTTATCCATAATATGTCATGATCCACACAATCAAATGCCTTGCATAGTCAATAAAACACAAGTAAACCTCTTTCAGTTTCTGTTTCATAATGTAATATAGTGTAATCTTCCCTTGTGTAATCTAATAATCTAATGTAATATAGTGTAATCTTTCCTAGTGTAATCTAGTTTAATGCAAGCAATCAGACAAAAGGGAATTTCCTTATGGTGTGTTCTTCTTCCAAACTATAAATATGTATTTTGGCAGAACTCTTCCTCTTCAATCTACACTTTTTCCATCAAGTAACCTATGTCTTGAATCCCTCTCTCTTTCTCTCTCTAATCTATCTTCTTCCATCTATCTATCACATTTTCTTAGATGATTCTGTTTTCAGAGAACCCTGAATAAGGCTAAGGGCAGAAGCAATCCACTGAAGATGGATGAATCATATTTAGCACCAGAATTGAGCAAGTAAATAAGCTGGAATAAAACATGAATACTTAATAAAATAGTTGATACTTAATTTTGTTGTAACAGAAGCCTCTCCCTCAACTCACACAATTGAACTCATGGTTAATCCCCTATAATTAATGTGACCATATAGTTTTCATGCAAGGCTGAGCCATTATTGGAGGGGGCGGAAGTGCTCTTAATTATTCTGCTGGGTCAAGAGCAAAATTCTGCCAGTGGGTGGAACAGTGAGCAGCACACTTTGTTGTCTACATTTTTAGGAAGGAAAACTGCACTGAGATGTGAATTTAAGCTGTCTCCCGGAAATTTTCAAAAGTTTTGGCCAGTTAGTAAAAATTTTCAAAGAACGAGACTGGAAGGACGATTGCATCCCGAGAGAATACTATGTAGATGGTCCTATGTGAGTTAGCATAATGCATGAAGACCTTTGCATCTCCCATTAATTCTTACTTGAGATCATTGCCTTCTGAATAGGCTCTAAACAATAAGGTAGACAGAAGGATTAGTCCTGATGATGTCATCCATAATTTTTCATTGGTCATCCTTGTGCTTCTTTATGGTTCCATGAACAAGACCACCATGGTGGTAGGAATGAGTCCTCAACAGATGAATTGGCCCAACAACATAGGCTCCCTCTCCTCAGAGTATATCTAGCTAATGCCACTGATAAATGGAATTCCCAAATAAATATTATGATACAAGCAAGGAACAGAATTTTTCATTGGCACAATGAAAAAAAAATGTTCTATATGGTGAGAGACTTAATTGGATTATTAAATATGAAAGAGAAATGAAGATGGAAATGTGAGTTTCTCCAACATTTTCAAATGGGGTGAGGAAAGATACATAAAATACATAACAAGGAAATTTTTTTAATCCAATTTACATTAATTTGTCAGAATAACTGAGCTTCTGTTTTGCAATCTTCTGTATATTTTGTTAGGAGCTCTGGTGAAGTAGTGCCTAAGGCACTTACTTGACTGCTAACCAGAAGGCTGACTGTTCAAACACACCAGCCACTCCTTGGGAGGAAGGTTGAGCAATCTACTTCCATAGTGATATCTCCTTGGAAACCCAAGGAGGGGTTGTTATGAGTTAAGTCCAACTCAACAGCAGTCAGTTGTCTTTCTTTTTTAATGTTTTGTTAATTAATTCATCACCATTGTGCAAGCTGAAATCTTTGGGTGTTGTTTAATGGAGTAACTAACTTTTTTTTTCCCCCTTAAAGAAATATGGCTTTTTTTTTTTTTAAACTGAAAACTGAGATAGATGACAATTCAAAAAAGAATATTCAATTTTTATTTATTGAAATGTTTTAAGAAAATAATTTATAAGAAAAAGAATTTATGTTATAAAATTAAAAATATATATCATTACAGAAAAGAAATACAAGTTTCATTTAAAATTCAAGAAACAATGTAATGAAAAGTACTTGCTGAGTATATGAATTCCTGTGCTCTGTTACAATCCTTTATCAACATGTTTTATATCATTTTTAGCAGAATAAAAATGGTTACAGTATTTCTACCATTTGTGAAGCTGTTGAAAACTATGGAAGGATTATGAAGCAAGAAATAACTTGAAAATACATTTTATCTGATCTCTTATCCCATTCTAGAATAAAATGTTGATGTATTTGTGAGATGAAAACAAACAACTTGTCTTTGATTCAAGGATTATGTAAGGGGATTTCTTGATATTTTCATAAATTTCCTTTTAGTATATCTCTCTCTCTCTTTCTCTCTCTCTCTCTGGAAGTTTTTAAGTTTCTTGATTAGTAATATGAAAATCAAGCAGGTGTAGTTTTCAAAGAAAAAGACTTTATTAAGGATTCCACAGGACCTTTATTCTTTCTTTCTTCCCACAGTTTGATCTATATTTTGGTGAAGATCTTGGTAAAAAATCAGATATATAGCTAATTTATTTCCATGATTTATTTTGTCTTATTTCCATAAGAGAGGAAAAAATAATTTATGACCAATATTAGTGGCTATCAGGGGAATCTGACCAAGGTTGCTCCATAACATCTGTTCTAAGAATGTATCATAATTGACTTAACTATTCCCTTCCTGGGAGCTCTGGTAGCATAGTGGCTAAGGCACTTGATTGCTAACCAGAAGGCTGGCAGTTCAAACCCACCAGCCACTCCCTGGAAGGAAGGTTGGGCAATCCTACTTCCGTAGTGATACTGCCTCGGAAACCCAAGGAGGGGTCGCTATGAGTCAAGGCTGACTCGACGGCACATAACAACAACAACAACAATTCCCTTCCTACTGACTGTGTCTAATTTACATCCCCATAAATGATGTCATTTTAAATATACTTGCACATTTGCACATAAATCTATGTTTGAATCTTTAATTATTTAGGTGATATTGATTCCTAGTACAATAATATTAAGTAAAAGAATCTGACCTTCAAAGGGCCTTTGATAGACAATTCTAAGTCAATTTATAGTACTCTAGCATATATATCTTCCTTAAGTAGTATATTACAGACCTCTTCTCACTATCCTTTTTCCAATATATATATTCTTATTTAGGTAAATTTTATGACTTTGGATATGTAAATTATGATATCATATATATTTTTGCCTTTTGTTACTTACTAGTGAAATTGGTCACAATTCAATATATTTATGGAGAATTTTTCCTTTTTATATATAGATATGTAGTTTTTGCTTTTTTTGTTTGTATTTTATTATTTATTTGTAAGTCATTGTATATTAAGATTATCAATTCTTGAAATTCGTGGAGCACATGATTGTTTTAGTTTGCTGTTTTCTCTTTAATTCTTCTTCATTTTTAAATTTTAGTTCCTAAAACATGGTTGGGCATTCCTACTTCCATAGTGATACTGCCTCGGAAACCCAAGGAGGGGTCGCTATGAGTCGGGGCCAACTCGATGGCAAACAACAACAACAACAACAAAACATTTTTATTAGTTAAGTCTATTGATCTTCCATTTATGATCAATTTAAAAATTTTTATAGATGTAACTAGTCGTAAGATGATTTAACTCATAAAAAAAAAAAATTTAGGATACTTTCTTTACTATCTACTCTCTTAATTTTTGTAAATATACTCCAATCATTATTTAGGACATTTTATTTTGTGTTATTGATATGTTTTACAGTTTTGAGATCAGTAGACACACTTTTTATTACTATGGTATTTTAATATATTTGACCCTAGAAATCCATAAGTCATCTTTGCTGGTAAGCAAAGAACTTGACATTTGCTCTAGAATTGCTACACTCTACAGATGAAACAAAGCTATTTTAAACAAAAGCCATTGTTGAATTGAAAGGAAGAGAGAGAAAGACGTGCTTTAATGTGATTTGATTTGTACTTCTTTCCTCTTTCGCCTAATAGAATTATTCAGAGGCTAATTGTAAATTGGTCTTATTTTAAGTGAATTTATTCCAAGTCCATAATATTGTTATATCTATGTATTAGTTTATTTTTTTTCCATTGGATGTTAGCTATTTAATTCTATTTAATTGTTGTTGTTGTTGTTAAGTGCCATGGAGTCGTTTCTGACTCATAGTGACCCCGTGCACAGCAGAATGAAACACTGCCCGATCTCGCGCCAGCCCCACAATCCCTGCTATACTTGAGCCCATCATCGCAGCCACTGTATCAATCCATCTCCTTGAAGGCCTCCCCCTCCTTTTCGGTGACCCTCCACCCTACCAA
>NW_006921790.1:1142207-1143368 GCF_000298275.1 Orycteropus afer afer
ACTAGGTTACTAAGACTTTCTTCCTAGTTTGTTTTCACGTGGAAGTTCCAGTGAAACCTGTCCACCGTGAACAACTCTGCTGGTGTTTGAAATACTGATAGCATGACTTCCAGCATCATAGCAATAGAAAAGCCACCAGTACACCAAAGTGATGGACAAGGAAGTATCACAGAGGCAGCAACTGAAGGAATAAGCGAATTGTTAAGATTTAGATGCCTGAAATGAGGAGCCAAGAATTAGATGTCTGTGGAGGTGGCACTGTTTAGTTGCTGCCAGTTACTCTGAGCTTTGAGGAGGGTCTCAGAAGGGGTAGGCCCTGACTTCTGAAGAGGAGCCCCTAGTTGACTGATGCTGGTGCCTCTGAGGAAGTACTAGGCTGATCCCAAGCAAGCTGAGTTCAGCTGCTACAAGAGGAGAGAACAGCCTCTTTCCACATGAAGGTGCAATGCTAGGGTAACAATTTCAGGAGAAAGCCAGCCAAAGCGAGCAGGAAGCGAATAGGAAGGTGTAAGCATCTTTTATCTTATTCAAGCATTTGGTCTCTCTCTAACACTCTTTATAGGTGGTATCTTTCATGGAACAAGTTGGCAATGTAGAAATTTGGTTTGCAGAGTCCCAGCCCTAGCATCAAAAAGCAGAGGCTAGAAGGCTGTTTTTGGAGTGAGCTGAGAACAGTAGCTCAATAGCTGATACAGAGAGCAAACATCACTACTTCTCACATATATGTCCTGTGTCCTTGTTCTGGACACAAAGTAGAATTTCCCTTGCCCCTACCATTTCCATTAACCATGGCCATGTGACTTGCTTTGGCAGAAGTGACCAGCTGAGGACAAGCAGGGCCCAAATGAGGAGGATGGCAGATCTTCCATCTCCTCCAGCCTGAGATAGATATGTAAGCTGTGGACAAATAAATTCCAATGTTTTAAGGACTGAAATGTTTTGGAGTTATTTATTATTACAGCATAACCTAGCTTCTCCTGACTCTATGTGATACTGTATTTCCCACATTATCTAAAATAAGCAGGGCTTGATTATGGGAAGAGGGGATTATCTTTGTTCATAGAAATTCTACTGAATATTTTTTTGAGGGCTGAAATATGAAAATCCCTTGACTTTCCCCCTTTTGCTAATTGATGAAAAGTCTCTCATCCACTCTACCCT
>NW_006921790.1:1144885-1145353 GCF_000298275.1 Orycteropus afer afer
TAAGTATTGCACTATGTGTGGTAAAACATAGAACAAGTTAGGAGGAGGAGCTGAAAAAAGAAAGTCTATAGGAGTGGGTCTGAAAGAGAAGAAACTTAAAGGAAAATAAATATTTAAGGTAGTATTATGTTGTTGTTGTTATGTGCCATCAAGTCGTACCCAACTCATAGCGACACTTCCTTGGGTTTCCGAGGCAGAATCACTATGGAAGTAGATTGTCGCATCTTCCTTCCAAGGAGTGATTGGTGGGTTTGAACTGCCAGCCTTCTGGTTAGCAGTCAAGTGCCTTAGGCACTATGCTACCAGAGCTCCCAGGTGGTATTATAGTACATATCTAAAAATGTAGTCATTAAATTAAGAAAAGACATTCGTAAACTTTGTCTTAGAATGTCATGATAGCAGGTTCCATAACATTAAAAATAGCGCCTTGGGAGAGTAGGTACAAGAAAAGGAAGCTTTTAAATATTT
>NW_006921790.1:1147250-1147842 GCF_000298275.1 Orycteropus afer afer
GTATATAAATCTTACCTTCTCCTAAAGATCTTTTCTATAGTGTCACTACTATTCATCATAGGTCTCATTTCCTTTGCATTTTTATAGCACTCTCTTTGTTCCTGATTTCCTAATTAGATAATTAGTATAGCCCACAGCAGCTAATTATATACTCTTTTTAAAATGTTTATATACTTTTGCTATTATTAAATAATTGTAAGCCATGAAGAAAAAGGAATTAATCGTCTTTCATGCCCAGGGCCTAGGACTGAACTCAGTTCTATAAACCAAAAAACAAACAAACAAAACCCAAACCCATTGCTGTCAAGTTAAGTTTTACTCATAGAGATCCTATAGGAACAGAGTAGAACTGCCTCATAGAGTTCTCAAGGTTTAAATCTTCATGGAAGCAGGCTGCCACATTTTTTTCCCATCAAGTGGCTGGTAGGTTTGAACCACTGACCTTTTGGTTAGCAGCAAAGCTTTTTAACTACTGCATCACCAAGGCTCCATTTGCGTACCATAAATATGGAGTAGTGATTGAAGTGGTTGATAAAATGATAAGATATGCAATCAAACTCTAGAGATATAAGAGCATTCTGAATTTCCTTAT
>NW_006921790.1:1152352-1152884 GCF_000298275.1 Orycteropus afer afer
GTTTCTCTGGAGTTTTCTAAATTGATTTTTCTGTGTAGTAAATTAGAAAACAAAATCTCCCAAATTAAGTAGTCACAATGGGATGCTTATTTTATGGATGATTTGAAGCTTCTAGATAACGTAATGAAAGTAAAATTTCTTCCCTGAAGGATACTGTTTCTAAATTAACTGAACAAAATAACTAGCTAAATAAATAAAATAAAGGAACTCAAATGTCAGAGGTCTGCACCTACTCCCTCTGCAGTTGTTCTTTCTGCAGCTGCTCCCTCTGCAGGTGTCCCTTCTGCCTCTCCAGCAGGCAGAAATGCTACTTAAAATCTATTAAACTACTGATGTTGAAGATCCTTCCTACATTACTTTTAGCCCTGGGATACACTCAGAAGTAAATAAAATTGCTAAAGATTTCCCAAAACTCTGGGAGAATCCTTACAAGTTTTCTGTGGAATTTAAAATCATTGTTGAAGCTTAACCACCTGGACTCAAGGATTTGTATCAGCTAGTCTATGTAATAACACACAGGGGAGGCCCAATT
>NW_006921790.1:1154256-1154875 GCF_000298275.1 Orycteropus afer afer
TGGCTGTTAAAAAATAAAATAATAGATGTTAGAGACTTGTTCAAGATTTGCAGGCTATCAATTTCATTGTTTTTTCCCAGATTTCCAACAGTGCAGAATGCTCAATGAATGCTCTCTAATGTCCCTTTGGATGCTACATGTTTTACTATTACTGATTGATCTTTGTAGTATATTTTTAGTATACTTGTCCACACTGAAAGCAAATAATCATTTGCTTTCACATGGGAAAACCAACATTTACTTAGGTAGTAATGCTTTAATATTTATTGAATCTCCCACCTACTTTTCTCAAATACTACATGCTAATCTATTGTTGTTGTTATGTGCCATCGAGTCAGACTCGACTCATAGCAACCCCTCCTTGGGTTTCCGAGGCAGTGTCACTACAGAAGTAGATTGCCCCATCTTCCTTCTAAGGAGTGGATGGTGGGTTTGAACTGCCAGGCTTCTGGTTAGCAGTCAAGTGCCTTTCGGCACTACGCTACCAGAGATCCTATGCTAAGCTATAGCCCCTGAAATTTAAAAATGAGTAAAAAATTATTACAGTAAGTAGATGATTTATTAGTGTATTCCACCTCCTACCAGGCTTGCATTGAATATAATATATCATATAGCAATG
>NW_006921790.1:1159163-1159744 GCF_000298275.1 Orycteropus afer afer
TGATATTCTGTGGCCCTATTGAGGATTTACATCCTATTTTACTTAAACTTGATACACCTGTTAATTTATTAGGATGAGATTTATTGTACACATGGCATTTCCATTTGCTTTTTACTGAGCAAGGAGAAATATTAAGTGTACCTTAAGTCTCCAAGTATTGTGATGAGGAATCTAAATTAGAAAACCCTCAAAGAGAAGAAAATATTTGTCACTTACAAGGATAAATTATTTATAGAGATAAATCAATGACCTTTGGTATATTTCTCTCTGGCATTCTTTCATCTCCTGAACCTCTATGGGCTTTCACTTTACTGATGTGAGTTGTGTTATATTAGTCAAACTCATTAAAATTCAAATAAACACTTCCAAATATCTTCCAAAGATTCCCCAATATCTCCTAAAGAAGGAAGTGAAAAATAGTTAACTTTTTATCATTTCTTACTTTTCTTTCTAAAAGTTTAATTATTTCTTGCACCAGCCAGCCCGTGCCACACACCTGTGTTGGCTGTTAAAAAATAAAATAATAGATGTTAGAGACTTGTTCAAGATTTGCAGGCTATCAATTTCATTGTTTTTTCCCA
>NW_006921790.1:1164225-1168443 GCF_000298275.1 Orycteropus afer afer
CTCTGACTTACAGTTAGCAATTATGCCAGAACATTTACATTAAAAAGTTGGAAAGTGAAAACTTTTACTTTATTGATGCAGGAACAATGAGAGAGATGGGGTCAGAAGGTCATACTACTATACATGCTCTCTTCTAAAATTTTAACACTATGTACAGCTCTTTAAGAAAAGCATGTCATATTCTGAGTTTATCCAAAGATCAGAATTGTAAATGACTTGCACCCTCATACAAAATTCATATATTAGAAAATAACAACTTAATATAGAGACCACACAGAATATAAAAGTTAATGGAAAACACATTTGAAAGGTTACTAAACTTGATGTAATCAACTGTGTGTGCACGTCTGATCCTAGTGTTGTGAATCCAATCCAAATACTTGATTCCCTTGTGATACCTGTCCCTGCTCTGACACTTAGTGTGACTAGTTTGTCTGCTGGTTTAGGTCAGTTATGCCAGAAAAAGAACTTGAAGCCAGAATTCAAGTTCAAGTAAGAGAAACAGGACATGGAAAAGAAGAAACTAGGCATGGGTGCCATCTAAGGGAGAGACCGTCAATGCTGTGGTCTGGTCCCACTAGATCTGATTCCACTTTCAGTTCACGTTTGCCTACAAGTTGTCCCAACCAAAGGTAAGGGAGTCAGGCCTTCATATCCCTGTACTTCCTCACCAACCTGTCAGTCATTGGAAAAGGGCTGCCCAGGGTAGTAGGGTGGAAGAGTCAATTCCAAACCGTCTCTTGCCCTCTGACCATTCAGGCAAAGCATCAGTCACCCAAAGCTAAATCTTATGAAGAGTAACTTTAAGAGCTATTAGAAGCAAAAACACATAAAAGCTATAGTCAGTCTCTGGGTAATGAACATCAGACTTACAGACAACACCTAAAAAAAATAAACAACAAAAAATCCCCGACAGAACAAAACCCACTGTCATCAAGTTGATTTTGAATCATGACAACTCTCTTTGGGTTTCCAAGGCTGTAAATCTTTATGGAAGTAGATTACCTCATCCTCATATTCCTCCCATGGAGCCACTTGAGGCTTTCAACCCCCCACCTTCTGGTTAGCAGCCGGATGTCTTACCCACTACACACCAGAGCTCTTTAGACAACTCATACTCATCTTTTAATGTTATGTAATTTTGCCTTCACTTCTAAACAACTGAACTAACCCCAACTAGCAACAAGTCTTAATCACAATCACCTTTACTTACTACTAGAACAGCTTTTAAATTATTGAAATGAATCTGAGCCTTTTGTTTCACTAAAGTGAAGCTAAGTAAGAACCATATGTATCTGTTCCAAGTCACCTGCAAATTATACTTAAAGACTTAAAGAGAGAGTTAGGAATGGATTTCATTTGTAACACTGCTTGTATTTGAGATTTCTTTTTTTATTTTTTTAAATCACGTTATTTATTTTCTTTTTTTCATTGAGAAGGAAATATACATAACTTATTCTAACTCAACAATTACTACATGTGCAATTAACTGACATTGAGCACCTTCTTGAAATTGTGCAACCATTTTTGTTATTTTTCAAAATCATTTCACCCCCTTAACACAAAATCAATGTCACCTAAGCAAAAAATCCACCTTCTCCCTACCCCCATCACTGGTAACCACTAATAATCTTTGGCTTCTCTATATTTGCTTATTTCATGTAAGTGAGATCACATAGTTTTTTGTCTCTTTGCAACTGACTTATTTTGCTCAGCATTATGTTTTCTAGGTTCCTCCATGTAGCATGCATTAAGAATTCATTTATCTTTTTGGCTGAGTCATATTCCATTATGTGTATTTACCACATTTTATTTATTCATTCATCACTTGATAGACATTTTGGTTTGATTGTTTGGTTGATGGTTTCAACTTTTGGCAAAATGAGAAGTGCCACAGTGACCACTGCTATACAGATATCTGTTTATTTTCCAGCCTTTACTTCTGGGTACATATGTGAAATAGGGATTACTGGGCCATATAGCAGTAATCTATGTTCAACTTTCTGAGGTGATGCCAAATTGTTTTCCACAGAGGCTGTACCATTTTACATTCCCACTAACAATGGAGAAGGGTTCCAGTTTCTCCAAAACTTCCTCAAACTTACTGTTTTCCATTTTTCTGATCATTGTCAGTCTAATACCAGTGAAGTAGTACCTTATTTTGGCTTTGATTTGTATCTCTTTAATGGTTATTGAGGTTCTTGCATAGCAGAATTTTTTTGCACTAGACTACTAACTTAAGGAAGATGGGGCAATCTACTTCCATAGTGATACTGCCTTGGAAACCCAAGGAGGGGTCGCTATGAGTCGGGTCCAACTCAACGGCACATAACAAACAACAACAGCTAACTTAAATATTGATGGCTCAAACTCACCCACCTACAGAGGAAGGCTTGGCCACCTGTTTCCATAATGATTATAGCCATAAATATCTTGTGGAAGAGTTCTACTCTGGAACACATGTAATCAAAATGAGTTGTAATTAATTTGACAGAAACAGGTCTGGCTTTTATTTTATTTTATTTAACTATAAGTTTAAGTTTATTATCTAAAGGGAAGAACCTTGTCCCCAACCCCCACCCCACCCCCCAATCCTCTAACACACTACAAAGAGATAAGAAAGAGTAAGCAGGTAGTTCTTTGTAGATCTGCTTGGGCTATGGTTTGCCCAATCCACGCAATAATGAATAATGACAGTCCAAGTCTACTGGCAGAGGACAAAGTTTTTGAAAGCTCTGAGTCTTCTCCTTGAAGACACCAGTGTTTCCTTCCAATGTGAGCATTAGAACCTAGGTTGGGTTCCCTTGTTGAGTGGCACAAGCCACTAGAGGAAAGCATTGAAAACAGTGGCGCAAGTAGCCCAGGAGAGAGGCAGAGAGGCGTTGACGAGGTTGGTGCTGCAGCTGACTGTCCAGGGCCTGGGGACTATCCAACAGGGCCAGGTCTGCGTGTCTCTCAGTAGGAGCAAACTGAGTCTTGGAGTCCCCAGTTGTCTCATTTGTCTTAGCTTCTCCTGTACGGTCTTTGACTTGGGCCAGGATCGTTTCGGCACTGTTTTTTCTGGTTTGGGTCACTTTCTTGACTGAAGAGGACACATTTTCCTCATCCATTGTTTTGGGGTTACCACAGCACAGGAAGCATTTCATCTTATTTCTCAATAAAGGTTTTTGAAGACTGTGGGTCTCAGAAGTATGGGCTGCTCTCATCCGCCTCGTGGGATCTCATCATGCAAAGACTGGCTGTGCAAAGCCTGCTTCCTCTGAGAAAGTAGGTGCAACAAACACTGGCCCTGTGAAGTGTGGGGTACCACATGCTTGGGAATTGCAGGAATACTTGCTGGCTTTTTGGTGAGATTCAGCTTGACCTGATTGTCTTGCAGGGGATTCTTCTCAGATTCTTCTCCACAAGGGACTCCTGAAAGTACCTCTGGAAAGACTATCTCCTTGGGACTCTCCTGACATGAGACAGCAAGAATGTAGCTAAGGTTCCTTCGCCAGGAACCTGCTGGCCTCTGGTCTTCAGCAGGGTGTCTGTTTTCTCTGGTTGGGGGGAGCCCAACCCTTGTGTCCCCTTCTCCACCGTCCCCTGCTGGCTTGGGTTTCCCTGGGTCCTCTTTCTTCTCTCCCAGGGTGGGCACTTGGGCTGAGTCCTTGCTTTGGCCAGGGCCTTGGGATTCAGGGCGCCAGGCCTCCTCCAGACTGGGGCTGTTCATGCTGGCTTCCACCTGATCACAAAGCACCTGGGCATCTGCCTTGTCCACACTGGGTTGGGAGATCTGGGAGACACAGTGGCCAGAAGCATGGGGCACTTCTCTGGACTTAGCTAGTTTCCATCTCAGGAGCACTGCCTTTAGCTCAGTGATCAGAAGTCCTTTAAGGTGGGCCCATTCTGCTTCTGGGCTATGTGCAGTGTCTGCTGGGGTGGTGAGTTCCTGGTTGGTTAGACTCCCAAATGCCTCTTGTGTGGATATGTTCCCAGGGACAGCCACAGTTTGGTCCCTGGACCTCCTTGCCTGTATGGGAATTCCCAACTGCATCTCTAGGACCTTTTTCCTCAGATGGAAATTCAATTTTGTCATGGTAGGTCTCTTGAGTACAGGAGGAAGATCAGCATCTGTCTGGCCTCCAAGAGGCACCGTCTCCATTGTTTCCTCCTGCACGTCAGTCAGGAGCCCATGGACACTGTCTGCACAAGTCTTGTCCTCTTGAAAGGCTGGCC
>NW_006921790.1:1170330-1173714 GCF_000298275.1 Orycteropus afer afer
TTGAGGAAGACCTAGTCCCTGGGTCCCTGGGCACATCTGGCAGCAGAGATCCCTGCTCTAGGTACAAGCATTCAGTCTGGTAATTTTGAGTGCTGACCACACCGGTTGGTGGAGCAGCCGTTTGGGTAAAGGATTTAGGATCCATTAATTGTGATAATGTCGAGGTTACAGAAGTGAGTGAACACTCACGGCAGCTATATGGACTCAGCTGCTGACTCTGGTCAGAGATTCTGAACACAGACAGAATCTGTGAGCAGGAGAAGCCCTGTGGTACCCTTGCTGAGCTGAAGATGATTGCACTCTTCTTACTTGTCAGTGATTGCTAAGTCTCCAGAGCTGTGTCTTTGGAGACATGGTAGTGGGGGGCTGCACACAGGAGTTGCAGCACGTGTCCCTCCCGAGGAACATGGCTCTCTCTTTTCATGACAGAGAGCCAGCCTTGAAGACCATCAGCTTCTTCCGGGGATGTTCTCCTAGCTCTTGCTTCTGCGCTGCTAGCCCTTTGGCTGACTCTCCGGGGTTGCTGGCAGCTGTTCCTGGTAGGTTCCTACATCGGTCTGTGGCCTCTCTTCTTCATTTGCTTAATGATCAGCTTAATGCTGAAGATAGATGTGTAGGTGTTTCAGGGATATCCAATATCGCACAGAACAAGGGAAGGCTCAACATAGACAAAGCCTCATGTCCATGAGGAGACCAGTCATCCCTCGATCTAGCCATCCAGGGTTCTGGTGCTTAATGCCTGCCAGTGCTGAGCCTTGTCATCTTACCTCACAGACAACAGAACCAGAACATGGACTGCATCATAAAGTCCCTGAGTCACAGGGCGGCTGTGGTGATATCTCAGGGGAGCTCATGTGGTGATCCAGTGTGTAGATTAAGACGTATGGTGATCCGTCAGTGTTTCAGAGCCTGGACTATAGAGGCCACGGCCACAGGCAGTGTCCCCACTCCCACTCTCTGTCCACCCTTCACCCCACACAAGCCTGATGGCTCAGCTGTCTTTGTTGCAACTGTCTCACAACCCATCCCCAGACACTGAGTGTTCAAGCACATAGGACACCTGAGGAGGAAGAGTAGCCAGGCCAGAGGAAGCCCCACCATCTCTTTCACCCTCACTGGGAACACCTGACAGGCACATGAGATATTAGGGCAGTAGCATCTGGTTCTGGCCTAAATGTTCTGGCTTAAAAGTGAAGGGTGTGGATGCCGCAAGCAATGGGTGACTTCCAGAGTGCAGGAAGGGGACCAAGGCTGATGGGACAGGAGAAGACCCAGGGGCCAGTATCACTCAATGACACTGTGGGAGCAAGGAAAGGATGCCTTCAGTTTGTGGGGGTGGGAAGAGGTTGAGAACACACCTTCCGAGGAGGCACGGGAGTGAGCCTCACAGCTGGAGGCCTGTCCAAGGCCTGGTTTTGCAGCTGTTAAAGCCCCTGCCCACTCAGGAGGAGGACTACCTGCAGGGATGGGTCAGTGTTCACTTTCGACTCATGGCCACGAACCAATGCTTGTGCCTGGGTCTACTCAGCTGCTCTGGGTGTGGGTTGCTTGACTAGAGGTGGTTTCTGTTCTGTTTGGGGTGTGTGTGTGTGTGTGTTTTAATTGTGATTTGGGTGAAAGTTTAGAGGAAATTCACTTTCCATATAGCAGTTCACACACACGTTGTCTGATGACATTGAGAGTTTACCCCAATGCAACACCTACCCTCCCACTCCCTCCATGCACTCCTGCCCCCTGAACTATCTCCCTGTGCATAAACAGCCCTTCTTTCTCCCATGATTGTTATCTTCAAGGAATGTACCTACCTCAGGTACATGTTTAACTCTTATGCCTGACTTCTAATTGTCTGGAAGCCACAGGTATGTGTTGAATTCCAGAACTGAATCACAACTAGTGACCATAGTCACTAGAGTCCAGCAGGCTCTATCAGACCAGCAAACCTGGTCTCCCTTTTTTTTGCTTCCAAATGATTTTGAGTTTTGTTCCACATTGTTCTCTCTCTCTATCTAGGATTTCCTGCATAGATCCCCCTCTGAGTGGTTGACAGTGGTAGCCGGACACCGTCTAGTTCTTCTCATCTCTTAGTCATGTAGGCTGAGGATCTCATGATGTACCAGTTGCTAGGACTAATTGTTTCCATGAATCTTTGGATTTCTTCACTATTCTTTGCTCTGGATGAGGAAAGACCCATCGTTGCGTCTAGATGGCTGATTGCAAGCTTTTAATATTCCAGTCACTACTAGCCCAAGTAGGAGGTAGAACAATGTTTTGTGTAGTGTGTTATGCCAATTGAACTTGATGTCCCCTGTGACTATGGTCCCTAGCCCACATGTTCAACTGCTTGGTCCCTCTGGGTAGCTGGGTGTGACCAAGAAGTGACAACAACCTTTTCCCTTGTCAGCTCTACTATACCCCTGGGAGTTCTTACAGAACATACAAATACACTTGTAGAACCATTATCTGACAACCTTATACATGGTCTTGGGTACAATCCCTGCTGCATAGAAATACCTAATAGCTCAGCCTGTCCACCCATCTATCCACCTGTGTTTGTATACCCGTGTTTGCCTTCACTGAAAATGTAGTGCTGTGTGTGCAAAAGGGTTCATTTTTGTTGTCTATACCTCCCCCGTACCTCTCTATGTCTTCCTCTTCCTTAATGCTACCATGTTGTTGATCACTCACATTTGGTACATTGCCCTTCTTTTCACCCAAATCAATACTTATGTCTACCTATCTAACAGTGTTCCCTACCCTCTGCTCCCACCCCTGGTAACAAAGATAATTTCCTTCCATATATAAACCATTCCTTGATTTTTAAAATAATGGACTAATACAATATTTGTTCTTCTGTACTTGACTTATTTCTCTCAGCATAACGTCCTCCAAGTTCATCCACGTTATGCGTTGTTTTGCAGATTCTACATTACTCGTTAGGGTTGCATAGTATTCCCTTGGGTGTATGTACCACAGTCTGGTTATCCATTCCTCAGTTGATGGACATCTAGGTTGTTTCCAAATCTTTGTTATTGTAAACAGTGCTGCTATGAACATGGGTGTGCATATGTCTGTTCTTGTCATGGCTCTCACTTCTTTAGGATATATATCTAATAATCGAATACCTGGGTCAAATGGTATTTCTAGTTCCAACTTTTTAAAGAATCGCCATACTGCTTTCCACATTGGTTGTGCTGTTTTATAGTCCCACCAGCAGTGTATGAGAGTCCCAATCTCTCCACATCCTCGCCAGCATTTGCTATTTTCTGTCTTATTGAACTTTGCTGTTAGTGCTGGGGCAAGATGGTATCTCATTGTTGTTTTGATTTTCATCTCTCTATTGGCTAAAGATCATGAGCATTTCTTCATGTTTGTTGGCCACCTGAA
>NW_006921790.1:1175869-1179279 GCF_000298275.1 Orycteropus afer afer
GTTGACACAGTGGCTACAAAGATGGACTATAGCAACAATCATGGAGCTGGCACAGGACTGGACTGTGTTTCGTTCTGCTGTACATAGGGTCATTATGAGTTGGATGCAACTCGACAGCACCTAACAACAACAACAACAAAGTTATCTAGTGCTGCTATAACATAAATATCACAAGCAGATGGCTGTAACAAGCAGAAATTTATTCCCTCACAGGTTAGGAGACAAAAAATTGCAAATGCAGAGTGCTGGCTCTAGGGTAAGTTTTCCATCTCTAAGTTCTGGGTGGAGACCTCTTGGCCTTGAGCTTCAGCTATGCCTTCTAGGATCACAAAATCAAGCTGGAGACTTCACCTGACTCATGCAACTGTAAGGGCCAACTGACTCAAGATTGCCAAGTGGTATAGCAGGCTGCTGGCTTCTAAGGCTGACTAGTTTTTGTTGGCTCATAAGCAGTGAAAGCAACAATACAAAGATTGGCAGGCAATACAGTAGGCCCGGGCTTCAAGCCCAAGAACTAGAGATGATAATAATAGAAGCCAAATCCAGGATTCTTTCTGTATGTACTGGAAGTAAGTCACACCCTGAAGGCAACTTATCTTCAACTGATTAACTACTCCATGGAAGTGATTACACAAGGAAGTGATTGCACCACATCCATCTTCAACATAGGGAATGACTACATCCTGCTGCCAAACCATTCCAAATCATGGCCTAGACAAGTTAAAACATAACCTTAACTGCCACATATGGTTTCTCCCAATCTGTACATTATTTGTTTACTTTTTTGATAAGTCATTTGATAAACAAAATCTTTAATTTTTATGAGGTCTCATTTATGTATGTTCTCTTTTGCTTCTTGTGTGTTTTATGTCATATCTGATAATCCGTGTTAAAAATACTATTAATTAAAAATTGCTGAAATATTTAAATGATGTATGGGTTCAACAACAACAACGTGGGTTAAATTTGTTGATTATTTAAAGAGAGTAGAGATATTAGATACATGAGTAGAATTGTTAAATTCAAATCTGAACATATCATTACAGACTAAATATTAGGGTCAAATAAAATGGGACAAATTTTATAAAAATAAATGAACAATTCTCTTAGAAATAGCTCTGAAATAATAGTTAAAAACTTGTTTCCTGAAGCAAGACTACTTAAGTGAATCTATGATCTATAACTTTTACTAACTAACTGTGGAGCATTTGGCAAATTCTTTAAGCTCCCTGTGACTAAATTTCCTCATCTAGAAAGTGGAACTTATAGTTAGGTGCCATTTAATTGACTTCAACTCCAGTATGACAGCAATCCCATATGACAGAGAACTGTCCCCAAGGATTTCCAGGTTGTAGTCTTTACAGAAACAAGCCTTTCTCCCTCAGAGCCACTGGAGGGTTCAAACCATCAACTTTTAGGTTAACAGCTGAGCACTTAACCATTACAGCACCAGGGTTCCTTTCAAAAAGCACTGTTAGTAAAACTAATCTCATAAGTTTGGTTGTTATTGAAAATTGTGGAAGATTGTATATTTAAAGTGTTTAGAATACATGCATATACTCAAGAACTGCTCCTCAAGAAATATAGCAATATCTCTCAGCAAACAGCTATGTAAGTGGAAGAGGTAAAATATACCACACATGTGGTAATGCAGGGGAATTAATGTATCTTTATCAATATGATGGTGGCAATAATCAAAATCACTGAAAACCAAGCTATTATTTATAATGTTAGACTAGTTATAACATCAGCACTGTACTAGAAATTTTACATAGACTATATAATCCAATTCTCATAATCCACCACTCGTCTGTCAGTTTGTCATACTGTGGTGGTTTGCATGTTGCTGTGAGGCTGGAGAACATGCCACTGGTATTTCAAATACCAGCAGAGTCACCCTTAGTGGACAGTTTTCAGCAGAGCTTCCAGACTAAGACAGACCAGGAAGAAGGAAGGGACCATCCACTTCTCTAAGAATTGGTCAGTGAAAACCTTATGAATAACAGTGAAACACTGTCTGATATGTTACTGGAAAACTTTATGAATACCCCAGAAACAATGTTCGAAATAGTGCCAGAAGATGAGCCTCTCAGTTCAGAAGACACTCAAAATACGACTAGGGAAGAGTTTCCCACTTTATAAAATAGATTTGATCTTCATGACATGGATGGAGTACAGCTTTCAGGACCTCCATTTGCTGATGTGACATGACTCAAAATGGGAAGAAACAGCTGCAGACATTCATTAATCATCAGAATATGTAATGTATGAAGAATGAACCTAGAAAAATTGGAAGTTGTCAAAAATAAAACGGAACATATAAAGATCGATAGCGTAGGCATTAGAGAGCAAAAATTGACTTATTTGGGCCATACTGAATCAGACAACAATATTTCCTACTATGCTATGATCCAGTCATAGCATTTTTCTACTATGCTGTGATGCAGTCAGCTGCAGGGGTCCAGGTGAGGAGAGAGAACCCAGGCACACCCAAAGCAGCAGGATGGGAGACTGGGAGAAAGGGGATTAAAAGCCAGGAACCCAGGCAGAGGAGCAGTCAGCCTCAGTGATCCAGGTGAGGAGAGGAAATTCTGGCATGCCCAAAGCAGCAGGGCAGGAGAGTGGCAAAAAGGGGATTCAAAGGTCCAGGAATGCGGTAAGAGGAGGAGTCAGCTGAAAGGACCCAGGGAAGGTTGGTACGAGAGGTCTCCAAAAGAGAGACAATCTTGTCTTTCAGTTTGTCCTACCATGGTGACAAGTTGATGTGAGTTTTGGGGCTGAGCCACTGGTGTTTCAAACCCAGCAGGATGCACATGCTGCACAGGTATCAGCCCAGCTTACAGACTGAGATGGACTAGGAAGAAGGAAGAGGCCATCCACTTCTCAAAGAAATGGCCAGGTATAACCTTACGAATAGCAAAGAAACACTGTTTGATACATTACCGTGCAACTTTATGAATAGTCTGGTCAGGTTAGAAGGCTCTCAAAACAGGACTGGGAAAGAGCTGCATCATCTGAGTGAACCCAGCCTTACTCATATGGATAAAATAAAGCTTTGGAGACATCCATTTGCTGACATGGCACCATCAAATTGAAAAGAAACAGCTGCAGACATCCATTAATCATCGGAACACGGAATGTACAAAGTATGAAAGTAGGAAAATTGGAATTTGTAAAAAATGCAATGGAACACATAAAGATTGATATCCTCGGCATTAGTGAGCTGACGTGGACTGGTTTTAGACATTTTGAATCAGGCAACCATGTGATCTACTATCCCGGGAATGACAGTTCGAAGAGGAATGGCATGGCATTCATCATCACAAAGGATGTTTCAAGATCTGTCCTGAAGTACAATGCTGTCAGTGATGGGATAATATCCATACACCTACAAGGAAGACCTGTTAATA
>NW_006921790.1:1181144-1190000 GCF_000298275.1 Orycteropus afer afer
AATAAATGGAGAGAAGATTGAGATTGTCAAAGAATTCATGTTGCTTGGTTCTATAATCGATGCCAACAGAAGCAGTAGTCAGGACATTAGATGACATGTAGCATTGGGAAGGTCATCCATAAAAGAACTGTTTCAAGTGCTGAGGAGCAAGGATGTCTCCTTGAGAAATAAGGTGCATCTGACACAAGCCATGATATTTCCATTTGCCTCGTATGCATGTGAGAGCAGGACAATGAATAAGGAAGACTGAAGATGAGTTGATGCTTTTGAGTTGTGGTGCTGGTGAAGAATGCTGAAAGTACCATGGACTACTAAAAGAACTAACAGATCTGTCCTGGAGGAAGTGCACCCAAAATGGTCCTTGAAAGCGAGAATGGCCAGATTTCTCACCTATTTTTGTCATGTTGTCAGAAGGGACCATTCCCTGGAGAAGGATGTCATGCTTGGTAGGGTGGAGAGTCGACGAAACACTGGGAGGCCTTTAACAAGATGGATTGACACGGTGTCTGTGATGATGAGCTCAAGTATAGCAGGAATCATGGAGCTGGTGCAGGATTGGGCAGTGTTTTGTTCTGCTGTGCATGGGCTTGATATGAGTCAGAAGTGATTTGATGGCACCTAACAACAGCAACAACAATGCTATGATCCGATAGAATGTGGAAATTATCGAAAAATATCATTAATTTTGTTCCCAAGTAAAATCTTACTGAAGTAATTAAAAAATGGTTGCAATTAACCATCAGCCTTCTGGTTAGCAGTCAAATGCCTTAGGCACTATGCTACCAGAGCTCCAATACTGACAGAGAACTTCCAGAATTGCAAGCTGGATTCAGAAGAGGATGTGGAACAAGGGATAGCATTGCTGATGGCAGATGGATCTTGGCTCAAAGCAAAGTATACCAAAAAGTTGTTTTCTTTTATTGACTATGCCAAAGCATTCTATTGTGTAAATCATAACAAATTGTGGATAACATTTGGAAAAATGGGAATTCCAGAACATTTAGTTGTACTCATGAGGAACCTGTGAGTAGACCAGGAGTCTGTCATTCAAACAGAACAAGGGGGCACTGCACGGTTTAAAACCAAGAAGGGAGTGATTCAGGGTTGTATCCTTTCACTATATTTATTCAATCTATATGATGAGCAAATAATCCAAGAAGCTAGACCATATGAAGAGGAACATGGCATCAGGATTGGAGGAAGAATCATTAACAACCTTTGATACACTAACGACACAACTTTGCTTGATGAATATGAGGATGACTTGAAGTACTTACTGATGAATATTGAAGAATACAGTCTGCTGTATGGATTACATCTCGATATAAATAAAACAAAAATCCTCACAAATGGATCTATATGCAGCATCATGACAAATGTAGAAAAGATTGAAGTTGTCAAAGATTTCACATTACTTGGTTCTACAATTGACACCAATGGAAGCAGCAATCCAGACATCAGACAATGTATAGCACTGGACAAGTCAGCTGCAAAAGACCTCTTTCAAGTGCTGAGGAGCAAATATGTCTCACTGAGGACTAAGGTGCACTTAACACAAGCCATATTTTCAATCACCTCATATGCATGTGAGAGCAGGACAAAGAATAGAGAAGACCAGAGAAGAATTGATGGTTTTGAGATGTAGTGCTGGTGAAGTATGCTGAAAGTACCATAGACTACTAAAAGAACTAACAAATCTGTCCTGGAGGAAGTGGAGCCAGAATGCTCCTTGGAAGTGAGAATAGCCAGACTTTGTCTCACCTACTTTGGTCATGTTGTCAGAAGGGACCATTCCCTGGAGAAGGATGTTATGCTTGGTAAGGTAGAGGGTCAATGAAGACCCTCAATGAGATGGATTGACACAGTGGCTGCAGCAATGGGCTCAAGTATAGTCGGGATCATGGAGGTGGTGCAGGACTGGGCAGTGTTTTGTTCTGCTGTGCCTATGGTCACTATGAGTCGGAGATGACTTGATGGCACCTAACAACAACAATGTACCAGGTATGACAAATTGAGGAAAAATGACATGGCATTCATTGTCACATAGAATGTTTCAAGACCTATCCTGAAGTACAATGCTATAAGTGATAGGATAATATCCATAAGCCTATATGGAAGGCCAGTTAATACTACTATTATTCAAATTTACACACCAACCAAAGCCAAAGACAAGGAAATTTAAGATTTTTACCAGTTTCTGTAGTCTGAAATTAACAAGACATGCAATCAAGATGTACTGATTATTACTGGTGATTGGAATGCAAAAGTTGGAAACAAAGAAGAATCACCTGTAGGTGGAAAATATGGACCTACTGATAGAAATGATGCTGGAGATAGTGTGATACAATTTTGCAAGACCAATGACTTATTCATTTCAAATACCTTTTTTTCAACAACATAAAAGGTGGCTGTACATATGGACCTCACCAGATGGAAAACTCTTGAATCAGATTGATTACATCTGTGGAAAGAGTAGTTGTAGAAGCTCAATATCTTCAACCAAAACAAGGCCAGGAGCTGACTGTGGAACAGAACATCAAATGCTCATATGCAAGTTTAAGTTGAAGCTGAAGACAATTAAAACAAGTCCACAAGAACCAAAATATAATCTTGATTATATTCCACCTGAATTTAGAAACCATCTGAAGAACAGATTTGATGCATTGAACACACATGAACAAAAACCAGATGAACCGTGAGATGACATCAAGAATATCATCCATGAAGAAAGCAAAAAATGCATTAAAAAGGTGGGAAAAGAAGAAAAGACCAAAATGGGTATAAGAAAAGACTCAAACTTGTTCTTGAACAGAGAGTAGCTAAAACAAATGGAAGAAATTACAAGGTACAAGAGCTGAACAGAAGACTTCAAAGAGCAGCTCGAGAAGAAAAAGCCAATAATCATAATGAAATGTGCAAAGACCTGGAATTAGAAAAACAAAAGGGAAGAACATGCTTGGCATTTCTCAAACTGATAGAACTGAAGAAAAAATTCAAGCTTTAGGACCAGGTTTGCTGGTCTGATAGAGCCTGGTGGAACCACTGAGACTATGGCCCCTAGCTGCCCTTCAGGTCTGGAATTGAACCCATGCCTGTGGGTGGCTTGCAGCCAAACAATGGACAGGCATATGAGTTGAACATATGAACAGTTGAACCTGAGGTAGATACAGTCCTTGGAGAGAACAATCATGGGAAAAGAAGGGCTGCTTATGCACAGGGAGACAGCCCAGGGGACAGGAGTGCATGGAGGGATGGACACAGGGAAGGGGTAACTATCGGGAGGAAGTAAGGAGGGGAGCTGTTGCATTGTGGTAAATTGTGGTCAATGTCATGAGACAAAGTGTATGTGAACTGCTGTATGGAAAGTGAATTTGCTCTGTAAATTCTCACCCAAACAATATTGAAAATTCTATGAGCAAAATATTGAATGATGTGGAAAACATCAAAAGAAGATGAATGGAGTACAGAGTCACTGTACCAAAAAGAACTGGTCAATGTTCATCCATTTTTGTTGTTGTTATATGCCATCGAGTCGGACCTGACTTACAGTGATCCCTCCTTGGGTTTTCGAGGCAGTGTCATTACGGAATTAGATTGCCCCATCTTCCTTATGAGGAGTGGCTGGTGGGTTTGAACTGCCAGCTTTCTGGTTAGCAGTCAAGTGCCTTAGGCACTACGCTACCAGAGCTCCTCCATTTTAGGAGGTGGCATATGGCCAAGAACCAATGGTATTGAAAAAAGAAGTTGAAGCTTTACTGAAGGAATTTGTGAAAAACCAGGCTGCAAAAACTGACAAAATACCCAGTGAGATGTTTCAACAAATGGATGTCATGCTGGAGTTGCTCACTAGTCTGTGCCAAGAAATTTGTAAGACCTGGCCAACTTACTGGAAGAGATACAAATTTGTATCCATTCCAAAGAAAGGTGACCACACAGAACGCAGAAATTATTGAATGTTATCATTAATATTACACATGAGTAAAATCTTGCTGAAGATAGTAAAAAAAAAAGTTGCAGCAAAAAAATTGACAGGGAATTTCCAGAAATGCAAGCTGGATTCAGAAAAGCATGTGGAATGAAAGATATCATTGTTGATGTCAGATGGATGTTAGCTGAAAGCAAAGAATACCAGAAAGATGTTTACTTGGGTTGTATTGACTATGCAAAAGCATTTAACAAATTACGGGTAACATTGAGAAGAATGGGGATTGCAGAACTCTTCATTGTGCTCATGAGAAACCTGTACATAGACAAGAAGGCTGGTGTTTGAACAGAAGAAGAAGACACTGCATGGTTTAAAGTCAGGAAGGATGTCCATCAGGGTTGTATCCTTTCACCAAACATATTCAAACTGTATGCTGAGGAAATAATCCAAGAAGCTGGACTACATGAAGAGGAGCATGGCATCAGGATTGGAGAAAGACTCAACAACAACCTGCAATATGCAGACAATACAACCTTGCTTGCTGAAAGTGAAGATGACTTGAATCACTTACTGTTGAAGATTAAAGACTAAAATCTGCTGTATGGATTACAGCTCAACATAAAGAGAATGAAATCCCTCACAACTGGAGAAATAAGCAGCATCATGATAAATGGCAAATAAGTTGAAGTTGTCAAAGATTTACTATTATTTGGTTCCACATTCAACAGCAATGGTGGCAGCAGCCAAGAAATCAGAGGACATATTACACTTGGTATATCTGCTGCAAAACACCTCTTTTCAGTGCTGAAGAGCAGATATGTCTCTGTGAAGATTAAGGTGTGCCTAAACCAACCTAGGGTGTTTTCTGGATGGTGAAAGCTGGACAAGGAATAAGGAAGACCAAAGAAGGGTTAATTGACGTTTTTGAGTTGTGATGTTGGCAAAGAATACTGAAAGTGTCATGCAGTGACAGAACTAACAGATCTGTCCTGGAAGAAGTGCAGCTGGAATGCTCCTTGGAAGTGAGAATGGCCAGACTTCATCTGACCTACTTTCATCATGTTGTCAGAAGGGACCATTACCTGGAGGGTCAGAAAAAAAGGGGAAGACCTTCAATGGGATGGATTGACACAGTGGCTGCAACAATGGGCTCAGGTATAGCAGTGACTGTGAGGACATCACAGGACTGGGCAGTATTTTGTTCTGTTATATATAAGGTCACTATGAGTTGGAGCCAACTTGATGGCACCTGTCAACACCAACAATACAATACTCATAATGACTTCAAAATTAGATATTATCATTATATATTTATACATTCAGATAAAACACAAAATTAATAGGTAGCATGAATTTGAACTCAAACCAACACTTTTAAGATAGAAATTTAAAAATGGATACCTTCTCAAGGGGAAACTAATAGAACACTAGGGTACTTTGGAGAAACAAACAACAAATATCCATTTAGGTAGAACCTAAGCATTGTTGGGAGAAGAAATTGTTTTTCTCCCAGAAATCAGAAATATAAACAATAACTTGAATACTGCTCAAGAAAAGCATAGGTGGTTCAGGTGATGACCTACAATGTCCTTTTAAGCCTTAGCTTTTAAAAACACTTTATCATTCTGTATAGTCATCAGAAGATAAATATTTTTGATTAATAATTTAAATGTTGAAGGAGACATTCAAGAAATCTATTGATTCCACTGATTCTCAGGGCACAAAATGTACATATTAAAATCAAGACCCAGTGAATCAAACACTGAAAGTATGGTAAGTCTGGACATCTGATTCAATTTAAGTAGAAGGAAAATAACATCAATTATACAATAAAATGAATTTACTAATATTGGTGTGGAACACATAGACTAATCATCATTTACTTCAGAGAATTTAGATAACCTCAACACCAAGAACATTTCAACTCAATTCAAGCAAGTATGCTATTATTGTGGGAAAAAAAATCTTGCTCAATGCTCAGAGTCACATAAACTATTTCTGCATTCAGAATATCACAATTGAATAATTAATTGAAAAACTATCATATGTTTTAATCAATGGCACTGCATCATAGAAAATACTTGGTCCATCACTCCTGTTGGTACAAAAGTGTATTTGTTAAGTGCATAGGCATAGAAAATAGACCTGGATTAAACTTCTGGCTTGATATAATCTGATGGGATTTTAGCAAATTACTTTCTAACCCTCAAATTTCTTACCTGTCTAAAGGGGTGGCATAGAGTTTGAATGAGATAATGCAATGTAAGGTGCTTAACACTATTTTTGCAACAGGGAAAGTCTGTGGTAAATACTAATTTTTAAATCTTCTGTCATTTTGTAATGATTTCTTGAGTTCATGTAATTCTGTCTTATTTTTCTTTCTTATTTTTCATGCTATAAATCTAATATCAAACAAAACATAACAAGTCCCCATGACAGCATGTGTTTCGTAGTTTAGTTTTTTTTGTTTTTTAATTTTTACTTTACCTAAAACACTGTGCAGTGTACACAATCAAACCCAAAACGGATCTCACTGCCATTGAGTTGGTTTCTATTCATAGTGACACCCACTGGATTTCCAAGGCAGTAAATCTTTGTGGAAGTAGATTGTCCCATCTTCCTTCCATGGAACAGCTGTTAGGTTTGAACCACCAACCTTCTGATTAGCAGTCAAATGTTTTAGGCACTGTGCCACCAAAGTTCCTTTTGCAACATATGTTGTTGTTGTTGTTGTTATGTACCGTCAAGTCAGACCCGACTCATAGCGACCCCTCCTTGGGTTTCTGAGGCAGTGTCACTACGGAAGTAGATTGCCCCATCTTCCTTCCAAGGAGTGGTTGGTGGGTTTGAACCACCAGCCTTCTGGTTAGCAGTCAAGTGCCTTAGCCACTATGCTACCAGAGCGAGCTCTCAAGTAGATAAACTTTATGACCATAAGAACATCTGTTTTCATTCACTACAGATCAATTGCCCTGTTTCCTCCTAAGGAAAGCTTACTAGAACAGTTAGAAAGAAAACACTTGCGTTGCTAAATGTTGCTATTCTAAAAAGAGTACATCAAGGAGAATAATTGTTGTTGTTGTTAGGTGCCGTCAAGTCATTTCCGAGTCATAGTGACCCCATGCACAGAAGAACAAAACACTGCCCTATACCATGCCAGCTCCATGATCCCTGTTATACTTGAGCCCATCATCGCAGCCACTGTGTCAATCCATCTCGTTGAAGGAATCCCCCTGTTTCATCGACCCTCCACCCTATCAAGCATGACATCCTTCTCCAGAGAATGGTCCCTGCTGACAACATGACCAAAATAGGTGAGTCGAAGTTTGGCCATTCTTGCTTCCAAGGAGCATTCCAGCTGCACTTCCTACAGGACAGATCTGTTAGTTCTTTTAGCAGTCCATGATATTTTCAGCATTCTTCACCAGCACCACAACTCAAAAGCATCAACTCTTCTTTGGTCTTCCTTACTCATTGTCCTGCTCTCACATGCATACGAGACAAATGGAAATATCATGGCTTGTGTCAGATGCACCTTACTTACATCCCTGAATTGTCTCTCCTCACCTGTAACCCTGGGGCTATTTAATTAAGGACTATAAATGGCTAGATCTAAAAGAGCTATTTCATAGTGGTTACCTGTATTGAATAATTTATTCAATGGTTCAATATATTTTTCTCTATGCTACAAAAAGGCAATAATAGCATCAATCCTTTTGGAGAATTTAAAAATGATTCACTGAAAAAATTGTATAAATTGCATCTACCAAAGATATATTTAGGAAGAGAATATTATGTCACTAGAATCTATTTATTTTACTAGAACTTTGTAAATTTCTGAGATAATGTTGCCACCTGTCCCTTCTGCTCTGAAAGGAAGCTGTTTTCCCTTTTAGGAATTCAAACATTATCAAAGAGAAGGTATTGAATGCACTGAGCTAGTGATGAGGGTTTAATCAAGCAATTTTACTAAAAAAATTGAGGACTCAGAAAATTGGATTGTTCCTGGGTCACAAATAAGGCATCCTTATTTCTAAGGCAAAAACCACCAAAAAAAAAGCTCATAAAGTATTAAGATTTCAGAGAAATTCTACTTTGAAGTTAATATAAGATCACAGAACAGAGAATTGGAAGGCATATATTAATATTTGAAGGAGGGGGGGTTCTTTAAGATGGTGCAATTCTAAAAACCAAAACATTAACAACACGTTGTGTTGAAACAGTATATAATAACATAGGTGCTCATTGGATTGATAGCATGATATTTTTCTTGTTTGAGCTTGTTTTGACTATTCATTTGAGATGACTTTTTTTGTGTATAGGTGATGAGAAGTAAATGGGTATTTTAAGTTAATGGGCTGTATGCGGCTAAATTGAGTAACACTCAATCTGCTCACTTAGCCCCAATAGCTATTGTATTCCTTACCTTCTACTCTTGCGCACTGGATTGATTATCCTCTATGAAGAATGGAGTAGAGGAATTTGACTGGATGCCTCAGTAGAAGAAGAGCAGAAGAGAGGGAAAAATCAGTATGTCTTCTGTGGTCACCTATTGTGGTAGTTAAGAGTATGTGTCAACTTGACTGGGTCTGGTTTTCAATGGCTGGTCAGCTGGATGTACTTATTACACATGATGAGACTGGTAATTTACTCCAAGTTGGATTCTACTGTGAGCAGCTGAGTAGCTGCCTTAGGGATGTGGTCTTTTTTCAGTATATAACACTTTGAGAAAGTTCTCTGAGCTTCTTGGCACATCTGGATCCCCCATCAGCAGTTGGAAAATTTGGCCTTGGTGACAGAAATAATGCTGGAACTTCGTATGGTAGAATTTTGCAAGACCAAAGACTTGTTCATTGCAAACACCTTTTTTCAACAACACAAACAGAGGCTGTACATGTGGACTTCACCAGATGGAACACACAGGAATCAGA
>NW_006921790.1:1191951-1193071 GCF_000298275.1 Orycteropus afer afer
AGATGGATTGACATGGTGGCTGCGATGATGGGCTCAAGTATAGCAGGGATTGTGGGGCTGGTGCAGGATCGGGCAGTGTTTTGTTCTGCTGTGCATGGGGTCGCTATGGGTCAGAAACGAGTCCACAGCACTTAACAGCAACATATATTAGAGATATTTAGAAACAAGTCTATCAAAGCCCAAAAAGGAGAGCAACTCTTTCTATATTCATGGAATTAGGGACCACTTAATGGGGGACTTGAGTTTTCAGCTTGACTTTAAAAAATGGAGATGGAGAAGCAGTTCACATAGTGACAAGCAAGTTAAGAAAGGATTGTTATAGGGTAAAACCTGTTTGGGGATGATGTGTGAGCACAGGTTGTGTATTTGTGTGTATGTATGTGTGTTTATGAGGAGAACTATAAGGAAGTAAGAATATAGGGGAAGAATGGGCCCATCCCACAGTTAAATACTATGATGTCTTACTCCATAAGTTTTCACAGTTCACGTGAACAATTTAGACTTCAAAAGACTAACTAACTATTCACGTAGATAAATCTGTAGTGAAATAATACCAACTAGCACTTCCCAGAAAGAAGTGTTGAACAGGGTGGATTTGAAAATGTAGCTACCATTTAGAAATTACAGGTAAACTTACTCACCATAGTTTGAACTTTCAAGTCTTAGAGGTAAAATATAAAGTCATAAGCAGGTAAAATATAAACTAATATGTTTTGTGCATACCCAGAGATTCTATCATATGATAAGCTTTTGCATTGTTTTTCAAGTTTTAATATCTTAATATTTAATCTGTGCTCAAGATTAATTTATATCATAAAAAATGGCAAAGCATTGCACTGAGTCATAACTGGGTTTAACAAGATAACAATTCAATAGATGAACTTCTAGCCTTCTTTTTTCATAGTGGTTAAACTGAAAGCAGACATATGTTTGTGATCTAAGAATAACTAAAATTGGAGAGTGTCGGAAGATGGCAGAGTAGGCAGAAGGATTGCACCGACCTCTTCAACAAAGATAAGGGAAACCAATTAACACAGACACAGAAGATAATCTTGGACCCCTGAGCCTTGAAGGGAAGGATACAGAATTGGACTAAACCGCAACTAGCAGAAGAATTTGC
>NW_006921790.1:1201996-1213197 GCF_000298275.1 Orycteropus afer afer
TACTCTGTAAATCTTCACCCAAATCAAAAAAAAAAAAAAAAAAAGAATAACTAAAATTAAAATGACCCTTCAGTGTTACTGTTACTTTTTAACAGTTCCTACAGTTCTGTGATTTTACCAAATTCATAGTATGATTGAATCCACCAGTTGCTCTATGGGAGAAAGATGTGGCCGTCTGCTTCCATAAAGATTACAGCCTTGGAATTCCTTTGGAGAAGTCCTACTCTGTCCTATAGGATCTCTGTGAGCCAGAATTGAATTGATGACAATGAGTTTGGCTTCGGTTTTTAGCACAGAAAAGTTAGAATAGTCATTTAAAGTAATAGGCAGTACAATATATATGTTAACTGCAAGAAACTTTTAAATTTCAAGTTTACAAAAAACTGCATTATTCATATGTCTATGATTTTCTGGTTCCTGATAATTACATTGTATATATGAAAACAAAGAAACAAATAGAAAGAAAACCTCACTGCTATCAAGTTGATTCCAACTCATAGTGACTCCCATTGGATTTCTGAGGGTGTAAATCTTTATGGAAGTAGATTACTCCATCTTCCTTCCGCAGAATGGCTACTGGATTTGAACTGTTGACCTCTGGTTAGCAGCCAAATGTCTTATACATTATGCCAGCAGAGCTCCATTATATACAGAGGCTAGAATTTTCAGCAGAAAACTTTTTCAAATATGTACTCCCTAAGTAACTCACTGCCATCGAGTTGATCCTGACTCATAGCGACCCCTCCTTGGGTTTCTGAGGCAGTATCACTATAGAAGTAGATTGCCCAACCTTCCTTTCAAGGAGTGGCTGGTGGGTTTTGAACTGCCAGCCTTCTGGTTAGCAGTCAAGTGCCTTCAGCACTACGCTACCAGAAATGATATTAAAAGACAAAAAAAACCTGAATCAATAAATATATTAAAAAATAAAATAGAGCATTAATGCCTTGAAGACAGCAGTCAGTTACAACTCAATAAAATTAAGTACTGAGTTTTCATCAGAAACTATGCAAGCAAGATGGCAATGGAATGATATACACCAATTCTTGGAAACAAGAAAAGAACTTCCAACCAAGATTAATATATCCAGCAAAGTTGTCTTTCAAAGATGAGGGAAAAATTAAGACAGTTCCAAATAAGAAAAATATAAAAGGGAGTTGGTAACCACCAGACTAGTCTTATGCAAGCAAGCCCACTGTCCTTGAGTTGAATCTGACTCATCGTAACCTTGTGAACTACTTAATAGAGTTTCCAAAGTGTATATCTTTACAGGAGTGGACTGCCACAACTTTGTCCTGTAGAGTGGCTAGTGGGTTTGAACCGTTAACCTTTTAGTTAGCAGTCAAGTGCTTAACCACTGTGCCACCAGGGCTCCTTGAGCAGCCTTACAAGGATGCACACCTTAACAGCAGCCCCAAACCTAGAACATAGTGGAGGAAGGCATGACTGTGAAACCAAGGAAACTATCATCTCAGTCTTTGAGATCCAGGAGACCTAGGCCCTACCCTTTGAAACAGAGAGACCCCTACTTTTTATGCTCCTTCCACTAGTTCTGCTGACCTCCAAGCTGCCCCAAGGATGATATTTTTCTTCTCTTGGGGGACAACAGATGAAGCTCCTTTGGTCTGTTTCCTGCCTGTAGAATTCCGACAGGTAGACATCATTCTTTCTATTCATTTTTCCTCTGTTCCCTTCAGTCTAAGTTCATGAGTTTTCTTCTGTGGTAGTTGATTACATCCATCAGTCACAGGCTTAAACTCTTTAAGAAAAGGGTGTGAAGACACATCTTTTGGATCTTGTTGAACATTCTAGGCCACATGTCTTTAACTTTTACAACAGAATTTTCTGAATCTTTTGGTTCTGTTTTCATTTTGCACAGTTAGTTTTTAAGGCCATCTCTTTCCTCTCACACTTTACTATAAGTGGCAAGAAGAAACTTGGTAGCTTCTTTAGGAATTTCTTTAGAAATATCATCACCAGATATCCAAGTTCATCATTTATAAATTCTCTATTCCACTAAATATTTGAACGTAATTCAGACAAATTATTTACGATTGACTAAAAAGCATCACCTCTCCTCCATTGTCCAATCACATGTTCATCCTGTTCTTTTAAAGTCTCACATAAGTATATTTAACATCCTCACTTCTAGCAACAAGCTGTTGCTGATGTCACATGTATTCTCTAGGACAATTGACATTTTCTCTATAGCTCTCACTTCTTTCTCATTCAGAATCGCCTCTGACATCCATCATTCTACCAATAGTCTCTTCAAGGCAACCTAGGCTTTTACTATTGTAATTGTTATGTGTTGTTGAGTTGGTTTTGACTCATAGGGACCCTATGTGCAAAACAATGAAACACTGCTCAGTCTTGCACCACCGTCACAATTCTTGCTATGTTTAACTCATTGCTGGAGCCACCGTGTCAATGTAACTCATTGAAGTCTTCTGCTTTTTCATGGACACTCTACTTTACCAAGCATTTTGTACTTCTCCAGGGACTGGTCACTCCTGATAACATGTCCAAAGTAAGTGAGACAAAGTCTGACTATCCTCACTTCTAAGGAGAATTCTGGCTGCACCTCTTCCAAAACAAATTTATTTATTGTTCTGGAAATTCATGATGTATTTAATATTCTTCACCAACATCAAAATTTAAATGCATCAATTCTTCTTCAGTCTTCTTTAGTCATTGTCCAGCTGTCACATGCTTACAAAGTGATTAAAAATGCTATGGCTTGAGTCAGGGTCACTTTAGTTCTCAAAGTGACATTTGTTTTTTAATTATTATTATTATTATTATTATTAACATTTTCAAGAGGTCTTTTGCAGAAGCTTTACTCAATGCCATATGATGTTTGGTTTCTTGACTGCTGCTTCCATGGGCATTGAGAATGGTTACAAGTAAAATGAAACCCTTGTGTACTTCAATCTTTTCTCCATTTATCATGATCGTGCTTATTAGTCCAGTTGTGAGGATTTTTGTTAACTTTATTTTGAAGTTTAATCCATACTGAATGCTGTAGTCTTTGATCTTCACAAGTAAATGCATCAAGTCTTCTTCACTTTCAGCAAACAAGGTTGTTTTGTCTGCATATCGTAGGTTGTTAATATGTCTTCCTCCAATCCTGATGTCACATTCTTCTTCATATAGTTCAGCTATTCAAATTATTTACTCAGCATGCAGGTTGAATAAGGATGGTGAGAATACAACCCTGAGACACAGCTTTCCTAATTTTAAACCTGATTTTTACAATTGGGCACTTTAATATTTTTCCAGCTCCTACCCAGATGGCTTCACTAGGATATTTTATCAAACATTAACAAAAGAGTGACACCAATTCTATGCAAACTCTTCCAAAACATATAAAATGAATGATTACTCCCTAATTCATTCTATGATATCAGCATCACACTGATACCAAAGCCAGGTAATAATACCACGAAAAAGAAATTACGAACCAATATCCCTCATGAATACAGATGTAAAATTATCAGTAAAATTTTAGCCAACAGAATTCAAACAGCATATCAAAGAATCATACGTGATGATCCGGTAGCGTTAATATCAGGAAGGTAAAGGTGATTTTACATTACAAAATAAACCAATGTAATTCACCATACAAATAAAAGAATCATATGATTATTTCAACTGATCCAGAAAAAGCATTTGATAAAATCCAACACTCTTTCCTGATTTAAATCTAACAGCAAAATAGGAAAAAAATTCATCAACATAAGTAGGGGTGTATATGCAAAGCCAACAGCTATCATTATTCTTAACAGAGAAAACCATGAGAACAGAAATGAGATATAGATGCCCACTATAACAACTCTTATTGAATATTGTATTGCAAGTACTAGTCAGAACAATAAGGGAAGAAAGGGAAATGAAGAGTAACCAAATAGGAAAGGAAAAAGTAAAATTATTTCTATTATCAGATGGCATAATTCTACACATAGAAAATCCCAGAGTCCACAAGAAAGCTACTGAATCTAGAGAAGTATTTAGCAAAACGTTATAGTACAAGATCAAAATACAAACATGAGATGCTGTTCTTCACATTAACAAGGAGATCTTTAAAAAGGAAATCAAGAAAACAATACTATTTACAATAGTCCCCAAAAGGATAAAATACCTAGGAAGAAACCAAACCAGGAATATAAAAGACTTGTACAATGAATACTATAAAACACTATTACAAGAAATTAAAAGAGATCTACATAAATGGAAAAATATTTCATGATCATGGATTGAAAATTTAATATTGTGAAAATATCAATATTTACCAAAGTTATATAAAGACATAATGCAATTCTGATTCAAATTCCATCAACACTCTTTACAGAAATAGACAAATCATGAGTTTATGTAGAAAATAAAGTAGTCTCCAGTAGCCAAAATAATATTAAAGAACAACAAAGGGGTCCTCATAATTCTCAATCTCAATACATGCTATACAAACTCAGTAATCAAAACACTAGTTCAATGACAAACACATAGAGCAATGGAATGGAATTGAGAATCCAGAAGCAAGTCCATCCATCTATTGGCAGTTGATTATAAACAAAGGGTCAAAGTCCATTCAATAGGGAAGAAATCTTCTCTTTAACAAATGGGGCTGGCAAAACGGGATAACATTTGCAGAAAAATGAAACAGGACCCATACACAGAAACTAATTAAAACAGATCAAAGACTTAATGTTAAAGCTAAAACTATAAAGGTCCTAGAAGATAATGTAGGAAGAAAATTATAGGATGTAATATTTTCAGAAACAGATTACTGAACACAGCTATAAATGCAAGAATAACAGAAGACAAATTAGATGACTGGGATCTCATAAAAATTAAATATTTATGTTCATCAAAAGACTTTATTGAAAGAGTAAAAAGAGAATTAACAAACTGGGAAAATGTCTTTGGAAATAACATATCTGATAATGGTCTAATCTAAGATACGTAGAAAACTCCAACAACTCTACAGCAAAATGACAAACAATCTAATTAAAAGATGGACAAAGGACATGAACATAACCATTGCCAAAGAGGACATTCAAGAAGCCAACAAACACATGAAAAGATGCTCATGATCGTTAGCCATCAGAAAGACGCAAATCAAGACTACACTGAGATACCACCTCACCACTGCAAAAATACACTGATCTAAAAAAAAAAAAAGTACCAATGAGGTTGTGGGGAGACTGAAACTCTCATCCACTTCTACTGGCATTATAAAATGGTATAACCAAAAAACTACAAATAGAAATACTCTGTGATCCAGCAATCCCACTCCTAGATATAAACCCTAGAGATATAATAGCAGTAGCAGTGACACTAATAGACACAGGCACACCAATGTTCAGTACAGTATTATTCACAATACAAAAAGATAGAAACAACCTAAGTGGCCATTAATGAATAAAAAATGTGATGTATGCAAACAAAGGAATATTAAAAAATAATGATGGGTCCACTAAACATCTTATGCTATTGATGAATCTGAAATAAATTATGCTAAGTAAAATAAAGCAATCAAAAAAGAAAAATACTGAATGATCCTACTTTTACAAAAAGACAAAAATAGGTAAACATACAGAAAGCAAGTTCTATGGTGGTTACCAGAGATAGGAAGGGAAGGGAGATGAAATTACTCTCTAGACAGTTGTTGTTGCAGTTGTTAGGTACCCTTGAATTGGCTCCACCGATTCACATAGCAGCCCTATGTACAACCAAAAGAAAAACTACCTGGTCCTGTGCCACCTTCCCAATCCCTGGTATACCTGAGCCCATCTTTGCAAACCACTGTGTCAATCCATCTCATTGAGGGCCTTCCTCTTTTTCACTGACCCTCCACTTTACCAAGCATGTTATCCTTCTCCAGGGAACAGTCTCTTCTGACAACATGTCCAAGTAGGTGAGACGAAGTCTGGCCATTCTCACATCAAAGAAGTACTCTGGCTGCACTTTTTCCAGGACAGATTTGTTAGTTCTTTTAGTAGTCCATGGCACTCTCGGCATTCTTTGCCAACACCACAACTCAAATGCATCAACACTTCTTCAGTCTTCCTTATTCATTGTCCAGCTTTTACATACATATTAAGCTACTGAAAATACCATGGCTTGGGTTAGGCAGATTTCAGGCCTCAAAGTGACATCTTTGCTTGGGAAGACTTTACAGAGGTATTTTGCAGCAGATTTGATCAGTGCAATATGTTATCTGATTTCTTGACTGTTGATTCCATTGGTGTTGATTGTGGAACCAACAAATATGAAATCTTTGACAATGTAAATCTTTTCTCCATTGATCGTGATGTTGCTTATTGCCCCAGTCGTGAGGATTTTCATTTGCTTTTGTTGAGGTGTAATCCACACTGCTGACTGTAGTCTTTAATCTTCATCAGTAAGTGCTTCAAGTCTTCCCCACTTTCAGCAAGAAAGGTTGTGTCGTCTGTATATCACAGGTTGTTAGTGAGTCTTCCTCCAATCCTGATGACTTGTTTTCCTTCATATTTTCCAGCTTCTTGGAGTATTTGTTCAGCATACAGATTGAATAAATATAGTGAAAAGATACAACCCTGACACACTCCTTTCCTGATTTTAAACCATGCAATATCCCCTTGTTCTGTTTGAATGACAATCTCCTAGTCTATGTACAAGTTTCTCATGAGCACAATTAAGTGTTCTGGAAGTCCCATTCTTCTCAATGTTATTCATAATTCGTTATTATTCACACAATCAAATGCATGTGCATAATCAATAAAACACAAGTAAACATCTTTCTGGTATCCTTTGCTTTCAGCCAAGATCCATCTGAAATCAACAATGATATCCCTCATTCCATGTCCTCTTCTGACTCCAGCTTGCATTTCTGGAAGTATTCTGTCAATATACAGCTACAACCATTTTTGAATTATTTTCAGTAACATTTTACTTGCATAGGATATTAATGATATTGTTCGATAATTTCCACATTCTGTTGGATCACCTTTCTTTGGGATGGGTACAAATATGGATCTCTTCCAGTCAGTTTTCCACAAAGCTGTCTTCCAAATTTCCTGGCATAGACAAGTAAGTGCCTCCAGTGTGGCATCCATTTGTTGAAACATCTCAATAGGAATTCTGTCAATTCCTGGAGTTTTGTTTTTCACCAGTTAATTCAATGCAGCTTTGGCTTCTTCCTTCAATACCATCTGTTTTTAATCATATGCCATCTCCTGAAATGGATGAACAGTGACCAATTCTTTTTGGTACAGTGACTCTCTGTATTCCTTCTATCTTCTTTTGATATTTCCAGCACCCTTCAATATTTTGCCCACAGAATCTTTCAGTTTTGCAACTCAAAGCTTGATTTTTTTTCTTCAGTGTTTTTAGCTTTAGAAATGCCAAGCATGTTCTTCCCTTTCAGCTTTCTAACTCCAGGCCTCTCCACATTTCATAATAATAATTTACCTTGTCTTCTTGAGCTGCTTTTTCAAATCCTATTCAGCTTTTTTTTATCTCATCCTTTCTTCCATTTGCTTTAACTACTCTCCATTCAACAGCAAGCTACAGAGTCTCTTCTGACATCCATTTTGGTCTTTTCTTCCCTTCTTATCTTTTTAATGACCTTTTGCTTTATTCATGGATGATGTTCTTAATGTAATCCCATAATTCTTCTGGTTTCTGGCCATTGGTGTTCATTGCATCAAATGTATTCTTGAGATGGTATCTAAATTTAGGAGGGATATAATTAAAGTCATATTTCAGCTCTCATGGACTTGTTTTAATTGTCTTCACCTTCAACTGGACTTGCATATGAGCACCTGGTGGTCTATTCCACAGTAAGCTGCTGATCTTGTTTTGGCTGAAGATACTGAACTTCTCCATTGTCTCTTTCCACAGATGTAGTCAGTCTGATTCCTATGTGCTCCATCTGGTGAAGTCCACATGTATAGCCACTGTTTATATTGTGGGAAAAAGGTATTTGCAATGAATAAGTTGTTGGTCTTACAAAATTCTACCATGTGATCTCCAGCATTACTTCTATAACCAACGGCATATTTTCCAATTACCAGTGATTCTTCGTTGTTTCCAACTTTTGCATTCCAATCACCAGTAATAATCAACAAATCTTGATTCCATGTTTGGTCATTTTCAGACTGCAGAAGTTAGTAAAAATCTTCAGTTTCTTCATCTTTGGCTTTGGTGGTTTGTATACAAATTTGAATAATAGTGTTATTAACTGATCTTCCTTGTAGGCTTTTAGCTACTACCCTACCAGTGACAAAGTTATTCTTCAGAATGGATCTTGAAACATTCATTGTGATGATAAATCCCACACCATTCCTCTTCAACTTGTCGTTCCCGGCATAGTGCATCAAATGGTGGTCTGATTCAAAATGGCCAAAATCAAAACCATTTTTGCTCACTAATGCCTAGGATTATTCATTTTTATGTGTTCAATTTCATTTTTTACAACTTCCAATTTTCCTACATTCATATTTCCTACATTCCATGTTCCAATTATTAAAGGATGTTTGCAGCTGTTTCCTCCCATTTTGAGTCATGCCACATCAGCAAATGGAGGTCCTGAAAGGTCTACTCCATTCACATCATTAAGATTGATTCTACTCTGAGGTGGCAGCTTTTCCACAGTCATATTTTGAGTGCCTTCCCACATGAAGGGCTGATCTTTTGGCACTATATTGAGCAGTGTTTCAAGGCTATTCATAAAGTTTTGCAGTAATATATCAGTGTTTCACTGTTATTCGTAAGGTTTTCACTGGCCAATTCTTTGAGTAGTGGATGACCCCTTCATTCTTCTGAGTCTGTCTTAGTCTGGAAGCTCTGCTGAAACTTGTTCACTATGGGTGACCCTGCTGGTATTTGAAACACCACTGGCCTCACAGCAACACACAAGCTACTGCAGTATGACAAACTGACAGATGAATGGTGGGAGTGAATAAATAGGTAGATATACTTCTGTAGTGATACTGCCTTGGAAACCCAAGAAGAAGTAGCTATGAGTCAAAATTGACTTGACGGCAGTGAGTTTTTTTTTTTTTTTTTCCTTTAGATATGCATATATGAAGGAACTCTGGTAACATAGTGCTTAAGGCATTTGACTGCTAAGCAGGAGACTGGTGGTTCAAACCCACCAGCCACTCCTTAGAAGAAAGATGTGGCAATCTACTTTCATAGTGATACTGCCTCGGAAATCCAAGGAGGTATTGCTATGAGTCAAAATCAACTGGACAGCAGTGAGTTTGGTTTTTGGTTTATAGATACATCTGTAGGCATATGCATATATATGCTTTTTTTGTGCTGCACATGTACTCATATATATAATAAAGCACTTAGAAACACAATCACAGATACCTCCCATAAATAACCAAATTTCCATCAGAATTGGATTACTGTGTTTGAAGGCTTAGGACTTTCAGATTGAACTCCATCAATTTGCACAACATAGTCCATAAAGTTTATGTTCTACATCTTATTTGATAAGTAGCATCTTGTGTCTTAAAAGCTTGTGACTGGTTTCTATTCATCTGAAACAAAAGAGAAAGGAAGAAACTCCTTCCAAAGACTCAGAGAAGAAACTACTCTACAGGACTAAGAGCCCACACAGACCATGCCTCATCTATTCTGAGACCAGAAGAACTAGATGGTGCTTGGCTACCACTAATGACTATCCAAATAAGGACATATAGATAGGATGGGAGAAAATTGTGGAGCAGAACTGAAATTCTTTTTTTTTTTTTTTAAAAAAAAAAAAGACCAGACTGACTGGATTAATAGAGACAAGAGGAACCACTGAGACGATCATATTGAGATAACCTTTGGACTTTGACCTTAAACCACTGATGGAGGTCACCGTTCTGCTAAATAACAGATCTACTTATAAAATAAACATATCATTTGTGAGTACTGAACTCCTTTTGCAAAAATTATCTGTATGAGACCTGATGTTCAGAATTTACCCTAAAGCAAAAATAAGAAGATTGGGGCTGGGAGAGGGAAGCTAGATTAAAGGAAACTGAATAACAAGAAAAGGAATAATGACAATGTTGACACAATGTGGAAAATGCAAGCAATGTCACCGAACAATATATATCTGTCATCCAAACCCACTGTCTTTGAGTTGCATCCAACTCATAGCAACCCTTCCTTGGGTTTCCAAGGCAGTATCACTATGGAAGTAGATTGCCCAACTTCCTTCTGAGGAGTGGCTTGTGAGTTTGAACTGCCAGCCTTCTGTTTAGCAGTCAAATACCTTAGGCACTACTCCACCAGAGCTCCCGAACAATATACCTAGAAATTGTTAATTCACCAAAAACTGATAAAACGGTCTTAAAAAACCCACTTATACCCAATGTTTTTTCCTCAATGAATGTCTTAATAGTTTTGATCATCTTTGCTATTTATTGCAGATTGAATTTTGTCCTCCAAAAAATATGTTGAATTCCTATCCTCTGGTACCTAAAAATATGACCTTGTTTACCAAAAGAGTCTTTGAAGATGTCATAAATTAATATGAAGCCATATTGGAGCAGAATATGTCTAATTCCATCTGAATAGTGTCTCATAATGAAAAAGAATAGACCCAGAGATAGATACAGACAGGGCAAGGATTGCCATGTGACAGTGGAGACAGATGGGCCTACCATTGATATAAAGTTATTATTTATTTACTTCTCCTCTGGTTTAAGTTTCATTATTGCTATTCGGTACTATTATTATATGCATTTTAAAGAGGAGAAACTGTGGCTCAGAATGGTTGAGTGTAAGAGAACTCACTGGGATGAGACAAGAAGAAGCAAGCAGAGTATTTAAAAAAATGGAGGAGTAAGCCAAGTCCGTAAATGAGACTAACAGGGCATGCCAGAGAGGTAGGGAAAGACCAGAAGGGAAAAAAAAGAGAAAATGATATAACTGAAAGGAGGAGAGAAAGTCAAGAGGATGAGGCAAATAAATTGAAATCAGAAAGATATACTTTGACATTGATTCTCTAGATCACTGGTAATTTTCCCCTGACCAGTCATAGTGACATCATAGTGTCATAAAATCACTCTGATCTCAGAGTGAACTAAATGAGCAGTGATGAGTGAGTTATTGTTGTTGTTGTTATTTGCCATCGAGTCAGCCCCGACTCATAGCGACCCCTCCTTGGGTTCCCGAGGCAGTTATCACTACGGAAGTAGGATTGCCCAACCTTCCTT
>NW_006921790.1:1213297-1263428 GCF_000298275.1 Orycteropus afer afer
GTCAAGTGCCTTTAGGCACTATGCTACCAGAGCTCCTGATGAGTGAGTGGCAGGGTGAAACACAGTGTCTGGACTCATGTTTCAAGGAGTTCAGAAATGAAGTGAATAAAGTAGTTGGGTTTCTAAAATGCAACATATCATGAAGATACTGGTGTGTGTGTGTGTGTGTGTGTGTGTGCGCGCGCGTGTCTGCCTGGTGGAATACCTTAGTTGAGAGAGGAAAAGAAAATAGAGGGGAAACCCAAAACCTAAATTGTCCATGCCATCAAGTTTAGAGTAAAAGAAATTAGGAATTAAGATCACTGCAAAGATTGACTTTCAAAAGGAAAAATGGAAGTAAGAAAATGAAAATATAAATAAGTTTTTAATTGGACTTTGAAGAATATAGGGAAAGAAATACTACTGTGATGAATAAATTATCAAAGTAGGATAAAATACATCTTTTTATTTTACTGTTTGTATCCCACTGTTACAGAGGCTGAGTAATTCACAAACTTATTTGAGTGAGAACATAGTTCCTTCCAGAAGTATCAGTACAACATGAAAACAAATTGGCACCACACCATTCTTATGGCTTACTCATCTATTAGGATTAAGGATAAAATATCCCTTAAACACAATTTCCTTTAAAATGGCCACTTTACAAACTTTCTGTCTGGGCTAGTGCACATATCTTTCATTGTTCTTTCATCAGAAACTCAAAGACTTTTGAAACTCACAAAATGTATACACAAAATATACATACACACACCACATACCACCTTTTCTGTGCACAAACAGGTACACCATTGGAATCTGTTTCTGAGCTTCTGTAATATAGTCTGCTCCATACACTTATAACCTCATAGAACACTGTGAAATTTTACATGTGTCAGGTTTAGGTCTATAACTTAATTATAAGGAGCTCTGGCAGTTCAGTGCCTAAGGTATTTGTCTGTTAACCAGAAGTTTGGTGGTTCAAACCCACCAGTTGCTCTTTGGAAGGAAGGTGGGGCATACTACTTCCACAAAGATTTGCTTCCTAGGAAACCCAGTTGTGTGAGGTCCATGTCTTACATCTCATTATTTCCCCAGGGTATCATGTGCTGGAGTCTGATTCTCAGTAATTGTTTATTGATTGATTGATAATGACTGATATTTTAGTAACTCTTTGCAGAACATAATCATAGTCATAGTGGCCAGTGGAAGAAAAGGGCAATCCTGCATACTCTGCTTGTTTTGTGTATACTAGATATAGGCTTATACTTTTTCTCAGCATTCTTATATAATAAAGTAAGATGCTTTCTAAAAATACAAGTATTATGGTTTTTTTTTTTTTTTTTTTTCCACTTGCATTGAATCTGAATTACTTTGCACATTCTTTGGAGAAAAGACTGAAATCTCGTTAGTTAGCTTTAGGAGTCAGCTGTCTATATTTATGACATAGATTTTATGGAGTACATATATTTATTAGGGAATGATACCTGAGGGAATACAGAAATCAAGATGAATATCTTCAGTTGCCTGTATGTGATAGCTGAGCAACTTAGAGATTCTACCAATTCAGTAAAAAAATCATGCAAGCATGCAAGTTCATTGTTTGCAATTTGAGTGCAGAAAATCTAACATAATAAATTTTAATTTTTTTATTAGCTTTGATTAGTGTTAATACCGTGAGAACACTAAGAACTAAGTTTCCTATTAAGCTGGATACAGGAAAACTGTTCACTATTTGACATTCTCTATCTTACACACCTATTTGTGAGTTGGAGGATGTATCATTGACCTCATATCTGGCGGATTCAGTGAATTCAAATTTATTTTATGGGGATAATTATTGTTTGGAAAAAATGTTTTCTACTCTTGGAACAGATCAAAGTAAGACCCTGTGTGTTGGTGTTCACCAAGGTGTCAGTGAAAATGGATGTTTCTATACATGACACAACCATTTGAATGTACCTTTATCCTCTGGGGGAGCTCTGGTGGTGTAGTGCCTAAGGCATTTGACTGTTAACCAGAAGGCTGGCAGTTCAACCTCACCAGCCACTCCTCAGAAGGAAGGTTGGGCAATATACTTCCGCAGTGATACCGCCTCAGAAACCCAAGGAGGGGTTGCTATGAGTCAGACTCGACTTGATGGCAGTGGGTATGTCCTCTGGGGAAAAGATGTAAGTGGGGAAAGAAGGGGATATTAGAAAATGGAATCAGCAAGAAGATCTGGAGATTACACAAGAGAAGGAAAAGAATGAAATGGTGGCAAATAAGAAATTTAGAAACAGGAATGCCTAGAATGATTTGAAGTTCCTGGGTGGTACAAATGATTAATATGCTTGACTGCTACCTGAAACACTGGTGGTTCAAGTCCATTCAGAGTTTCTTTGGTTGAAAGACCTGGTAATCTACTTCCAAAAAATAATAACCATTGAAAACCCTAGGGAGCACAGTTCTACTCTGACACGTGTGACGTGTGAGATTGCAATGAGTTGAAATCAACTTGATGGTAACTGGTAAATACAACAACAAAACAACAACAAAAACAAAGGAACAATAAACTATGAATTTATTTCTTGTGAGAATTGTGACCACACTCTGTGATCCTTATGTCTCTCAGTGCACTCTTCTCATGCAAAATGCTATCTGCAATTGATTGGGTAAAAAGTTTGAGGCATATAGGGAATGATGTTGGGGAAACCTGGGAGAGCATACACAGAAGAAGGAACTGGTGACAAGAAGGCAAGAAGGGTTATGGGTATCCTTAGGCTGTGAAATGGGGATTCAAAGAAAACATTATTTAAATTTCAGGGGAAAAACTAACTTCAAGTTTTATTTTATGGTAATTTAAAAAGTTACAGAATAATAAGGATGTTACCAGTGTTTAAATAAGTGAGAGATTAGTTTTATTATTAGAATTCAATGATTCAACACTTTCTATAGAAAAGGTGCTGTGGTAAATTTTATGGAGGATACCAATAAGCTTGGTATGTACAATATACTCATGTATGAAATACCAAAAAAAGCAAAAAAGAATCAAAGTTAAAATAAGAAAAAAAGGCATTATAAGAATATGAAAAAGTGATCACTTTAAAATAGGAATAAGAGAAGATTTATTTGCAGGAGTTGAATAGAAAAAAAGAAAGTAACTTTGATGTCTAGGTAAACAAATGGAAATTCTATAGTATATATATCACATTGATATAATATTTGGAAATATTATCAAATAATAAATGTGTTTTAATTTAAGATCTGAAAAATAACTAGGATTCCAAAGTCATCCATCATGTCCATTCCCCCATGACTTTATACAGTCTCATTTCTGAATCTATAATATTTTCTTCTCAAGTTTTAAAACCCTGCCACTTTAGCTTCCAGAACTATGAGTCAATCATCAGCAAAATCTCTAGTTCTCTAGCTATAATTTTTCACTTTCTCTCTCAGACTAACTGAAACTTATGTCTCCCTTGTGCTCAGAATCCTGCCTCTCAGGGAATGCTTTTATTTGTTATGCCTTCCCTGTCACTAGCCAAAGTGTATGTGTGGATTCTGCTCTGTCACTCCTGCATCCAAACCACTCCCTTTTGGTTTCCACCACAGTCTTGGAATCTCATGTACCCATGACTCTGTACTATCATCCACTATCTCGCCTTGCAGTTGTCTCCATATTCCATAATCACCCCCTCCCACCATCGACATATCTTGAAGATTTTAGCTCCTGGATCACTGACACTGTCAACTAGGGACCTTTCTGCCAGATACACACATGGATTACTCCCTCACCTTCTGAGAGCTTCCCTCAATGTCCCTTTTTCACTGAGCCCTTCCATGACCATCTTACTTAAAATTGGTCAACCTCTTATGTTACTTCCTTTCCTTCTTCCTTCCTTGATATATGTTTTTCCCTAGACCTATCCCTACCTTACATACTATATTCTGTATTTATTTGTTTACTTTAGCTCTTTTTTCATAGTGTGAAACTCCCTGAAAGTTCAAGCTAGTTTGTCTGTTTTGTTTACTATTTCAGCTCCAGCATCTAAAACAGTGATTTGATATAATTAACTGTAATCGATCAGAAATTTTGGTTATATGAATTAATACATGTGTCTGGTTAAATATTTTCTTAGAGAGCCCTTTAGAAGACCTTGGAGTCCTTGGGTTGTACAAATGCTCAAGGCACTCATTTGCTAATCTATGGGTTGGAGGTTCTAGTCCTCCTAAGGACACCTTGGAAGAAAGGTCTGAAATCTACTTCTGAAAAAAATCAGCCACTGAAAGCACTATGGGGCACAGTTCTACTCTGACACATGCCAACCCCATAGTTGCCATGAGTCATAATCGACTTGATGGCAACTAGTTGGCTTCAGTATTTTGGATCTGAATCAGTTTGCATGGGTTAAAATACATCTTAATCCTTTGATCAATATGGGCATTTCTGTGTCCATTTTGTCAACCTGTAAGCTAAGAGAAATACATTCCAATAACATGAACATATCCAAACTTATCTCAATATAAACCAAACCAAAGCCATTGCCTTCAAGTTCATGCCAACACATAGCTACCCTATAGGACAGAACAGAATTGCCCCACAGAGTTTCCAAGGTGGTAATCTACACAAGTAGACTTCCACCACTTTCTCCCACAGAGCAGCTCCTGGGTTTGAACCACCAACCTTTCAGTTAGCGGTTGAGTGCTTTAAATAGATAGAATTAATTAAATGGTTAAACTTTTCTTTAATATTTAAAGCACAAGATGATTCATAAATTCAAATGAATTATTTACCCATGATGTAGCTTCTCCCTCTGTGTTTGAAGCTTATAAATGAGTATATACATATATATATATATATATATACATATATATATACACACACACACACACACACACATACATACATACATTTCACATTCATCTAAACAAACACATTGAATAGTTAAGATCATTCAGGAAACGGAAGCCACAAGAGAAAAACAGTATAGGTGAAATATGTATTTACAGATGGTTTTTCTTTACACATAATTGGCAAAATATAATTTTCTCCTTTTACAGTGAATTCATTACATGGCATCTTCCCCAGCTGCTTTTTTTTTTTTTTTTCTTTTAGGGTGGTATTTGTAAGCTTCAGGGGTGAATACTCAATCTTATTGGCTCTTGCAGGAACTCTGGCAGCATGGAGTCTAAGGCATTTGACTACTAACCAGAAAGCTGGTGGTTCAAACCCACCAGCTAGATTGGGCAAGGAAGGAAGGTTGGGCAATGTACTTCCATAGTGATACGGTCTCAGAAACCCAAGGAGGGGTCACTGTGAGTTGGATACGATTGTACGGCAGTGGGTTTAGTTTGTGTTTTTTGTTTATTGCCCCTTGTGGCTGTCCTCACATGCTGATACACTGAGAGGCAATGAAAATAGAGCCTGGAACCTTTGGAATAGGAAAGTAACAGAGAATTGAGGTATAAAGCAGATATTGTATAGAAGAACTGCTTTCCATGTGAATAGCCTAGCTGTGCTAGAATAAGGGAATAAATGTTGTATTTTCAAAACATGGTATGTAAAACTCCTATCTATAGGAAAGGACCGTTTGTTCTTATGGAAGAAGAATTTGGCAGAAGTTCCTTTATATGGTGATTTCTTAACACATGTACTGTGAAATAAGTTTATATCTGTGTCTAATAATACCTGTTTGAGACTGCTATGTTATTCTCAGCATGTCTGGCTTGATAGTTACTTTATTTTGTAAAAGAAGAGAGTGCTGGTGTTATCAGTTGGCATATATTACATTTTAGGAAATAAATCTATGCCTAAAACTAATATGAACTATCTTTCCCATGAACAACACATCTGATATATCTTGGCCATTCTTTGCTTCGCTCCCCCCCCCACCTTTTTTTAATTAAATAAACATCAGTGGAAATTAATGCTTATTTGGCTCAGCTGCAGCAATCAGAATTGACTATGGATATGGGTGCATTGAGTTAATCAGCTGTGTGAATTGAATATGATATTTTAAATCAAAGCTAAATCATAAAACAAATGCCCAAGACAATATCTTTTTATCACATCAGGAAAAAAAAAAAAATATATATATATATGCTAAGAATATATTAAAAATTCTGCTATTGTGTTTTACTATGTTGGGGAAATACAGTTTTTTTTATTTTTTGCACTTGGGAATTGAGTTTTGAATATAGGTGCTGAAAAGAGAGAAGTCTGTTTTTAGTATATAATATTATGGAATGTTTTTGTGTTAATTATTAAAATATTAATTACATGTGTTATAATTTATGCCTATTTGACATATAAAATTTTATCTAGTTCTAAATATTTCTCTTTCATTAGATTTCTGTTACTTTGTATTTTTTTTCTCTTTGTTACATGCATTTTGATGATACTGTACAGATGATTTTAAGACAGTAAAAGAGTCTCTGATTATTGGGAAATTATTCTTCTGATGTCTTCTTCTGCTATGTTATTTTATTTTACTTTATTTTTGCCTTTACTTCCTTGCCATTTCTTTTTCTAATTATCTACCTCAATGATTTAGAAGAAAATAATAATAAAAAATCATTCCATTCAATTATTTATTTGCTTACCTCTTGATCAAACTAAGAGTTAGACCATATTTTGACTTCTGTGCAATGAGTGAATTATCCTACTTTTGTTATTCATGTCACTCCTTATTTCTATACTGTGAAATATTCAGGTTCTTTTAAAAAAAATTTAAAAATCTTCTAATTAAAAATTTTAATCCATATTTACCATGCTTAGAATATTAGACCCAGATTCATGATTTAGTTACCAGTGCTCATCGCCAATATTTTTTTCTTCTTTATTTATAGTTTTGGTTTAATTCTAAATTGTATTAGTTTATTTTTGAATTTCTTATGGCTGAATAAACTTGTATTTGAAATTATCTTTAAATGATTTATTTCAAAAGACAAGAGAATAATATATATCATGCATTTCGTTATTTCTGATAGTCTTGTTGTTGTTACCCTCGTATGTGAATGACACCTTGGCAAGTTATAAAATTCTCAGGTCCTCAATTTTTATTGTTGTTTTTGTTAGTTGTTGTCGAGTCATCTGCTACTCATAACAACCCTATGCACAGCAGAACGAAACACTGCCCATTCTTGTGCCAGCCTCAAAATACTTGCTGTACCTGAGCCCATCGTTGCAGCCATTGTGTCTATTCATCTCATTGAGGGCCTTCTCTTTCTTCATTGACCCTCCACTTTACCAAGCATGATATCCTTCTTCGGGGAATGGTTCCTTCTGACAACATGACCAAAGTAGGTGAGATGAAGTCTGGACATTCTCATTTCCAAGGATCATTCTGGCTGCACTTCTTCCAGGACAGATTTGTTAGTTAACAGTCCACGGTACTTTCAGCATTCTTTGCTGAATTCAAAAAGCATCAACTCTTCTTCAGTCTTCCTTATTCATTGTACAGCTCTCACATGCATGAGAGGCAATTGAAAATACCATGGCTTGGGTTAGGTGCACCTTAGTCTTCAATGAGATATCTTTGCTCTTCATCACTTGAAAGCAGTCTTTAGCAGCAGATTTGCTCAATGCAATATGTTGTCTGATGTCTTGACTGCTGCTTCCATTAGTGTTGATTGTAGAATCAAATAGTATGAAATCCTGGACTACTTCAATCTTTTCTCCATCCACTGTGAAGCTGTTTATTGGACAAGTTGTGAGGATTTCTGTTTTCTTTGGATTGAGGTGTAATCCATACCATATACTGCAGTCTTTAATCTTCATCAGTAAGTGGTTCACGTCATCCTCACTTTCAGCATGCAAAATTGTGTCACCTGTGTATTGCAGATTGTTGATGAGTCTTTCTCCAATTCCGATGCCATGTTCTTCTTCACATAATCCAGGTCCTTGGACTATTTGTTCAGCATACAAATTGAATAATTATGGTGAAAGGACACAACCTTGACACACTCTCTTCTTGATTTTGAACCATGTAGTAGCCCCTTGCTCTGTTCAAACAACAGCCTCCTGATCTATGTACAGATTCCTCAAGAGTACAATAAAATGTTGTGGAATTCCCATTCTTCTCAATGTTATCCATAATTTGTTATGATCCACACAATCAAATTCTTTTGCATAGTCAATAAAACACAAATAAACATCTTTCTGGAATTCTTTGCTTTCAGCTAAGATGCATGTGATATCAGGAATGATATCCCTCATTCCGTATCCTCTTCTGAATCTAGCTTTCATTTCTGGAATTTCTCTGTCAATATACTGCTGCAACTGCTTTTGAATTATCTTCAGTAAGATTTCATTTCTATGTGTATTACTGATTTTGCTCTATAATTTCCACACTCTGTAGTATCGCTGTTCTTTGCAATAGGTACAAATATGGATCTCTTCCAGTCAGTTGGCCAGGTAGCTGTCTTCCACAACTCTTGGTATAGCCAAGTGAGTGCCTCCAGTGGGGCATCCATTTGTTGAAACATCTCAATATATATTCCATCAATTCCTGGACCCTTGCTTTTTCACCAATTCCTTCAGTGCAGCCTCTATTTCTTCCTTCAATATCATTGGTTTTTGATCATATGCCACCTCTTGAAATGGATGAAGATCAACCAGTTCTTTTTGGTACAGTGACTCTGTGTGTTCCTTCCATTTTCTTTTGATCCTTCCTGCATCATTTAATATTCTGCCCACAGAATATTTAAATATTGCATCTTGAGGTTTAAATTTTTTTTTCCACAGTTCTTTCAGCTTGAGAAATGCTGAGCGTATTCTTTCCTTTTGGGATTCTAACTCCAGGTCTTTGCACATTTCCTTATAGTAGTTGGCTTTGTCTGCTCAAGCTGCTCTTTAAAATCTTCTGTTCAGCTCTTTTATCTTGCCATTTCTTCCATTTGCTTTAGCTACTCTCCGTTCAAGGGCAAGTTTCAGAGTCTCTTCTGACATCCATTTTGGTCTTTTCTTCTTTTGTTGTCTTTTTAATGACCTCTTGGTTTCTTTATGAATGATGTTCTTGATGTCATCCCACACTTCCTCTGGTTTCTAGTCATTGGTGTTCAGTGCATCAAATCTATTCTTTAAATGGTCTCTAAATTCAGGAGGCATATATTCCAGGTCATATTTTGGCTCTCATGGACTTGTTTTGTCTCTACCTTCAATTTGAACATACGTATGAGAAGTTGATGGTTTGTTCCATAATCAGCTTCTGACCTTGTTTTGGCTGAAGATATTAAACTTCTCCATCACCTCTTGCCATGGATGTAGTCAATCTGATTCCTGTGTATTCCATCTGGTGAAGGCCGAATGTAGTGTTGTAATAGTTATGTTTTTGTGTCAACTTGGCTGGGCCTGTTTCAGTGGCTGGGCATCTATCTGGTGGTAGTTATTCCCCATGATGAGTGTGGCAATCAACTCCATGGTGGGATCTACCAAAAGCAGCTGAATAGCTGCCTTTGGGATGTAGTCTGCTTCCTGTATATAAGGAGAAGCTTTGAGAATGTTCTCTAACCTATGGCATGCTTGGACCCTGCATGTAGCTGTGTCGTCACTTAGCATCCTGTTATGCTCTGCCGACCTTGGGGCTTACAACAGACTTAAGTTAATGGCCTGCTGTGTGGTTTGGTGATATCGGGACTGTGCCTTTTTATTTGTCAACCTTGGGGCTTCTCAGCCTCACAACCAGCAGCTGTCTGAATGAAGAAATGCCTCTAGCTCCAGTGGGCAGAGAGCATGAGGCAGAGCTGGAGCCCAAGGTTGAGGGGCTTTCACCCAGCCCCTAGAGCCTGGCACTTTGAACTTGGACTTAGAGCCTCCAAATTATAAGAATAAACTGTTTTTTAAGGCCATCCCATTTGTGGTATATTTCTTGTCACAGCAACACTAGGTAACCAGAACAACAGTCTTTGCTTATGTTGCTGAAAAAAGGTATTTGCAATGAATAAGTCATTGGTCTTGCAAAATTCTATCATGCAATATCCAGCATTATTTCCATCTCCATGGCCATATTTTCCAACCACCGGTGATTCTTCTTTGTTTCCAATTTTTCCATTCCAGTCACCAGTGATAATCAACACATCTTGATTGCATGTTTGGTCGATTTCAGACTGCAGAAGTTGGTAGAAATCTTCAATTTCCTCACATTGGCTTTGGTGGTTGGTGCATAAATTTGAATAATAATAGTATTAACTGGTCTTCTTTGTAGGAATATGGATACTATCCTATCACTGATAGCTCTGTACTTCAGGACAGATCTTGAAACACTCTTTGTGACAATGAATGCCACACCATTCGTCTTTATTGTGTCATTCCTGGCATAGTAGATTATATGGTTGTCTGATTCGAAATGGCAAAAATCAGTCAATTTCAGCTCAGTAATGCCCAGGATATCAATCTTTATACATCCTATTTCATTTTTGACAACTTCCAATTTTCTTAGATTCATACTTCTTACATTCTAGGTTCCGATTATTAATGGATGCTTGCATTGTTTCTACTTATTTTGAGTCATTCCACATCAGGCAATGGAGGTCCTGAAAGCTTTACACTATCCATATCATTAAGGTCATATCTACTCTGAGGAGTCAGCTTTTTCCCAGCCCAATTTTGAGTGCCTTCTGACCTGATGGGCCCATCTTCTGGCACTATATCAAACAAGGTTTCAGGGCTATTCATAAAGTTCTCTAGTAATATATCAGACTGTGTTTCACTGCTATTCATAGGGTTTTCACTTGCCAAATGTTTGAGAAGTGGATGGCCTCTTCCTTCTTCCAAGTCTATCTTAGCTTGGAAGATCCACTGAAACCTGTCCACCATGGGTAAACCTGCTGATATTTTGCAACATGGTGGCATAGCCTCCAGCCTCATAGCAACCCAAAAACCACCACAAGACAACAAACTGACAGACAAGTTTGTCTCCCTTAGTTGTTCTTAACCTCCCTGCACCTGCCTACCTCGGGCAACAGCCTTAAAATAGAGCTTCCTACAAGTGAAAAGCAGCCCCCGAGCCCCAGCCCACCTATCTCAGGCCCCAGTCTTAATATAGGGCCACAACCAAGTAATGGAGGCCTCAATTTTTATTACTCTGTAAATGAAATACAATTGTCTTTTGAAACTTAGTGCTGAAGGGAATTACAAGGCTACTCCGATTTTCTTCCCCCCCTACTTTGGAATCTTAGATTCTTTAGGTTTATAATTTTTAAAAGTTATATTGATTTGTCTGTTTATCTTGTTAAGTTAAAAATAATCTTCATAATGTGGCCCTTTTTTAACTTTTGAATTTTGTTTTTAGTTTGCAATGTTGATTTTGAAGTGTGTCACAGTGTTTCCTCTTTCTTCCTCAGGGTGCTTTATGCATTCATCTTAGATTCTTTTCCATTCTTTCTACTTTCCTCATCTTATCTTATACCTTCCTTTATGTGTAATTTTTCTTTTACACAGTATTTTTCCATTTCACTTATTTTCTGCATTTTTATTTTTTAATTTTCACAAATTTCAAAATAAATTATAAAGTTTGTTTAATTTATAAACAATTTGCAATTTTATTTTCCTTCTCTTCTGCTTTCTCACCCTCCTGTTACCCTAATATCATAGCATTTCTCTCATTGTGGCTTCCTGACTTTTAGTTTATAGTGATCTTACCTTTTTATGTACAATTAAGAACCATTCACTTTTTTTTTCTCCTAACATTTCCTCTTGGTTCCTTCAGTAATTCCCTTTAAGCAGTACTTTTCAAAAAAATCAATCTTCAAAGTGAAATGGTGTTTGTGAACGCACAATAAGGTGATTCCAATTGTATAATGCCCTCCCCTTGATTGCTCCTGGAATCTCTGACTTCTTTCTAAGCAATAAAATACAGAATCATTTGGTTGGTTAGGTTACATCTCACAAGACACTGTCTAGGCATACTGGGGAAAGAGATATGCCTGTGGGCTTTGTATAAGCAAACCGTCATTTGGGGCGAGGGCCTGTGAGTTACCTGCAAAGGAGTGTTAAGTGCAGATAGAAGCCTATGCTGACATCAAGCACCAAAACTAGTCTCAGTCTCTATAATTACAAGAATGGAATTCTGTAAAAAATCACAGGAGCCTGGAAAAAAAATCCCCAGTTCCAAATTAAAACATAGCCCATTTTATGCCTGGATTACATGCAGACTTATGAGACCCAGAAGAGAGGACTCAGGTAAGCTGTGCCCAGACTTGACCACAGGAATTTTAAGATAATTAATACATGTATTTTTTAACTACCAGGATTTTGGTAATTTATTACTCGGTAATAGAAACCAGTACGCTTGTTCTGATGTAATTTTGAAAGCTCTATGTTATTGCTTCTATAAAACTTGATTTCATTCACTCATATAAAAATTAGACATAAAATCCCATGGTTAAAAATTTCAGTTTATTGTATAAATCAATATTTTGCTTTCATCACTAGAAAGAAAATAATAATAAATTCAGAATTAAGGTTCACATTTTTCAGAAATTTATTTGAAGTTAAATAGATACTTTTTGTCTATAATTTATAAGAGCTTATTAAAATTGTTATCTAGTGTTGTAGAGATGATTTCCATGCATAGAACTTAATTATATTAGTCAAGAATATTTAACAAGGTGAAACAATTTTGGTTCACAACCTGTGAAAAAAAATCTTATTTTCTTGTTGATGTTCTAAAAGACTTTTTCATAGTTTGTGACTGAAAAAAAATAGAATACTTAAATGTCAATGTATAAAAAATACATAAAATTTACCAAAGAATAATAATCCTAATTTATTTTCTTTTTCTATATTCTGACTCACAACCAAAACTCAAACCCTTGAGTAACATGAAAATGCTGTATTTTTGTTTCAAATAGGTGTTTTGGTGTGAACTAAAAAAAGAAAAATAATAACAAAAACACAGTTGCTGTCAGGTTGATTCTGACTCATGGTGATCCCATGTGTATCTGAGTAGAACTGTGCTCCATAGGGTTTTTAGCAGCTGATTTTTTTTTACAGAGATAGATCACCAGGTCTTTATTTGAAATGTCTCGTTGGTGACTCAAACCTCCAATCTTTCAGTTAGCAGCTGAGTATATTAACAGTTTTCACAACCCAGCAACTCTGTCAGTCCCAAGAAGATTGCAATAAAACATTCTGAGGGGAGCTGTTACTTTTACTTAGGATTCTAGTTTACATTTCCTGTGGATGCTTAACAATCTTTAATAATGTTCATGGTAGTAAAGCTCTATGGAGCTTTCAAATGAAAACAAACTTGTCACTTCATTCTGTGTACACTTTTACAAAGGTCTCTCTGAAGACCAGGAGGTTGTTGTTGTTGTTGTTTTGCCGTCGAGTCGGCCCCGACTCATAGTGACCCCTCCTTGGGTTTCCGAGGCAGTATCACTACGGAAGTAGGATTGCTTAACCTTCCTTCCGGGGAGTGGCTGGTGGGTTTGAACCGCCAGCCTTCTGGTGAGCAGTCAAGTGCCTTAGGCACTATGATACCAGAGCCAGGAGGAGGAAGGTTGAAGAATGTTGACTGCTTCTCTACCTCCCATCCTTCAAATAGGGCCCGAGTCGTACAACTACCCACCAGAATTCATAGAATTTACTTGGTGCTCTGTTTTTTTCAGACCATAGAAACAATATTCTACTTTATAATTTTTGAAGGGTAAAGTCTTTATGACTTCAGCCTCACCTAGTTCTTGGTTTAAAACAGCCAAAGATCCAAAGATTTTTTCTTTGGAAAAACTGTTTCCAAACAGTTTTTTACGAGAACTGTTAATGGTGACTTGAACAGATGAAAGCTATTATTAACTTTCATTCTTTTTGCCCACATTCTACCAGGAGCCAACCCCAGATATTTATGTATTTATGATAAAATACCCTTCCATTGTAAGAAGGAAGAAGGTGTCCTGGTTTGTTTAATATGTTCCTTATAAAAGATATCCAGTTGATATGGGATGGGCACAAAGATATTTATCTTTTAGATAAGTCATGGACATAAAAAGCAAGCAAGGTTCTTTTTTTTTCCTATTGAATCATAGCATATCTTATGTCAATATAACAAGTAATAAACATTGATAAGCACAAACTAAGAGTTGTCCTTCATGGATGACGGAACATAAAAGGAATTGCCAAATGTAACTTTCAGCATAATTTCTGTTTCAAAAAATGAAATATCTCGTCTTTTTAAGTAAAACCCAAAGCCTAGGTGGGCAAGGAAAATTAATTTGTTGGGGAAAAATGATTTACAAGGAATATCTATATCTTGGAAAAATGTACCTGTTGGTAGTAATATATGGGGTTCTCTTTAAAGCATAAGCTTTTTGAGATCCCACTGGGCATGGATTTTTCTAAATAGTTACTGTTAAGCTTCATAAACAAGCCAAACAACATATGGAATGATCATGATTTGCATAAAATATGATGTGGGAAATGTCCCATAAATTCTCCCTAAGCTGGTTACACATTTTCTTTTTGAAAACAACAAACTCATAAGACAAAAATACATTTAATGTATGGTTAAATTTTTTTCAAGTCACCTCTCTTATAATACCTACCCTGATTTTCTAAGACTATCTATTATTCACTCCAATTAGATACTATATATATCAATTTTTGGAGATAAGTGAACATTTTCTAGTCGCGGACAATATTATTTTTTTGTAATGTTACTATGTAAGAATCAGTGTCATACCCATAACTCTTCTAACCATATCCTCCTTACTAAAGTAATAGTGTTGGAGACACTGAGAAAACATTGCTCATATACTCCACCATGAGTCGTCTCTGTCACCAAGAAGGAAATTTTCCTTTGGGCTCAGCAATGGTAAGAACATCTTTTTCAAACCATCTCAATGACAGTGAAAGAAAGCTGATTTGTGATTTTAGGTGGAAACTTACAGGTCTCTGTGCATCACAGAGGTTGTAACCAGGGCATAACACTTTCTTCCTTCTTCATTAATTTGATTTCATTCACTCATATAAGAATTAGTATGGAAATGCCAAAGTCATTAAATCCCTAAATAACTATTGTATTTATGGAGAAATTAGAGAGAGTGTGTTGGATAGAGAAAGTTATATTGAAAATATATTATGTATTTTGAAATATGTAATATTGTGTTCATTCATTCAATTTGTCTCTCATTCACAACACATTTGTTGAAGATCTCCTAAGGGTCAAGCAACTGGTATCATGAGACCATATCAAGCAATATCCACTGTTCATGTGAGACCCATTGTAAACCTAGGAAAGAGTTAGGTTGGAAATGACATCAAAATGTAATGTGGTCCCTCATTTTTTCATAATTTTCCTTTTTTTTTCCAATTCATTTTCTTCATTTAAATACCAATATTACGGTTGCTGAGAGAATGTTCACAGTATCAGTATAATCCTTTGACCCATGAAATGATTGTCACTAAAGCCAGTCCCTACCACAATAAAGGAGATAAGGGCTTTTCTTTTACACAGAGTTCCAACATTCATAACCTATGCAAATCACCACTCATCTGTCAGTTTGTCATACTGCGGTGGCTTGCATGTTATTGTGAGGCTATGCTACTGGTATTTCAAGTTCCTGAAGGGTCACCCATGGTGGACAGGTTTTAGTAGAGCTTTCAGATGAAGATAGACTGGGAAGAAGGATGGGGCCATAAACTTTTGAAAACACTGGTCACTGAAAACATCATGAATACAGTGAAACACTCTGGTATATTACTGGAAAACAAATATTAGCTATCAAAATATAAGGGTGGTTGGTGACTGTTGGTACACTGATCTCTGTGAAAAATGAAGATAGTTGCATGAGAATAATGGAAGAAGAAGAAAATCTTCAATGTACATGAACAATTAGATCACATATGTTAACAACATTCAAGGAGGATATTTGTGCTAGGATGATCGGGGCCTGAACACACACATTTCTTTAAATTCTCTCTCATTTTTAACTTCTGTATGCCCACCAATTTGTTGCTTTTGAACAGAGCTCTTCTGAGTCCAGCAGACAGGAATGGGTCTGGAGAATGGATCTGTGACTTTGGGCTCTGCTAGCTTAGAGTTCACTTTGGGTCAGATGGGAACCTGATCTACTGTGGCAAAAACATTGAATAGGAACTCCCTCTTTTTGGGAGGTGAGATAGACCCATGGGCACTTATGGACATCTGAGCAATGCTAAGAGAACCAGCTGGTTTTACCAGCACTACAAAAGTTGTAGAGGATTAAAACAGGTGTTTTGATTTCCTCTCTCCTTCAATGTTTACAGACTTGCCTTTGCAGGTTAGGTGACCACCACAAAGCATGGAGGCTCCTCCTGGTTCCTTTTCAGGACTGATAGTGTCCCAGACCCTATATCCACAGCTCACAAGTATAAGGTCACAGCAATATCACTCATCTTTGAAGGTTTTTTTTTTTTTTTTTTTTTTCCCCCAAGTAACCCAGAAACCATGAGTAAAGGAAAATAGGAAAAGAAAGATGGCAAGTAGGAAAAGAAAGATGGCAAATAGAAAAAGAAAGAAAATTACGATATTAGGTGGAATCAGAAGTCAGGAAAAGAAACCATTATGGCCTTTGGAAATGGTGGTTCTTAGTGAAAGAGGCTTTCAGGACTACACACTTGACCACTTGACAACCTTAACTACAACAACAAAAACAACATCAATTACAAGTACTTTCCAGGGCTTAAAAAAGAAAGAAAGAAAGAAAAAGAGAGAGAAAGAAAAAGCAGACAAAGAAAGCTATATTTATTAATTTATGTTTTATTGCAATTTGGGTGAACATTTACAGAACAAAATTTTCCCCATTCAATAGTTCATACACATTTTGTTTGGTGATATCCATTGCAATTCCACAATGTAACAACACTCTTCCCGTTTCTTCCCTGTATTTACTACTTCCCTTTGCCCTCTTTTCTTATTCTTTCCTGTCTTCTGAGTTTTATCTCAGGGCAAATGTTGCCCTTTCGATTTTGTAGTATTGATTGCTCTAATGAGTGCATACCTTCCTGGTATTATCTATCACCTTGTAGGTCCGTCTATCGTTTGGCTGACAATTGAGCCATGGGAGTAAGTTCAATTCCAGGCTTGAAGGGTGTAATGAGTCATAGTCTCAGGGGGTCCACCAATCTCTATCAAACCCATAAGCCGGGTCTTTTTTATGATTTTGATTTATGTTCCACATTTTTCTCTCACTCTATCTTAGACCCCTATTGTGATCCCTTTAGAGTGGTGATCAGTGGTGATCACGCTTCATTGCTCCAGACAGAAAGAGACCAATAAACACATGGTAGATGGCCACTCACAAGTTTTTAAGACCCCAAGAGTTACTCATCAAGTAGGATGTTGAACATTGTCTTTGTGGACTCAGTTATGCCAACTGAATTTAGTGTCCCCTGATACTATCTATGGTTCTGAGACCCCAGGTGTTAGGTTCTAGCTAAGAAGTTTTCATAACTCTGTCCTATGTATGCTCTACATATTCATAAATATATTTGCAGCGTATGTAAGTGCATGTGGAGAAATTCCCTTTGTGAAACCTATATATATTCATGGGCATAGTCACATTCACTTTCTCACCCTTGTTCAGCTTGTGTGTCTATGTATGTGTCTGCTCGTAACTAAGAAGATGTTATTATTGTTATTGTAGGATTGTGTATGTAGCAGTATTTACTTTGTTGGTTTTAACTCTTATGTTCCCCCCGGTGTCTTCTGCCTTGATCATTTTGTGCTGACCTTCTCCTTGTGACGGAAGGAAGATGGGGCAATATACTTCCGTAGTGATGCTGCCTCGGAAACCCAAGGAAGTGTCGCTATGAATCAGATGTGACTAAACAGCAGTGGGTTTAGGGTTTAGGTTCCTCCTTATAATATATCACCTTTTCCTTCAGCCAAGTTAATGTCTGTGTACTCTCTAGTTAGTGATTTACCCTCCTTTCCCCCAAAATCATGTTATTTCAAAAGTTAAGAATATGTGAATCTATTTACAGAGATTCTACTCCTGAAAATATGCATTGTTGAAATAAAAATACCAGTAGAATTTTTTTTTTCCAATTAAAATTAACACATTCTTTGAATTAAGTGAATGACGGAAATTTTAAGAATATTTTGAAAATGAGCTCTGCTCTGCTATTTATTTTACCTGTCTATATCTATTTATTTGTAGTGTCCAGCTAAAAACGTTTGAAAGATACATACTATGCTGTTGCTATCTATCACTTCATTACAGTGCTAAAGTAATTGGAGGAAAGAAAAAGCTTGAAAAACAGGGAAAAATTATATTTGATGTAACAGCATGAGTAAGTATCCTTTTGTATCAAAGTATGTATGACTGTGTGTGTACAATTAAAACATAAGAATGGCCTCTGACATATCTGTGATGTAATTTCTTTTATGGATTATTATTTTCTTCCTTACAGAGTGTTTATATTGTTTGTTTGTTTTCACAATAAACAAATATTATTTAGATATTCAGGGAAAAAACACAAAATAAAGTCATATTTATGGTGAAATAAGAATTTGTTATTGTTGTTAGGTGCCTTCAATTTGCCTCTGAACCATCATGACTTTATATATAACAGAACAAAACATTGCTTGATCCTGCACTATCCTCACAATCATTGCTATGTTTGAGCGCATTGTTGCAGCCATTGTGTCAATCCATCTCATTGAGGATCTTTTTTTTTTTTTTTTTTTTTCTGGCCCTCTGCTTTACTAACTGTGAAGTCTTTCTCCAGCAATTGAGCCCTCCTTATGACATGTCCAAAGAAAGTGAGACAAAGTCTCTTTATCCTCATTTCTAAGGGACATTCTTACTGTACTTTCTCCAAACTGACTTGTTCATTCTTCTGACAATGCATGACATACTCAATATTTTTCAGCAATATCCCAATTCGAATGCATCGATTCTTCATTAGTGTTCCATTTTTCATTGTCCTATTTTCTCATGCATATGAGACGATTGAACATCTTATAGCTTGAATCAAGTGCACTTTACTCATCAAAGTGAAATCTTTGTTTTTTGTACACTTTAAAGAGGTCTTTGGCAGTAGATTCACTCAAAGTAATACAAACATCAGTTGATTTCTTGACTGATGATTTCATGGACATTGATTAATCATCCAAGAAAAAATGAAGTCCTTGACAACTTCAATTTCTTCACTATTTGTCACAGTGTATTTTATTGGGCCATTTGTAAGGATTTTCATTTTTACCATTTTCTTTTTTTTTTTTTTTATTAGGATTTGGGTGAAGATTTACAGAGTAAATTCACTTTTCATACAGCAGTTCACATATACTTTGTCTCATGTCATTGACCAAAATTTACAATCCAGCAGCTCCCCTCCCACTTCCTCCCCATAGTTACCTCCTCCCAGTGTCCATCCCTTCATACTCTTCTGCACCCTGAGCTATCTCCCTGTGCATAAGCAGCCCTTCCTTCTCCCATGATTGTTCTCTCCAGGGCGTGTGTCTACTTGAGGTAAATGTTTAACTCACATGCCTGTACTTTGTTTGGCTGGAAACCACAGTTGTGGGTTCAATTCCAGACCTGAAGGGCAGCTAGGGGCCATAGTCTCAGTGGTTCCACCAGGCTCTATTGGACCAGCAAACCTGGTCCCCACCTTCTTTTTTTTTTTTTTTTTGCCTCCAAATGATTTTGTGTTTTGTACCACATTGTTCTCCCTCTTTATGCAGGATCTCCTACATCCCTTCCAAGTGGATGGCAGTGGTAGCTGGGCACCATCTAGTTCTTCTGGTCTCATAGTTGTATAGGTTGCAGATCGGATGGTGTACCAGTGGCTAGGACTGATTGTTTCCATTAATTTTAGTTTTCTTTTTTCTTCTTGACGAGGAGTGACCCGTTGTTGCATCTAGATGGCAGCTTCCTAGCTTTTAAGGTCCCAGTCGCTACTAGCCAAAGTAGTAGGTGGAACAATGTTTTGTATAGTATGTTATGCCAATTGAGCTTGATGTCCCCTGTGACTATGGTCCCAAGCCCGCAGGATCAACTACTCAGTCCCTCTGGGTAGCTGGCTATAACCAAGTAATGACCATAACCTTGCCCCTTGTCAGCTCTACTATACACCTGGGAATTCTGATCATTCACATGAACTTATAGGTCCATTGTCTGCCAACCCTATATATGATCTTGGATACACTCTCCATTTAGACATATCTAATTGTTTAGCTTGTTCACCTATCTATCCGTCCCTATACCCATGTTTGCTTTCACTGACAACTCAGTACTGTATATGCAAAGGGGTTCATATTTGTTGTCTGTACTGCCCATGTAACTCTCTATGTCTTTCTCATCCTCAATGCTGCCATATTGGTCACTCACATTTGGTACATTGCCCTTCTCTTCACCCAAATCAATATTTATCTCTATCTATCTAACAGCATTCCCTCCCCTCCCCTCCCACCCCTGGTAACCAACAAAGAAAATGTCCTCCAATATATAAACCTTTCCTTAACTTTTACAATAACGGACTAATACAATATTTGTCCTTTTGTGACTGACGTATTTCGCTCAGCATAATGTCCTCCAAGTTCATCCACGTTATGCGGTGTTTTGCAGATTCTACATTATTCTTTAGCGTTGCATAGTATTCCATTGTGTGAATGTACCAAAGTTTGGTTATCCATTCCTCAGTTGTTGGACATCTAGGTTGTTTCCAAGTTTTGGCTATTGTAAATAGTGCTGCGATGAACATTGGCGTGCATATATCTGTTCTTGTTATGGCTCTCACTTCTTTAGGGTATATACCTAGTAATGGGATGGCTGGGTCAAATGGTATTTGTATTTCCAACTTTCATTTTCACCATTTTCATATATTCAAATGTAATCCATACTGATGGCTGAAGTCTTTCACTTTCATCAGTAAGAACTTCAAGTCTTCACTTTCAGCAAGCAAGGTTGTGTCTTCTGCATATCTCAAGTTGTTAATGAGTCTTTCTTCAATCCTGATGCTCGTTTCCTCTTCATATAGCCCAGTTTCTCTCAATTTTTTCTCAGAATATAGAATGAATAAGTAAGATAAAAGATTGCACCTCTGCTGCATACTTTTTCCAGTTTTAATCTACACAGTATTCCCTTGTTCTGTTTGAACTGCTTCTTGGTCTATGTACAGGTTGCACATGAGTATAATTAAGTATTCTGAAATTCCCATTCTTCTCAAAGTTATCCATAATTTGTTATTATCCACATAGGTAAATGTCTTTGTGTAGGCAATCACACACAAGTAAACATCTTTCTGATATTCTCTGGTTTTGACCAAATCAATCTGACATTAGCAATGATGTTCCTTGTTCCATATCCTCTTGTGAATCAGGCTTGAACTTGCACCAGGTATCTGTTTATACACCACTTCACATGTTTTTAAATTAAGAATAAAATATTCCTAATAAAAACTAAATTATTATCTGAATGGTTCTCTATCATTGTATTCCCTATAATCTTAGCAATGTACTTTTACATTGTTTTCAGTAAATATTTTTAGATCATCAATTCTGAAATAAAATGACACTAATTATTATAGACTACAAGAAATTGTATTCTTATATAAAATGAGTAAGATAAGTGCATGCAAATTAAAGGTTATAAACCTCCTTTATAGAAAAAATATACCAGTTGCTTGTGCATTCATTCTGACTGAAGGAAACCCAATATGTATCAGTGTAAAACTCTGTTCCCCAGGGTTTTCAATGTTTGGTTTCCAGAAGCAGAGTACCAGACTTTTCTTCTAAGCCAGCTCTGGGTAAACTTCAATCTGCAACCTTTCAGGTAATAGCCAAGCACATTGATCATCTGCATCACCACAGAAAAATAAAAGTAAAGAACCTTTTCTAAAAAAGAAGATTCAATGTTAAAATTTTGCTTGGATAGGACAAAGTGATCATTGTTTTCACTATTGTATTTTTAATCAAAACATATTTCTTCACATTTAAAAATTTTTTTTTATCTTATTATTTTTATAAATTACTCTTTAGCAAATATTCCAAAGCTATTTGTTTGGAAAGAAATGAAAAATCCTCTTTTGGCTTCAAGTTTTGGTGTGAGGTTTGAGCAGTGGATGAAAGGGGGTTGATTCTTCGGGAAGGAATGTGATTGCATGTGCTTGTTTATATGTTTATTGAAATCCAGTCTATGTCAAGCATTGTCTAACAACACAGTAAAGAGACATGATTTAGGATGAGTAGCAATTATGACAACAGTCAAAAAAGAAAACTCTGTAAATTGAGTATCATAACTTCTGATTTTTTTTAAATAATTAAAAGAAAAATCAGATTAATTCCCAAGCTATGTTTGCTGGGTAAGCACAGAGGCCCAAACCAATAAGCACTACATGTGTAATGTTCTAGGCTTCAGTAACACAATTTTTCCATCATATTTAGTCATCCTAAATCTCTACTAGGAGCTCTATTGATAGCTACCAACAATTATCCTTCTTAATCAGCAAGGAAAGATGTAGCAATGGCATAAGTCACTCCCAGGGTTTCTATCTTATATATATATATGTGAGTATGTGTGTAATATGAATATCATGCATGTGTATATATATGTGTGTGTGTGTGTATATATATATATATATATATATATATAATGTATATGTATATCTATATCTATAAATAGTGTTCTGGTGGTGTAGTGACTAAGGCATTTGACTGCTAACCAGAAGGCTGGCATTTCAAACCCACCAGCCACTCCTCAGAAGGAAGGTTGGGCAATTTACTTCCCTAGTGATACCACCTTGGAAGCCCAAGAATGGGTTGCTATTAGTTGGATCCGACTTGACAGCAGTGAGTTTGGTTTTGGTTTGGTTTATCTATAAACTTATATGTGTATGAATATGTATATTTACACACACACACACACACACATAAAGAAAAAGAGAGAAGAGAGAGTGCTGTGTGAAAGATCCTAGAATTCCAGGTATATCTCTATTATTGACTAGCTCTGTAAGAGTTAGAGATCCTTTCAGAATGATAATTCCTACATTATCAAAAAAGAAAACAAATTAAATTCACTCAGGAAAAGCAGAGCAGTTAAAGTACTTTTAACCAACATATATTCACAACAGAATGGCAAAATAGTTTCTAAGATGAGACAATCTTCTAGAAATAAGCAAAAGAAAGCCATTTTTCTCCAGTTTTGCTTGATTTACACCTGATTTTCATTGTTACCCTTAAAAACTGAATAATCATAATGCTTCTGTGAAGTAGAATGCATGTATCAATTTCATTACATAGAAATCTGTGAACAAGCCAAGTGAATGATTTAGTTTGTCATTTCAAAAAGAATTGCTATTAGAATGACCATTAAAATACAATATGTCCATCTCAGTATTCCACATTTTATAACATATTCCTTCTAACACAGCTATGTAGGAAGCAGAGTTTAGCTGACTTCCGGACGAGAGGACATGATAAGTCATCTCCTTAAAGTTGTTTTTCAGAAACTCAGCCAAGACCAACATGAAACTGGTTGAAGCCACCTCAGATCAGTTTTGGCCCATGGACATACATAGTGGAAGAAATTGAAAAAAGTTGCTCAGAACTAACATCTCCCCTTTTGCTTAAGCCTGGATCAGCTAACGACAGGAAGTCAGCTTGCCAGCACACTGCTTTAAAAATTGACTGTCCCTTTTAAGCAAACGAGCTCTGGTGGTGCAGTGCCTAAGGTATTTGACTGCTAGCCAGAGGTTGTTGGTTCAAACTTACCAGTTGCCCAGTAGAAGGAAGAATGGACAATTTACTTCCTTAAAGATTTATTGCTTCAGAAACCCAATAAGGGATGCTATGAGTTAGAATCAACTCATGTCAGTGGGTTTTTTTTTTTTTTTTAAAGTAAAGTGAAGAAAACTTCAACCACTCCCCAGCCAATTAACACTAAATTCTAGAATTTATATGAATATGTATAGTCCCCCTTTCTTGAACACTACAGAAACTATACCCCAACCCCAACTTGGGGGGGGTCAGATTTGGGTATGGTACCTGTTTCCTACCACACTCATCACCAAAAAAAAAAAAAAAAAGAAAAGAAAAAAAAAAACTCACTGCCATCCAGTCGATTGGACTCATAATGACCCCTCCTTGGGTTTCCAAAGCAGTATCTCTGTGGAAGTAGATTGCACAATCTTCCTTCAGAGTAGTGGCTGGTGGGTTTGAACTACCAGCCTTCTGGTTATAGTCAAATGCCTTAGGCACTACTCCACCAGAGCTCTCACCATGCTCATAGTAATAAATTATCTTTCTCTTCTCTCAAACACTCAGTGTGTATGAACAGATTCAGCTTGATTGCACACTGAGCAGGGACTCATTTTAGCCAGGTGTCATGAACATACATCCGAATTTGTGGATCGTTTCTTACCATATGCTATAAGAGGAAACTGAAGAAGCACTATGAACTATTCTCTCTATATATATATTTATCTGTATGGCTATCATCTATCTATTGTCATTTATCTATCTGTTCTGATTCCCTAGTCCCACTCTGATAGGAATATACCACAAATGAGATGGCCTTAACAAACAGGAGTTTATTCTCACAATTTGGAGCCTTTAAGTCTGAGTTCAAAGTGCTTGGTTCTAGGGGCTGGGTGAAAGCCCCTCGACATTGGGCTTCAGCTCTGCCTTCTGCTCCCAGCCCACTGAAGCTGGAGGCTTTTCTTCACTCAGCTGCTGGCTGCTGAAGCTGACAAGCCCAAGGTTGACAAGTAATAAGGCACAGTCCCTATATTATCAAACCACATGGTAGGCCATTAATTCAAGTCCATTAAAAGTCCCAAGATCAGCAGAGCATGGCTGGCTGGAACAATGACTTGGCTACATGTAGTGTTCAAGTGTGCCATAAGCTAGAGAGCGTTCTTCAAGGCTAGTCCTTATATACAGGAAACAGACCATATCCCTAAGGCAGCTACTTAGCTGCTCACAGTGGATTCCACCATGAAGTTGATTACATTCTCATCATGGGGGAATATTACATGCAGCCACTCAACCAGGCCCAGACAAGTTGACACACAAACTTAACTACCACACTATCTCTATGTCCATGAGAGGCACAAATGACTAAGGATTTGGCTACTAACCAAAAAGTTGGAGGTTCAAACTCAGTGGCATCCCAGAAGAAAGACCTGGCAATCTGCTTCTGAAAAGTCTTAAAGACCCTATGGAATGCAGTTCTACTCTACAATATTTATTTGGGGACATCTAGAATTTCTTGAGAGGTTTACAAAGCAAATGTAATGAATATAATTAATATTTTGGGAACAGCTTTCTCCTTTCCTTCAAATGTAAGTAAATTAAAAATCAAGGAAAATATTATATTCTTTTGGAAGGGGGGTCAGTGAACAGGAGTACACTCTAGATCAAGGATAAATTCAGTGCAAGCTAATCTTGCACATATATGAGTGATAAAAAATACCTGCAATTCTTACAGAAACAACAGAAGACAGACACAGAGCAATCACTCATGGACACCCAGAGATACCCAATGGATCTACCGTCTCAGGACCATAGTACTGGTGAACACCAGATGCGATTGGCACAACAAAATACATAAAAGCCCTGTTCTTTATCCTACATTGGTGAGTAGCAACTGGGATCTTAAAAGCTTTCAAGTGGCCATCTAAGGTGCACGTAATGGTCTCCTAGCATCAGAAGCGAAGAAGAGTGCAAAAGAAAAGGTAATTTGGAAGCAATCAGCCCTAGGACACGATGGCCCTCAAGATCAGAAGAACTAGATGGTGCCTGGCTTTGGATGCCAACCATTCAGTAAAGGATCAAATCTGGAGATCCTGGATAGAGTGGGAGGGAAAACGTGGAACAAAATCCAAAAACTCAATAATTACCAGAATTACTGGTCAGATGGAGTCTGGTGAGACCCCCAATATTATTCCCTGGAATACATTCTGTGCCTGGAATAAAACTCACTCACAGGAGCTGGCTGGCTCTCAGCCCAATAGTTAACAAGATGTACATGCAGACTACTCAACCCAGAGGAACACACCACATACTTGATGGTAATAAATCCCTTGGAGCAGGGGCACCAGAAGGGCAACACTCACACGGAGGTAATACAGGACAGACAGGAATGCATAGCTATAAGAGGCACCAGAGGAGGGTTACTGGGCAGGGAGGACAGGAGACTGGGTTAGGGTTGGACATGGTAAATGGGGAGTGAAACTAAACATACAGGTAAGGCTGAATGTAAAACAAACACTTAAATAAATAAATAGATAGACAGATAAATAAATAAATAAACCAAAGACAATAATTCTGTACCACAAGCCTATGCATACATAAACTTGTAAATAATAGTTAGGAATGATTCAAAAGTTATTAACCAATTTGTCCTTTACAATTGGATCACCACAGGTTCTTTTAATTTGTTCATTAGGCTGCCATATGGGGCATGCTGTGTGAAGAGGCAAATAGAAGCCATTTGTAAAGAATCTGTTATGTAAATCAGGGCAAGAGAGTGAAAAGGAAGGAGACCTGGGGATTCTGTGGCCTTTATTCCTTTAAATAATAAAACAACACAGTTCATTTGGTCAATCTTTCTGTAGTCCTTCTGAATGAGGAAAACAATAGCGGTGGTAGTGTCAATGTTTAGACAAACTGGGGCATTTCAAAGCTTTCAGTTTGGAAATTATCCAAGAAAGGGACATAGTAAGTTAAATCCTGTGAAATTAATGTGTTAGTAGGTCAAAAACTATCAATTATCAGCAATTTCCTAGGGTTCCGCCTAAAAAGCTACTTATCAGTACCAGTGTCAATACATTTAAGGGCATATGAGAAAATGTGTGGATACTGACTCAGAATGGAAGTAGGGAATTGGTTTTATAATTATTCAAAAGCAGGTAACAGTGGAAATTGGGAAGATATTATCTGTCCTTAGAGATTTTAAGTAATAAATTGATGATTATTCAAATATATGTAATTGACTGTGTGAAAATGCAGACATGGAAACAAATGTGGTACCACATCGCAAAACATGATTAGTAGATGTGTACATTTATAAAATTACAGAGTTAGCAATTACTCTCACACAATTTCTACTCTAACATTTCCAAAATATCTGCTAACCTTCATCCATTATTTTTTCAATCTTTTATTTCCTTTGTAATTTATCAGTTTTTTTTCCTCTGTAGGTGATAAACTTGATTTATATGAACCAATCAGTCTCTAAACCATATGGTCACTAACTGTATGTAACCTTTTTTAGGAACTGAAAAAAAACTGTTTTCTACAGCAGTGGATGCACTATTTTACACTCCTATCAGAAATGAATGAGAGTTTGAATTTCTCCACATCCTCACCATTTATTCAGTATTTTTCTTTTTTCAAAAAAAGTATAGCCATTCTAGTGGATGTGAAGTAATAGTATCTCCTACTTTTGATTTGTGTTTCCCTAATGGCTAATTATGTTGATCGTAAACTTATTGGCCACTTGTATATCTTCTTTGCAGGAGCTCAGGTGGTGTAGTGCCTAAGGCATTTGACTGCTAGAGGTTCAAACCCACCAGCCACTCCTTGGAAGGAAGATTGGGCAATCTACTTCTATAGTCATACTGCCCCAGAAACCCAAGGAGGGGTCTCTATGAGTCAGATATGACTCAATGCAGTGGGTTTGGTTTTATATTATCTTTGCAGAAATGTCCACTTGCATCATGTTTTAAAAAGTGTTATTTGTCTTATTGGTATTGAATTTTAAGAGTTCTTTATATATTATGAATATAAGTTCCGTATCACAGATGTGATTTGCAACTTCTTTCCATTTGTTGTCAGTAATCATTTTGTTGTTGTTTGCCATCGAGTCGACCCTGACTCATAGTGACCCCTCCTTGGGTTTCCGAGGCAGTATCACTACGGAAGTAGGAATGCCCAACCTTCCTTCCGAGGAGTGGCTGGTGGGTTTGAACCGCCACCCTTCTGGTTAGCAGTCAAGTGCCTTAGCCACTATGCTACCAGAGCTCCTCAGTAATCATTTAGAGCAACAAAAAACAAAAACTTTATCTCAATTTATTGTATTTCCAGTGTGTTTTACTTCTTTCTGTCTGGTATCTAATATCTTCTGTTTCTTTGAACAATTATTCTAGTGTGGGCCTCTAGGGAAATGGATTTTCTCAGTTTTTATTTCTCTTTGAAATTATTGATGTTTAAATAAGCTTTAGAAGATGCTTTGTCTGGCTATAGAAATCTGGATCAGCAGAGTGATTTGTTGTTGTTTTTTTTTTTTACTTTTATTCTTACTTATTTTACCATTTAAAAAAAATATTGCTCTATAATTTTTACGTGGATTTTGAGGAAACGTCTGCTCTAATTCTTATCAGTGTTCTTTATATACAATGCATCTTTTCTATTAGCCTTACACATTAACTCCTGTCTTTTGTTTCCAGCATTTTTAATATGATATGCCAAGATGTATATATGTGTTTTGTAGTTATCCATTCTGAATGGTGTCCTTTGTGATTTTTCTAAAACAATATTTTATTGTGATTTTGGTGAAAGTTTACACAGCAAATTGGGTTCCCATTCAACAATCTTTCCACAGTTTTTTTTAAAGAGTAAACAATTTACACAGATACAGAAGATAATCCTGGAGTCTCAAACTTTGAGAGGAAGGATACACAAGTGGCCTAAACTCCAACAAGTAGAAGAACCTGCATGAAAATGGTGAAAAGGGAGAAGGACAGAGCTGTAGACTGTCAACAATCCTGATGGCACAGACAGTTTGGATATTTCCTAGGGAGCTCTGGTGACACAGTACCTAAGGCAATTGACTGCTAACCAGAAGGCTGGCAGTTCAAACCCACCAGCCACTTCTTGGGAGGAAGGTAGGACAATCTAATTCCATAGTCATACTACCTCAGAAATCCAAGGAGTAGTGGCTGTGAGTTGGATCCAACTCCACAGCAGTGAGTTTGGTTTTTGGTTTTGGTTAGGACCTAAGAATTAACCAAAAATCAGCCCTGTTATCCAAGGACTGCATGGAGGACCACACTAGTAGCTGATGGATAAAAAGGGAAACAGAGAGAGGCAGACAAACTGAGCTGTGGACTTTTGCTGTCTGGAGGATGCAGCCATTTTGAATGCTTACAAGTGGTTTGACCATTTTGGATATTTAAAGTGACAACATTCTCTCTGATTCCAGGGACCTAACAATACGCTCCAATTGACAGAAAGAGCCGAGCCGTACCAGAGCTTGGGGACTGGAAAGGTATAATATTCCACTTTTTCCTCTTATGCTCCACACGCTCTTGGTTAATGGAAGTGTGGCCTTCCCTCTTCCCCAACCACCTTCTGGGCTGGCAGAAATTCCATCCCAATCTGTGAGCTCTGACAGAGCCTGGATGCCCTGCCCAGCCCCCCTCCCTGATTTATTTCCTGTTTGTTTTTTCTAAAAGTATTATTATTATTATTTTCTTCTTCCTTTTGAATTTTATTCTTTCTTCTTCTCTTCCCAGGTACTAGTTTAAGAGGATAAACACAAATATTTAACAAATACTAAAACAACAATAGTGAAGGAAATAACATGATTCAGAAACAAAATGAGCTCAGCCCAGAAAATTATATGGTACAAAGAAACCAGGAACACCATGATAAACACATAACAAAATCACAGCAACAACTTCTTAATTGTCAATAATTACAGAAGGTGAATGGATTAAATGCACCACTCAAGAGATGGAGAGTTGCAGACTGGATATGAAAACATAACCCATCAAAATGCTGTCTACAAGAGACATACCTTAGAAGCAAAGATAAAAATGGATTAAAAATCAAAGGTCAGAAAAAGATCTATTAAGCACATGGCAACCATAAAAAAACAGCAGTAATGATATTAATTTCTGATCAAGTTAACTTTAAGGCAAAAACCACCATATGAGATAAGGAAGGACGTTATATAATGATTAAAAGATCAATCCAACAAGAAGACGTAACCATAGTAAATATCTATAGACCCAATGAAAGAGCTCCAAAACATAAATCAGACTTTAACAGGATTGAAAAGGTGAATAGATGACTTGACAGTCATAGTAGGAGACTTTAATACATCACTTTCAATGAAAGATAGATCAACTGGAAAGAAACTCAGCAAAGACTCAGAAGAGCTAAACAATGCAATCCACCAACTTGACCTTATAGACATCTACAGAGCACTTCACCCAACAACAGCACAATATACATTCTTTTCCAGTTCACAGGGAACATTTTCCATGATAGACCATATATTAGGACATAACGCAAGCCTTAATAAATTCAAAAACATTGAAATACTGCAAATAATCTTCTCAGATAACAATGCTATAAAATTCGAAATCAATGTAGAAAGATCAATGGAAAAACAGTAAACACATGGAAACAGAACAACACTCTTTAAAAATGATTGGATAATAGAAGAAATAAAAAATGAAATTCAAAAATTACTTAAATCAACTGAGAATGAAAACATAATATAGCAAAATCTTTGGGACACAGTAAAAAGTGATAAGAGGTCAATTTATAGGGATGAATGCACATTTAAAAAAAAAAAAAAAAAAAGAAAGAGCCAAGATCAACACTTTAAACCAACATCTCCACCAATTAGAAAAAGAGCATCAAAAAAAGCCTACAGTCACCAGAAGAAAGGAAATAAGAAAGATCTGAAGAGAAATCAATGCAAGAGGAAATAGAAAGACAAAAGAAAAAATCAACTAGAAGTTGGTTTTTGAAAAGATTAATAAAATTGACAAACTTCTGGTAAATTTAACAAAGGAAAAGAGGGAGAGAATACAAATAACACAAATAAGAAACAAATCAGGTGATATCACAACAGAACCAACTGAAATTAAAAGGATAATATTGGGATATTATGAAGAATTGTACTCCAAAAAATTAGAAAATCTAGAAGAAATGGACGGATTTCTATAAACACACTACTTACGTAAACTAACACTGACTGAGGTGGAAAATTTGAACAGACCCAAAACAAAAGAAGAGATTAAAAAAGTCATAAAAAAATTACCAACAACAACAAAAAAAAACCCTGGCCCAGACACTTTCACCAGAGAATTCTACTAAACATTCAGAGAAGAACTGACATCAATCCTACTCAAACTATTACAGAATACAGATAAGGATTGAATCCTCCCAAATTGATTTTATGAAGCAAGCACAACCTTGATGCCAGAGCCAGGCAAAGACATCACTCAAAAGGAAGACGACAGACCAATAGTCCTCATGAATGTAGATGCAAAAATCTTCAACAAAATCTTAGCCAATAGATTCCAACAATATATCCAAAAAATAACACATTATGACCAAGTGGGGCTCATATCAGGTATGCAAAGATGGTTCAACATTAGAAAAACAAACCACATCATCCACCACATAAATAAAACAAAGGTAAAGAACCACATGTTCATACCAATCAGTGCAGAAAAGGCATTTGATAAAATCTAACACCCATTCCTGATCAAAATGCTCAGCAAAATAGGATTAGAAGGGACATTACTGAACATAATGAAGGGCATATACACAAAACTAACAGCCAATATTATTCTCAATGGAGAGAGACTGAAATCACTCCCCTTATCAACAGAACCAGAAAATGATTCCCTCTATCACCACTTCTATTCAACATTGTGTTGGAAGTCCTAGTCAGGGCCGTAAGGTAAGAAAGGGAAATCAAAGGCATTCAAATTGGTAAGGAAGAAGTCAAACTATTCCTATTTGCTGATGATATGATCCCATACCTAGAAAATCCAAGAGACACAGTCAAAATTCTACTGGAACTAAATGAGAGATTTAGCATTGTAACAGGATATAAGATCAACATCCAAAAATCAGTTGGATTCCTCTACACCAGCAAAGAGGTTGCTGAAAAAGAAATAAGGAAATCAATACCATTTAAAATAGCTATCAAAAAAAGAAAATATTAAAGAATAAATCTTACCACAGACAGAAAACACCTGTACAAAAAAATTATAAAAGACTACTTCAAGAAGCCATAAGAGATCTACATAAATGGAAGAACACATCATGCTCATGGATAGGAAGATTGGACATTGTGAAAAGATCAATTCTTTTCAAAGAAATCTGTACATTCAATGCAGTCCCCATCCAGATCCCATCAACAGTCTTTAAGGATATAGAAAAACCAATCACAATTTTTATATGGAAAGGAAAGACACCTCGGATAAGTAAAGACTATTGAAGAAGAGCACAGTAGGAGGTCTCACACTGCCAGATCTCAAAATATATTATAAAGCCACAGTAGTCAAAACTGTCTGGTATTGGCATAATGACAGACACATAGACCAATGGAATAGAATTGAGAACCTAGAAATAGAGCCATTGACTTATGGTCAGCTGATCTTTGACAAAGGGCCCAAATCCATTAAATGGACAAGAGGTGGTCTCTTTAACAAATGGTGCTGGCAAAACTGGAGATCCATTTGCAGAAAAATGAAACAAGATCTCTACCTCACACCATACAAAAAAACTAACTCCAGATGGAGCAAAGAGCAAAGACTTCAATGTGAAACCTAAAACTACAGAGTTCCTCAAGGAAAAACTAGGGGCAAATTTAGGGGCCCTGATATATGTCATAAATAGACTATCAAGCGTAACCCCAAATGCACAAACAGCAGAAGAGAAATTAGATGATTGGAATCTTCTAAAAATCAAATTTTTATGTGCTTCTAAAGACTCCTCCAAAAGAGTCAAAAGAGAACCTAAAGACTGGGTAAAAATATTTGGCAATGATATATATCTGACAAGGGACTTATCTCTAGAATTTATAGAAAATTCCGACACTTCAGTAACAAAAAGACAAATAATCCAATTAAAAAATGGGCAGAAGACATGAATAGACACTTCACCAAAGAGAGTATTCAGGTGATCATCAAACACATGAAGAAATATTTGTGATCATTAGCTGTTAGAGAGACACAGATCAAAACAACAATGAGGTATCGTCTTGACCCAGCACTATAGCAAAGTTCAATAAGACGGAAAAAAACAACTACTGGTGAGGATGTGGGGAGATTGAGATTCTCATACACTGCTGATGAGACTGTAAAATGATACAACCACCATGGAAAACAGTGTTTTGATTCCTTAAAAGTTGGAATTAGAAATACCATTTGACCCAGCAATCCCTTTATGAGTTATATATCCTGAAGAAGTGAGAACCAAAACAAGCACAGATATATGCACACCTATGTTCATTGCAGCACTATTTACAATAGCCAAAAGATGGAAACAACTTAGGTGTCCATCAACAGAAGAATGAATAACCAAACTATGGTACATACACACAATGGAATACTATGCAACCCTAAAGAATAACATAGAATCTGCAGAACACTGCAAACCATGGATGAACTTGGAGAACATTATGCTGAGTGAAATAAGTCAAACCCAGAAGGACAAATATTGTGTTAGTTTGCTGTTGTAAAAAGTCAAGGAAAGGTTTACATATAGAATGAAACTTTCTTTGTTGGTTACTAGAGGTGGAAGAGGAGGGGAGGTAATACTACTAGATAGGTAAAGACAAGTATTGATTTGTGTGAAAGGAAGGGAAAAAAGAAGAAATTTTCACACAATTGTTCAATGAAATTGATTACATTCTACACAAGGTGTTAACATTCTCATTGTTTCCATTCTATGTATTCTGCATTCAGTAATTCCCTGTTCCCTTGCTTTCTCATCTTTGCTTTACGATAATTGTTGAGTATTTGATCTCATATACATAAATTTTTTTAAAGGAGGGAAGTATTCCCAGGTGATAATGTCTATTTTGTGATTTAATCTACTGTTTAGCTAAAATGTAACTTTGGAAGATTGTGTCACTTCAAGGTTTGAAAATCACATCAGAGCTATTATCTTGGGGGGGGGGGAGGCATCTCATCTCAATATAGCCAGTAAGTCTGGACTTTTAAAACATTTGAGTTACATTCCACATTTTTCTCCCATTCTGTCAGGATTGATCTATTTTGAGTCTGATGAGAATGCTTAGTAGTAAAAGCTGGGCACTGTCTAGTTCTTCTGGTCTCAGAGGCTGCAGTTCATGTGGTCAGTTAGTCCTATGGACTGATTTGTTCTTTGAGTCTTGGGGTTCCATCTTTCTCTTTTGCTTCAGACAAGTAGGGATCATTTGTTTTCTGGCAGGTGGCTGCTCATAAGATTTTAAGACCTCAGATACCATTCATTAAACTGAAATGTGGAGTATAAACTTTATGAGTAAAATTATGCAATTAGACTGAATTGTTCCAAAAGGCTATGACCTTAAGCCATCAAGCATAGAAAACCATTCTTGTGAAGTATGCACTTATAAATCAAAAGCATCCATCACTGTGCCCCATGTGATTTATTATATAAATGAATACATGTGAATATATTCACACACATACACATATATCCTACATATATGTACATATATTTATAAAAACACATATCGGAGCTCTGGTGGCATAGTGCCTAAGAAATTTGACTGCTAACCAGAAGGCTCACAGTTCAAACCCACCAACCACTCCTCAGAAGGAAGGTTGGGCAATCTACTTCCATAGTGATACTGCCTTGGAAACCCAAGGAGGGGTTCCTATGAGTTGTATCTGACTTGACGGTTCTGAATGGGACATTTGGTACAATATTGAATAACAGAAGTAAAAATGGACATCATTGTCTCAATCCCATTCTTAAGGGAAAGGTTCTTACTCTTTCTCCACTCATAATAATGTTGACTATTGGTTTTGTGTATATGCTCTTATTTATCTTGGGGAATTTAACTTCTGTTTCTATTTTGTTGAGAGTTTTTATGAAGAAAGAATGTTGGCTTTTATCAAGTATATTTTCTGCATAGACTGAAATGATCATGTTATTCTTTTATTTCCTTTGTTTTATTTATGTGGAGAATTGTATTTACTGATTTTCTAATGTTGAACCATCTTTGCATTCCTGATATAAATTACACTTGATCATGATGTATAATTTTCTTAATATGTTGTTGAAATCTGTACGATGGAATTTTGTTGATAATTTTTGTATCTATGAGAAGGAGCTCTGGTTGCATAGTGCCTAAGGCACTTTACTGCTAACCAGAAGGCTGGTGGTTCAAACCCACTAGCCACTCCTCAGAAGGAAGGTCGGCCAATCTACTTCTATAGTGGTACTGCCTCAGAAACCCAAGGAGGGGTCGCTATGAGTCAGGTCTGACTCACGGCACATAACAGCAATGACAACATATTCATGAGAAATATTGATCTGTAATCTTGTGTGTGTGAGTGTGGGAGGTGGATATCTTTACCTAGATTTGATTTCAGGGTGATTTTGTCTTCATAGAATGAGTTAGGGAGTGTCCCTTCCTTTTCTATGTTTTGAAAGAATTTGAGTAGAATTAATGTCAAATCTGAATATTTGGTGAAATTCCCCAGTGAAGCCATCTGGTCTGAGGAGCTTTTTTTGGGGACAGTTTTTAATGACATCTTCAAGCTCTTCTTTTTTTGTTAAGAATCTTTTAGATTTTCTATCTCTATTTGTGTTAGTTTAGGTAGGTAGTGTGTTTCTGGGAATTTATCCATTTCTTCTAGCTTTTCATGTTTGTTGAAATGCAGTTTTTCATAAATTTTGTTATGATCCTCTTTATCTCAGTTGATCTGTTTTAATGTCTCCAACTTCATTTCTTATTTTGGTTTTTGCTTTTTATTTATTTATTTTTTTTCTTTGTCATTATAGCCAGTGTTTTTTCTATTTTATTGACCTTATCTAAGAACTGACTTCTGCTCTTACTGATTTTTTTCTATTGTTTTTCTGTTTTCTATTTTATTAATTTCTGCTCTGATCTTTATTATTTCCTTTCTTTTCTTCTTCTTTATCTCTTCCATTTCTACTTGTTCAAGTTGTCTGGTTAAGTTACTGGTTTTGGATCTTCCTTCTTTTTTAATGTAGACTTTTTTTTTTTTTTTTGCTATACATTTCCCTCTGAGCACTACTTTCAATGCACCCCAAACATTTTGTAGGTTGTTTTTTTCATTTTTGTTTGATTCTAAATCCTTTTAAATTTACTTTTGATTCATACTATGATCTAAATTTTTTGTTTGTGTGTTATATAATTTCCAAGTTTTTTTTTTTTTTCCTTATTCTTCTTGTTATTGATTTCTAGCTCCATACCATTATGGTCATAGAAGATGATTTGTATGATTTCAATCATTTTAAAATTTACTCACTTTTGCTTTCTGGCCTAAAATTTGGTCTATACTGGAGAATGTTTCATGTGCATTAAAGAAGAATGTGTAATATGCTGTTATTGAGTGGTGTGTACTATATATGTCTGTTAGATACAGTGGTCAGTAGTATTATTAAGGTCTTCTGTATTTTTATTTATTTTCTTTCTTATTCTTCTATATATTGGCAAAAGAGGTGTATTAAAATATTCTACTATTTTTGTAAATCTGTATATTTCTTTCTTTAATTCTGCTTGACTTGAAGTTTCTTTATAAATTTTGAGACTCTAGCATTGGGCTTGTATGTATTTATAATTGTTATGTTTTCCTCAAGGAGTTCTGTTGGCACAATGCCTAAGGCATTTTATTGATAAGCAGAAAGTTGGAGGTTCAAAACTCACCAGCTGCTCCATGGTAGGAGATGGGGCAATCTACTTTCACAAAGGTTTGCAGCCTTGGAAACCCAATGGGGATCACTATGAGTTGGAATCAATTTAATAGCATTGGGTTTTTTGGATGTCTTCCTCAGCATATGGAAGTTCTATACCTATACTGTTCATTTTCCCTCCTTTTTTTCTGAGGTTGTTGTCAATTACAACTTTGTACCTTGGATTACCTGTAGTCAATTTTTTTTTTTTTTTAACTTTTTTCCAGTATTGTGAAGTCTTCACTTGTGTTGATAACATGGTTATGCAGCCAGTGTTTTACTATTATTAACTTTTTCTTATGACTTGAGTGAAAGTTTACACAGCAAATTGGCTTTCCATTCAACAGTTCATATACATGTTGATTCATTAGATTGATTACAATCTCCACAATGTAAGAGTACTCTTCTGACTTCTTCCTTGTTACTACCATTTCGCTTTCTTCTTTTATCCCATCCATTCCTGCCTTGTCTGCTTTACCATGGGAAAATGTTGCCCTTTGGGTCTCTTATATTGGGTTCTTCTAACAAGTACATACCTTCCTGGTGTTGTTGACCTCTTAGGCTGTCTATTATTTGGCTGAAAATTGAGTCACAGGAATGAGTTAAGTTTCGGGTCTGAAGGGTGATTGTATGTGTTTTTGTTTCAGATTGTGGTCTGATGTCATTGATTTTCTATTTTTTCTTTCTGTGAATATAGAAAACCAATGACAACAGACCACAGCCTGAAATAAATTCCCTTTAAGAATTTCTTGACGGCTCATCTGGTGATTACAAATTCTCTTAATTTCCACTTATCTGGACGTGTCCTAATTTCATCATCATTTTGAAGGACTGTTTTACTGGATATATAATTCTTAGTTGGCAATTTTTTTTTTTTTTCAAGACTTTGTTTATATCATCCCATTGATTCCTGCCTATATAGTTTCTGAGGAGAAATCAGTACTTTGCTTTTGGATAAAAATTTGATTATGATATATGTTAGTGAATTTCTTTTAAGGTCTATCATATAATGATGTTTGTTGAGCTTCTTGGATGAAAATTGTCTTCTTTCATAATCTCAATGTTTTCTGCCATTATTTCTTTTCCTTCAAAAATTCTCTTGGTTCTTATATTTTCTTCTTCCTCTTCTGGAATTTCTAATATGCAATATTGTTCCTCTTGATGCTATCCCACATAGCCTATGGGTTTTCTTCAGTTTTTTTCAATATATTTTCAATTTGTTCCCCATACAGATTACTATCAAAGGTTTTGTTTCCCACTTAATTGATTCTTCCTTACATTGTTTAAATTCTACTTTTTTTTGTCCTTGCATTGAGTTGTTTATTCCTGTTGTGTTATTGTTAAGCTTTGAATTTCTAGTTACTGTGGTAGTAATAATTCACTTTCTTTATTGAGTTTGTCATTTTGTTCTTGCATTGTTTTCTTGAGTTTGTCTATACTTTTTTTCTTGTGTTTTCCTTGATCTCTTTGAGAAGACAATATTGTTTGAAACCCTTTATCTTTTTTAGTTAGATAGTTACATTATCTTATTTTCCTCAGATAACTTTTCTGTCTCTTCATGTTGTTTGTTTGCTTGGGCCATCCTTCCTTGTCTTTATATATGTTGAAATTGAAGACTGTCTTTGAGACATTAAGGTTTTATATTATTCATTTATATATTTCATTATTGATTACATGTATGTTTGTTATGCTTTTTATTTGTTTTCTTTTGATATATCAGAACTTAGCTTCTTTCCATTCTCTCTAGACTCCCTACTTTCCTTTGAATTATTTTACATGTTGTTGTTTTGGTATATTTCCACTCACTTATGAGTATAGTAAGTTGCCCACACAGAGAATCCTGTAATTAAGTGTGCATTTGTTTCCTTAGAGGAATGCATATAGGTGCAAGACTAGGTCCCTTCTCTGATGTAAAGGGCCAAGCATCTAATGGTAAGGATCCCTCTGCAGCTCTTGAGAGACAACATTGTCTTCTAAGTTGGCATGAGCTGTTTGTGTGGTCTCTGGAGAGCAGGATGGGTCTTCATAGTCACAGAAAGCTGTGTTACCAAAATGGGTGAGGTATTCTCTCTCCACAGGCAAAGACTGGGATCACAGAAGGAAAGTGAAGGCAAGGGTACTGTTGCAACCAGGAAGGGCAGCATGTTGTTGTTGTTAGGTGCCGTCGAGTCTTCTCTGACTCATAGCAACCCTATGCACAGCTGAATGAAACACCACCTGGTCTGGCACCAGCTCAACAATCATTGTTATACTTGAGCCCATCGCCACTGTCACTGTGTCAATCCATCTCACTGAGGGCCTTCCCTCTTTAGTGGACCATCCATCTTACCAAGCATGACATCCTTCTCCAGTGAATGGTCCTTTCTGACAACATGACCAAAGTAGGTGAGACTAAGTGTGGCCATTCTGGATTCCAAGAAGCATTCTGGCTGCACTTCCTTCAGGACAGATTTCTTAGTTCTTTTAGCAGTTCATGGTACTTTCAGCATTCTTTGCCAATAGCACAACTCAAAAGCATCAACTCTCTTTCAGTTCACCTTATTCATTGTCCAGCTCTCACATGCATATGAGGTGATTGAAAATACTATGGCTTGTGTCAGGTGCCCCTTAGTCCTCAAGAAACATCTTTGCTCTTCAGGACTTGAAAAAGGTCCCTTGCAGTCTATTTGCCCAGTGCTATGTGTCATCTGGTGTCCTGACTGCTGTTTCCATTGGTGTTGATTGTAGAATCAAGCAATGTAGTCTTTGACAACTTCAATCTTTTCTCCATTTATCATGATGGTGCTTATAGGTCCAGTTGTGAGGATTTTTGTTTTCTTTATATTGAGATGTTACCCGTACTGCAGACTGTATTCTTTAATCTTCATCAGTAAATGGTTCAAGTCATCTTCACTTTCAGCAAGCAAAGTTGTGTCATCAGCGTACCAGTTGTTAATGATTCTTCCTTCAATTCTGATGCCACATTCTTCTTCATATAGTCCAGCTTCTTGGATCATTTGCTCAGCATATGGATTGAATAAGTGTGGTGAAAGGATATAACCCTGACACATTCCCTTCTTGATTTTAAACCATGCAATATTTCCTTGTTCTGTTTGAATTACAGCCTCCTGGTCTATATACAGGTTCCTCATGGGTACAATCAAGTGTTCTGGAATTTCCATTCTTTTCAATGTTATCCACAATTTTTTATGATCCACACAATGAAATACTTTCCCATAGTCAATAAAACAAATAAACATATTTCTGGTATTCTTTGCTTTGAGTCAAGATCCATCTGACAGCAACAATGATATCCCTTATTTCACATCCTTTTCTGAATCCAGCTTGCATTTCTGGAAGTTCTCTGTCAATATACTGCTGCAATAATTTTTAAATTATCTTCAATAAGATTTTACTTGCATGCAATATTAATGATATTTTTCGATAATTTTTACATTCTGTAGGATCACTTTTCTTTGGAATGGGTACAAATATGGATCTCTTCCAGTCAGTTGGCCAGGTAGCTATCTTCCAAATCTCTTGGCATAGCTGAGTGAGTGCCTCCAGCAGGGCATCCATTTGTTGAAACATCTCAATGGGCATTCCATCAATTCTTGAAGCTTTGTTCTTCATTCCTTCAGTGCAGCTTTGACTTCTTCCTACAATCCCATTGGTTCTTGATCATAACCACCTCCTGAAATGGATGAACATCGACCAGTTCTTTTTGGTACAGTGATACTGTGTATTCCTTTCATCTTCTTTTGATGCTTCCTGCATCATTCAATATTTTACCCATAGAATTTTTCAATATTTCAACTTGAGGCTTAATTTTTTACATCACTTCTTGCTTGAGAAATTCCGAGCATGTTCTTCCCTTTTGGTTTTCAAACTCTAGGTCTTTGCACATTTCATTATAGTAACTGGCTTTGTCTGCTTGTGCTGCTCTTTGAAATCTTCTGTTCAGCTCTTTTATTTTGTCATTTCTTCCATTTACTTTAGCTACTCTTCACTGAAGGGCAAGTTTCAGAACCTCCTCTGACATCCATTTTGGCCTTTTCTTTTTTCTCATGTTTTTAATAACCTCTTGGTTTCTTCATGGATGAGGTTCTTGATGTCATCCCACAATTCTTCTGTCATTGCTGTTCAATAAATCAAATCTATTCTTTAGATGGTTTCTAAATTTGAGACGGATATATGATCAAGGTCATATTTTGGTTCTCTTAGACTTGTTTTAATTGTCTTAAACTTCAGCTAAAACTTGCATACAAGTTGATGGTCTGTTCCACAATCAACTCCTGGCCTTGTTTTGGTGGAAGATACTGAGCTTTTCCATCATCTCTTGCCAAAATGTAGTCAATCTTATTCCTGTGTACTCCATCTGGTGAAGTCCACGTTTATAGTCATCCTTTGTGTTGTTGAAAGAAGGTATTTTCAATGAGTAAGTCACTGGTCTTGCAAAATTCCGTAATGGGATATCCAGCATTATTTCTGCCACCAAGGCCAAATTGTCCAGCTACCAGTTATTCTTCTCCGTTTCCAACTTTGCATTCCAATCACCAATGATAATTAACACATCTTGATTGCACACTCAGTCAATTTGAGACTGCAGAAGTTGATAAAAATCTTCAGTTTCCTCATCTTTGGCTTGGGTGGTTGGTGCATAAATGTGAATAATATTATCGATGGATCTTGTAGGCATATGGATATTATCCTATCACTGACAACACTGTACTTCAGGATAGATCTTGAAACATCCTTTGTAATGATAAATGCCATGCCATTCCTCTTCAAATTGTCATTCCTAGCAAAGTAGATCATATGGTTGTCTGATTCAAAATGGCCAAAACCAGTCCATTTCAGCTCACTAATGCCTAGGATATCAATCTTTATGCATTCCATTTCATTTTTGACAACTTCCAATTTTCCTAGAATCATACTTCATACATTCCTTGTTCGTACTATTAAAGGATGTTTGCAGCTGTTTCTCCTCAATTTGAGTCGTACCATGTCAGCAAATGGAGATCCTGAAAGATTTACTTTATCCATATTATAAAGGTTGGTTCTACTCTGATGATGCAACTCTTTTTCACTTGTATTTTGAGTGCCTTCCAACCTAAGGGGCTCATCTTCCTGCACTGTGTCAGACAATATTTCCAGGCTATTCGTAAAGTTACCCAGTAATGTATCAGTTTTCCCTGGCCAATGTTTTAGAATTGGATGGCCTCTTCCTTCATGTTAGTCTGTCTTGATCTGTAAGCTGAGTGGAAACCAGTGTGCCATGTACAACCCTGCTGGTGTTTGAAACACCAGTGGCACAGCCTCAAGTCTCACGGAAACATGCAAGCCCCACAATAAGACAAACTGACAGACAAGTTTGTTCTTCCTTAGCTGTTGGATACCTCACCCTCCTCCCCTTAACTAATTCCTACCTGGATCCTGCTGCTTTTGTGGTCCCTGGGGGATCCCTCTCTTTCCTGCCTGAAGGGTTGGGTAAACAGGGTAGAAAGTCCCCTGCCTTTTCATGCAGGTAGTCCAAGGACAGGATGTATGTTGTCCTGTCAGCCTGTGCAGCTGGTCAGTGAGTAAGGTCTGCTCAGATGGGAGGAAAAGAAGGAGTGGCACAGGGAATGTTGGGAGGAGAAACTTCTAATTGTTTACTTTACTATTTTATATTCATTGAGAGGTTCCTGTCCAAATGGATAAGCCCTTTCCCTGATAAGTAGTCCTGTCACTAGTTCTCAGCTCCCTCCCTTTTCTTCACTCACTAGGAACATTGAAACTCTCATCTGCCTTCCTGTACTTTTCCTTTGCCTCTCTTTAGATGTGTATTTCTTATCTTACCTACTCTCCATGCTGAGGCCCCAGCAATTCAGTTAGTCTCACTTTGCTCCAGTAGCACTTCCCTATGTTTCTTTAGATTCAAAGCTATAGTGTTCCTGCATGTTACTCTCTTGAGTTTGTTCAGAACTAGCATGCATCATGACCACTTATTTCTTCCAGGTTTGTTTACACAGTATCTCTGCCTCAGGTTGTATTTTTCATGAAGTTGCTTTCATGGCCTCCTCAACTCACCTGGGAATGCTGCTTGCTACTATCTCAAAATAACCATGCTGCATCGGGTCAGAAGTCAGGGCACAGACAACCTGTGAACTTCTGCATACCTGCTGTTATTCTATCTCTCCTTTCCATTGGTGTTTAGTCCAGTTCTTCAAACTTCCTTTTGATGTCCTGAGTTTCAAGGTCATTATTTGTATCTGTTTCACTTAGTTTTTTGAGTCTTATTTATAGCGGGATGGTAGGGTATGTCTATTTGAGTGGTCATCTTAACCAGAAACTTTCTTTGTGATTCCTTGAATTGTGTTTTTGTGTACATTGATTTTGGAAATTTCTCAACTGTTATTCAAATATTTCTTTTGTCTTATTATTTCTTTCTGTTTTCCATTTAAATTACACAAATGTGAGACCATTTCATATTATCCCATAACTCTTAGCTGCTTCTCTCTCTCTCTGTATATATGTTTTCTTCACCTTTTATCTCTTTTTTTAAATTGGCTAATTTCTATTCACCCATCTTCTAGTTCCCTGTTTCTTTCCTTGAATATGTCAAGTCTATTTATGAATCTATCAAATACACTCTTTATCTTTGTTACTGTTGTGTTTTTCAATCCTAGAATTTTCATTTGATCTTTTCTCACAGTTTCCATCTTTCTTGAAATTTATCCATCTGAAATTGCATGGTGTCTACCCTTTCCAAAAGAGCTTTTTATATTAAGCATAAATAATTTTAAATTGGTAGTAGGAAAGTCCCAATATATTTGTTATATCTTAATCTGGTTGTATTGCTTCCCTTTTCTTTTACCAGTGTGTTTCTTATTCTTGCTTTTTGGTATACCTCATATATTTTGTTTGTTTGTTTGTTTAAAGCCAAATATCTTGTGTAAGATAGTAGAAAAATAGGTTAATAGTTATTATGACTGGTAATGGACACACTTAATTTAGCGGAGTCTTTTGTGGGAGGATTTGAGTTATTTATAGTTTCCCTGGGTGGTACGAGTGCTTCGTAATCAGCTATTAAACTAAAGGTTAATGGTTCAAGCACACTCATTAGATACCATGTAATAAAGAACTGGTAATCTGCTTCTGTGAAAGTTACATCCAAGAAGTCCTATAAAGAAGTTAATTCTGTAACACGTTTGGTCACCATGAATTGGAATTATCTCAATAGCAACTCTTTAGGGTTTTTTCACTTTTTGAGTTATTCTAGGAAAGAGTGATAAGTTTAAGATTTGTTGTCACTATGCTGACCTTCAGTACAACCCAAGATGCACAGTCTTTTAGCAATTCCTTGTTTTTAGTGTGGGGGCTAGTTTGTCAGAGGGTTTTTCTCTGTGTCTGCTCCATCCTCAGCTTTAGAACCTCTCTTTGTATTGCACCTCATAGGAATCTGTCTCCACTTTTTTGCAACTCTATCACAGTATTCTCTTCTTATTTGTTACTGGACACTGTTAGGCTGTGAATGAAGCTAATGCAGAAGTCTCACTTGTTTTCACTCAATCTTAGGCAATGAAGACTTAGGCAAGGTACTCCTGGAGGCCATGGTTATGGCCTTTTCAGTGCTCTTGGTACTCCTTCATTAGTTCTTACATGGTACAAATTGTTAAGCACTCAACTATGAACTCCAAAGTCCACCCAGAGGTGCTTTAGAAGAAAACCCTAGTGATCTGCATCTGCTTCTAAAATGTCACCTTCATGAAATCTTATGTAGCAATTTCACTTTGTTGATATAATGCCTAAGGCACTTGACTGCTAACTAGAAGGCTGGTGGCTCAAACCCACAAGCCACTCCTTGGAAGGAAGTTTGAGCAATCTACTTCCACAGTGATACTGCCTTGGGAACTCAAGGAGGGGTCTTTATGAGTAGGATCTGACGCAACGGCAGTAAGGTTTTTTTTTTTTTTTTTTTTTTTTTTGTGACTTATACATAGAGTGGCCTTGCTTCAGACTTGGTTTCATTTTTGGATCCTCTCTCAGCTCTGATCCTTGCATTTATACCTTTACCTGCACTGGTGGTAGACATTTGTTTCAGATTCCTACCTCTACCCCAGTAAGAGGTTATCAGTCTCTTAAGGATGACAACATGTTATCAATCCCTATGAAGAGTAAGGCTCCCCAATACATACACACATAGGGAAGATAGGAGAAGATGGCCACTTCTGAGCAGTTAATCTTTTTTTCCCCTTGTACCATGAGGGATGCTTTCTCATGTCCAGTGGGGTTTTGAAGAAAAAAGTGGGTAAAACAGTGCAAATATCCATTATATCTGCAGCACCCAGGGGCTTCACACTCTCACTAGCTCACTAGGCCTCCATCAATCAGTTAACTATTCTAGAAGAATTATTTTTACTGGTATTCAGCTGCATCTGCATTGGTTAACAAATGTTTACATCACTCTTTCCTTATCAGCATTATCTCTCCTCATAGTTTGGGCTAGTTTGTAATCCTGTGACCTCAACTTCTAGATAGGTAAATTCATGAACTTACATATCTTGTAGCTTTTTTATTGCTGTTTTAAGAACAAAGGCAGTGCTCTTCCCAGCTGTCAGCATCCTAAATAGGAAATTAGAAGCCACAAGTGTTTTGATATAGCATATTTTGAGCAAAAAGATATACAGATAAATAAATGAATCTAGGCTATTAAATTTCAAAATGAGCCTTTTTATATTTGTAATATAGATAGAAGTTTTGAGAAAGATGTTTTCTTGAGCAAATATCTCAGTTTTGAGTATCAAAAGACAGTAGTGAAGTTCAAAAGACATAATAATAGATACCCTAAGTAATGTGTTAGAAAGAATTTATGATGAGCCATACCTATTTTTTCCAGGCTAGATAAAATTTGTCAGTGGTAGGAAGTTAGGTGATGAGAGCCATACCATGAAACCAAAGCATGGATATTTAAGAATAGGTTCTACTTACTATCTGCTTCTGGTGGAGCTCTGCAGGTACAATAACACAGTCATGGCACGTGACAATAGAGATGGCTTCCACATTATATAATTTAAAATGTTTTGAACATGTCATTTATTATAGAGCTGTGTGAGAAAAAATTCATTTATTTAAATCGTTCTCTGTTTCTCATCCTCTACTATTAGATAAAAATTATCAAAGGGCTTCAACTTGTGAGACCTCATGGTCAAGTTATGGAGGATGCAAGAAGGGTGGACAGATGACAGGAGACCACAGTGAGTCTGAAGAAAATTAGGGCACTGACATCGTAGATATGGGATTACATCTTAAGTACGACAACTTCCCTATCAAGTACAGGAGGACAAAAGAACAGGTATTAACGTAGGTGAAATAAATGGAATTATTGTAAAAGTGAGGAAAACTTTCTGGCTGTCATTATATAAGTCATATTTATCCCAAGACCGTCTACCCTAATGTCTTAATAACACATAAGGGATCCTGTGAAAGGGAACGGGGAAGGGATCCTGTGAAAGAGAATGGAGTGAGATAATTATGCTCAGTTATAAGTAACTTACATGTAAATTCAGGAGCTCTGATGGCATGGGGTCTAAGGCATTTGACTGCTAACAAGAAAACTGGTGGTTCATACCCCCAGCCACGCCTTGGAAGAAGATTGGGCAATCCACCTCTGTAGAGATACTGCCTCAGAAACCCAAGGAGGGATTGCTATGAGGCAGATTCGACTAGACTGCAATGAGTTTTTTTTTTTTTTTTTAATATATAAATTGATGAAAAATGGGCTTTCAGACTGACATTAAATTGAAATAAGTTTGTGAGTAAAATTAATTAAGAAGTTGAAAATAAACAGCTACCTTTTTTACTTAAGTTCAAAGATGGTAATTATTATCTACTATATGATTCATAACATGAGACTGCTAATAACCTCATTCAGTGCATATCATGTCCCCAGGCTACATGCAAAGAGTTCTTGTAAAGTGAGGTTCTGGGAAGAAAAGCTTGTAAAAGGGATAATAAACCTTGTCAGTACTGAAGTAAAAATACAGCCGAACCATGTTAAGGCAATGATCCTAATTTGGGAAGAACCATTGTGCAAGGGGAGGCAGAATTTCAGAATGAATCGCAGATTTCAGAAATTCTAGTTATTTGATGAGCCTGCATTTGACAGAGTGCTTAAAGTGCTTTAAGCCAGATAAAGATAGGGCAGAGAATAGAAAGACAAGAGGGCATATTATAAATTTATTCTAAATAAGAGCTATTTAGCATTTACTCAAAAGATCAAAATCCACATATAATATTTACAAATTAGAGAACATGCAAGGTGATTTTTATGAACTCTAGATAAGGTTCTGAATTTTAAAATAATTTATTCTCTTTTTAGGAAGTGTAGGATGAATCCAACAGTACTACATGTTTAACTCAAATTGCTAATGAGAGAAACAATTTTACTCATGAAACGAGCAAGCCTTAAGCTACCACGTGTTATGTATATGAAGAAACTGTGTTTGGACTTCCTTCTCTGGCAATATGGTGAACTAAGATTATCTAAAAGTACCTCTAACTTGAAAATATAGAAATAAGAAGCAATATAATCCACTTTCTTTAAGCATAGCTAAATATTCAAGAAAGACATCAAAATACCCAGGTTCCAGAAAGAAAAAGGAACTGACATAAAACTGATATATACATGCATTCATAATTTGGCTTTCCTGGTAGACAGACATTGTTGGTCTTGGTAACCTAAGGGGGTTTAATTTGTTTATTTTCACAAGGGACAGAGTTGGAAAATCTGGCATAAGATAAGAATGGTAGTCATAGCATTTCTATGAAAAGCAAAAAAAAAAACCCAAAAACATGCCATAGAGTCAATTGACTCCTAGTGACCCTATAGAACAGAACAGAACTGCATCATAGGGTGTCCAAGGCTGTACATATTTATAGAAGCAGATTGCCTCATCTTTCTCCTATGGAGCTACTGGAGGGTTCAAACTGCTGACCTTTAGGTTAGCAATCAAATGCCTTAACCAGTGACTACCAGAGCTGCTGGTGAAAAACAATAGTAGGAAATATTTCAATGCAAAAACATAAAGGAATGGCAAAGATGGTGTTTTTAGTGGAAGAAAAACAACAAAATGAAAATTTAGAATTTGTACTTTTACATCATATTGATTTGGGGTTGAAATATGTGCTGTAATCCCTGTGTGCAAATGACCAAGCTGGGTGGGGGGGGATGTATTTGTTGTTGTTGTTATGTGCCGTCGAGTTGGCCCCGACTCATAGCGACCCCCCTTGGGTTTCCGAGGCAGTATCACTACGGAAGTAGGAATGCCCAACCATATATATATATATACCATTTTTGAAGAAAAAAGTAAAAAAGAGCTTATGATTTTTTAAAAAATGCAAAGAAACATTATATCTTAAAATTATAATCAAGGAACAAAACAATCAATGGCATTAGATCTTCAGAGTATAAATATAAATAAAGGAGTGGAAAGACAAAGATGAATATATTAAAAAAGTGTGAATTGTTTAACATTTTTTAAAATGGAAACAAATCTATTATAAAAAGAACAAGTCAAGATTTAAGAGAAAAATTTTCAATTTCTAGAAATAGAATGTCTCTAAATAAAAAACATAATGGTGACAATTAAATCAATCAGCTTATTTGATATATCAAAAGAAATAATTTATGAAAAAATGCATAAGGAAACTATGTAAATTTATCAGAATTGATTAAAGAGTGAAGAAAAGATGGGAAATATTAAAAATATATGATGAGTCAAAAAGGATCAAATAATAGTTTCCAACATACTTCTAATATTTGTCTAAGAAGGGGTAAGTGATAAGATGGGAGAAAAGAGAAAATTCCTTTTCCAGAAACAGTGAAAGAAGACCCCCCTCAAATTGAAAATTCATTAAGAATTCAAAATAGGACAGATAAAAATAAACTCTGTCTACAGAGTGTGTTGAATTTCAGAACAAGTGATGTGCTAAGACTGACAATAAATGATGAAAAGTGCTGTAAACTTAGAATTCTATTCCCAGCTATGTTATTACTTAATAATATAGGAAAAATAGAGATACATTTTAAGTTTGAGAGAATTAGCCTGTGACTCTAAAATGAAAGAACTGTTAAAAGACATTTTTCTTAAAAGAAAGAAAATTAACTATGGAAGGAAGGTCTAGGATTCCCAAAACAAAATGAGCAAGCTATTGGTAAGTAAAAATGAAAAAAAAAAAAAAAATCCAAACCTATTGTCATTGATTCAATGCCAACTCATGGTGCTGCCATGTGTTACAGAGTAGAACAGCTCCATAGGACTCTCTTGGCTGCAATCTCTAGTTGTAGATCTCCAGGCCATTCTTCCATGGTGCCTCTGAGTGATTCAGGTTGCCAATCTTCAGGTTAGTGGTTGAGAACAAACTGTTTGTGCCACCTGGGAGCAGAAGGATCTATTAAATAATAATTGGCTACATGTGGTGAAGTAAAAAAATGCCCATCACCCTGAAAGACATGCCCTTGCTCTAATCCCAGGAATTATAAATATTACCTTTTTTGGAACAAATGATTTTGGATATGTGATTAAATTAAGGATCATGAGAGGAGGATTATTACCTTAAATTCTTTGGATGGGTACGAAATATAGTCATAAGCATCAGAAAGAGGCAAAGGGAGATTACACAAATGCAAAAAGAAAACAAAAAAAAAAAAAAAAGAAGAGAAGGTAATGTGACCAGGGAGGCCAAAACTGTAGGGATGTGCACAACCAAGAAAGACAAAAGGAAGCTGAGAGATTCTCCCCTACGTCTTCCGAAGGAAGTGCAGGCCTGCCAACACCTTGATTTCAGGATTTTGATGTCTAAAACTATGAGAAAATAAATTTCTGCTGTTTTAAGCCAACACGTTTATGATATTTTGTAATAGCAGCATCAGGAACTAATATATTGTCCAACCAATGTATTGGGCTGGAATATTTGGAGTACACAGAGTGATTAATGAAATAGCACAAAGAAAGAAAAAATGAAGATGTGAGCAGACATGAAAAAGTGGAGGAGGAAAAAACAAAACAAAACATTAGATCAAATTATTAACTCAAAATCCTGGTTCTCTGCCCAAAAAAATCAACGATATCAATTAATCACTAGCTAATGTGATTAAGAAAAAAAGATAAAGCACATCTGTGGTGACCTTCCATGGTCCCCATCTTTGCTGTGGGGAAGGAATTTTGGTCACAAAATGATGGCGGCATGGTATTCATCTTTCCTCCCTACATCATCAATGTGTTACAGACCAAATTTTATAAACATTTTGGATAAATAAATGCAACATCTTAGTTGACAATTATCAATAGACTTGTCACTTGACAATCAAAGTAAAAATGAACATGAACATTTGTTAAGAAGAAAGAAGGTTAGCTCTGAGCTCTGTGTGATAGTTGAAGATGTGTCAACTTGGCTGGACTCCAGTTGTGAGTGGTGGTTCCCATGATGGATCACATGACTGCATTCTAAGCGGCCGGTCGGTCTAGGGGGAGTTTCCCCAGGGGTGTGGCCTACCTGCAATGCTATCCCAGGGACAAACTGGAAGAACGGCATTCCGGACT
>NW_006921790.1:1272999-1279294 GCF_000298275.1 Orycteropus afer afer
TTGTCTGATTCAAAATGGCCAAAACCAGTCCATTTCAGCTCACTAATGCCAAGGATATCAGTCTTTATGCTTTCCATTTCATTTTTGACAACTTCCAATTTTCCTAGATTCATACTTCATGCATTCCATGTTCTGATGATTAATGGATTTCTGCAACTGTTTCTCTTCAATTTGAGTGGTGCCACATCAGCAAATGGAGATCTTGAAAGCTTTACCTTATCCATACGAGTAAGACTGAGTTTACTCAGATGATGCAGCTCTTTCCCAGTCCTATTTTGAGAGCCTTCTATCCTAACCGGACTATTCATAAAGTTGTGTGGTAATGTATCAAACAGTGTTTCTTTTCTATTCATAAGGTTTTCCCTGGCCAATTCTTTGAGAAGTGGATGGCCTCTTCCTTCTTCCTAGTCTGTCTCAGCCTGTAAGCTGGGCTGATACCTGTGCACCATGTGCATCCCACTTGGTTTGAAACACCAGTGGCTCAGCCTCAAAACTCACATCAACACGTCACCACAGTAGGACAAACCAACAGACAAGTTTGTCTCCCTGTTGGAAACCTCTCGTACCACCCTTACCTGTGTCCCTGTGGCTGACTGCTCCTCCGTCCAGGTTCCTGGGCCTTTTTATCCCCTTTCTCCTGCTCTCCCGTGCTGCTGCTTTGGGCATGCCTGGGTTCCCTCTCCTCACCTGGATCCCTGTGGCTGACCCTTAGAAGTCCAAAAAGTTTGGAAGATGTCCAAAGTACAAATGCAACTGATGATAATCTCTGGCCTCCTTTGCACTAGTATCTCTGTAACGCCCTGTATTTTTGACCTAGAACCTTGACTCTTTAGGACTATTCTTATTCATACAAAAGATGAATTAACTTGACCTGTTTCATCTTTGATCTCTGCTTGAGAGTACAAATCTCCAAATAAAACTCCAGAGACATTTTGATAGATAAACGTGCTTTTGAAAGCTTACATCAAATTCTTATAATTATTTATATCCTTCATTCTTAAAAGTACAGTATTTTTGTCTTCCATAAATGCAAAAGTTATTTCTTAAACTATTCCAGATAAAATTTTTATACAGCTACTCACTGCCTCATTCACTTTCTCTTTAAGTTTCTCTTTTAAAATCCTATTATTCCCTCAAGCATTGCACGTAATTTTTCTCTGCTTGTTAGCGTACTGCCTTGTTAACTCTGATTCTTTATTTCATGCAGGATATTTGTTCATGCTTACAATCTAGTTCTCATCTACCATCAATTGAGTTGAAAGTCTCCACAGTGCCTCTTTAGGCAATGAATCTCCTACTTTATTCTCATCAGCATCATCTTCCATTTCATTTCATCTTCACTTTTGTCTAATGCTTTGTATCAATTTCTCTATTCCAACTGAAATTTTTACTTTGTCATATCATCAGCAAAACATTAAGCATCCTGTATTTTGCTCACTCTCTCTTTTAGAAGTAACCTTGAGATTCACCTTCAAGTGAGATTCTGGGAATTTTTAGTTATATCTATAACATCTCTGACAAGGGCATTTGCATACCTTTCTTGACAGCCTTTTGTAAGCTTGAAGTTGTGAAATACCATATCCATCAATAAGTTAGCTTACTTCTGCTCTCAAGCAGTTTACTGTCCATTAAAGAAGTGAAGACATGAATTTGTATACATGAGCATAAATAACTTTATTACTCTATGACATATAATAGGGAGCAAAGAGGTGATACAGATATTGTGAGAGTGTGCTTTAAAGTCAGAATCACAGTTTGCTTGGAGATCACATTATAGAAGACATGACATTTGATTTGGAACTTGAAGGGCAAACAAGGGATGGTAGTAGAGTGAGAAACAGACTAGAACTAAGGAAGCTACTTAGGGAAATTTTTTAATAGTGCATATTAATGTTCATCATATTTACAGAGATTTAACGTTAAAGCTTGATGGCTTATACTCACTTAGCTGCACTAACACTTTGCTGTCTGTTGTTGTTATGTGCTGTCGAGTCAGACCTGAATCATAGTGACCCCTCCTTGGGTTTCTGAGGCAGTATCACTACAGAAGTAAGTAGATTGCCCAACCTTCCTTCCAAGGAGTGGCTGGTGGGTTTGAACCACCAGCCTTCTGGTTAGCAGTCAAGTGCCTTAGACACTATGCTACCAGAGCTCCTTTGCTGTCTAGTCGGTTCCAACTCATAGTGACCTTATTCAGCAGGTGATTTTTAGAGAGCCTCATCTTTCATTTGTTGATAGTGATTAAACCCTTAACAGAGGAACATGAATGTCCATGCATCTGGATGAAAAATAAATAAATGAATAAAATAAACAAATAAACAAAAAACATGCTGTCATTTAGTTGTTTCTGATCCTTCTGGATATATTAGTTTATTTTATTTATCTCACTGGTCTGGAATTTCATAGTCCTTTCAGCTATATGAAAACTAGTTCAACTTGTTTGAATAACATTCATGTCAAACCTCTTGTAATAATCAATGTAACATTGAATTATGGGTACAGAATGTCTTGAACAATGATCTGCAAAGAAACTATTTCCTGTGAACTTGGAAGTAATTACATGGTTTTTGACTACTGATAGACATTCTCTTCATTTTATATACCAAGGAGAAGAAATTCCTCAGAGTTCACACTGTGCCTTTTCTCAGTCACTTTAAATGTTATTTTGCCCTTTACCATTGAGTATTAGGAGCTCTGGTAAAATAGTGCATAAGGCACTTGACTGCTAACCCAAAGGCTAACAGTTCAAACCCACCAGCCACTCCTGGGAAGGAAGATGGGGCAATCTACTTCCGTAGTGATACTGCCTCGGCAACCCAAGGAGGGGTAGCTATGAGTCAGGGCCGACTCGATGGCATATAACAACAACAACAACAGATTTATTTTATTATGGTATGAAGTTTTTCCTAGTGTCTCAGGATTGTCTTGGTCTATGTCTTTTCTAAGTAAATGTAGAATGTCAAAAGTCCAGACCTGGAATGGTAGGGTCCCAGGACATAATCTAGACATGAGGGAATGCTGATCTATGTAGCTGAAAATGGGATGAGAAGGGCCATGGAGATGATATAGTTCCTCTTGTTTTATAACTTGTAAAAATACATGGACAATCCATTCATATTCTCAACTTCAAAAATAAAGTTTTTTAAAAGGAAATACTTGTAAACATTTTTAGGAATTACTTACTCCATGTTAGGTCTTCAAAGACCACCCCCCCAAAAAAAGTTATAAATGGTTTGCCATGCTTGCTAAATAATTATAGAGACAGGTAACTTAATTCACCTTGGGATATATATATATATATATGTGTGTGTGTGTGTATTTTATATATATGTCTATATTTATATATATATATATATGTATTTGCATTTTAATGAGTTAACAAAGAGCTAATATTTATCTAGTACTTAATATGTACCAGGAACTATACTAAGTGCTTTAAGTATTATCTCTATAAAATCTTTACAAGAACTCTTTTATATAAATAGCATTATTATTATATTATTATCCTTATTTTACAGATGAGTGAACTGAAGAAAAGACAGGTTAAATACCTTGTCTAAAATCACATAGCTAGGTAATGATGGAGCTCATATTGAAAATTAAGATGTCATGTGCTATATTTCTATTTTTAGTCACTGGGTCACACTGATAATAATTTATCTTATTATGATCATTCCTATCATTAGCACCTTCACTCCACAGCTAAAATATGAATACATGTATGTGAGTGTGTGTGCAACTGCAATGGATTTGGATTTTGGGTTATGACAACTAGATGTCATGAGATTCTTTAAAAGAAACTTTATTGAATTTCTGGTACACATACAGCTTGTCAATATATACATGCAAGTTTTTTTTTTTTTTTTTTTTAAAGAAGACATTTTCTTTCAAACAAATTGAATGTTACCACATTTCTAAATATGTGATTTTTCATCCTTTGAATTATTTTCTTCTTATTATTTTAGTGGCAGTGATTACAAAGCACCCTGTTATATATGAAAAATTCACTAATCACTGTTGCTTAGTGGGTCAATCATAGCATGAAATATATATATATATATATATATTCTATTATTTTCTTCTCTTAGTCTAATGGGGTTTTAAAATCTAAGCCAATCAAAATAAATCAAATATATACATTTTGCCACATATACTTTGAACACTGTAACATTAATATTGATGTGCTTGACTTAGTTTGGATGTGAAACAAAAACCTAGCTCCAATACCCTCAAGGTATAAAACTTGAGGATATACATTAGGGAAAAATAAAACTTCTTTTCTGCATTAGATTTTTTCATTAAAAATAAATACAGTTTTAATATCTCCCAACAGTAATAATACCAATGACCTCTATATTTATCAATTTAGTGGTCTTTCTAAGATCTCATCTTTCTTTTTGCCTTTTTTAAATTTTGTTGTGATTTGAGTGAAAGTTTACAGAGCAAATTCACTTTGCACACAGCAGCTCACATACACTTTGCCTCATGACATTGACTACAATTTCCCACAATGCAACAGCTCCCCTCCTACTTCCTCCCCATAGTTACCTCTTCCCTGTGTCCTTTCCTCCCATGCACTCCTGCCCCCCAAGCTGTCTCCTGTGCATATACAGCCCTTCTATTTTCCCATGACTGATCTCTCCAAGAGTGTATATACCTAATGTAAATGTTCAGATCATATGCATGTCTTCTGCTTTGATGAACATCACAGGAGGGGATTCAATTCCAGATCTGAAGGGCAGCTAGGGGCCACAGTCTCAGGGGTTACACCAGGCTCTATCAGACCAACAAAGCAGGGCCTTTTTTTTTTTTTTTTTTAAATGATTTTGAGTTTTGTTCTGCATTGTTCTCCAAATCTATCCAGGATTTCCTACACAGAGCCCCCTCTGAATGGTTGACAGTGGTAGCTGGGCACCTTCTAGTTCTTCTGGTCTCATAGTCGTATAGACTGAGGATCACATGGTATACCAGTCTCTTGGACTAATTGTTTCCATGCATCTTTGGTTTTCTTCATTCTTCTTTGCTCTGTATGAGGAGAGACACAATGTTGCATCTAGATGGCCGCTTGCAAGCTTTTAAGATCTCGGTGGCTATTTGCCAAAGTAGGATGTGGAACAATATTTTTGTAGTATGTTATGCCAGTTGAGCTTGATGTTCCCTGTGACTATGTTTGCAAGTCCACAGGTCCAGCAATTTGCTCATTCTGGGTAGCTAGATGTGGCCAGGAAGTGACTACAACCTATCCCTTGTCTGCTCTACTATATAGCTGGGAATTCTTGCATAACATACAAATACACTGGTAGAAACGTTGTCTACTAACCCTATACATGATCTTGGCTACACTGTTCCCTGCATAGACATACCTAATAGTTCAGCCTGCCTACCCATCTATACACCCATATACCAACATTCGCGTTCACTGACAATGTAGTACTGTATGTGCAGAAGGGTTCATCTTTGTCCTCTGTACCCTCCATGAATCTCTCTATGTCTTCCTCTTCTTCAATGCCATCATGTTGATCACTCCTATTTGGTACATTGCCCTTCTTTTCACCCAAATCAATACTTGTCTCTACCTGTCTAACAGTGTTCCCTCCCACCCCTGGTAACCAACAAATAAATTTTCCTTCCATATATAAACCTTTCCTTGCATTTTTACAATAATGGACTAATAAAATATCTGTACTTCTGTGATTGAGTTATTTCACTCAGCATAATGTCCTCCAAGTTCATCCACATTATGCAGTGTTTTGAAGATTCTATATTACTCTTTAGGTTTGCATAGTATTCCATTGTGTGTATGTAGCATAGTTTGGTTATCCATTCTTCTGTTGATGGACACCTAGGTTGTTTTCATCATTTTGCTATTGTAAATAGCACTGCGATGAACATGGGTGTGCATATGTCTGTTCTTGTTCTGGCTGTCACTTCTTTAGGGTATATACCTAGTAATGGAATTGCTGGGTCAAATGATATTTCTAATTCCAAAGTTTTAAGGAATTGACATACTGCTTTCCACAGTGGCTGTATTAATAGACAGGTCCATCAGCAGTGTATGAATCTCAATCTCTCCACATCCTCACCAGCATTTGTTATTTTTGGTCCTGCTGAACTTGCTACTAGAGCTGGAACAAGATGGCGTCTCCTCGTTCTTTTGATTTACATTTCTCTAAGGAGCTCTGGTAACATAGTACCTAAGGCACTTGACTGCTAATCAAAAGGCTGGTGGTTCAAACCCAACAGCCACTCCTCAGAAGGAAGGTTGGGCAATCTACTTCTGTAGTGATACTGCCTC
>NW_006921790.1:1280525-1282035 GCF_000298275.1 Orycteropus afer afer
AACTCCTCAAAGAAAATCAAAATATAAAAGCAGCTTTCTATCCCAGATAAAGTGCTTTTATCCTAAACAGGATTGATTTTGTATACATCTCACCCATTAATGTAAGTGTTAATAGGAAAAGACCCCAGCATGAGACATGAGCGAGCAGGAGCAGAGTCAGGAGACCTGGAATGAGACAGTGACAGCCCATGAAGGAGAAAGCTGGATGCCATTGGATAGGTGGCTTCCTGGCAGAATGGGTTGCCCTTGGGCATTAAATGCCAGAAGCAGAGAGACCAAGGAAAGGGGAAACAAAGCTGCCTTAACCTCAAGGGTAGGACCATGGCCTTGGGGGGTGGAACCACCACAACCCCCTAGGTTTCAGAGATCCAGACCTTCACCAACTTGGTTCTGAAGTGTGGGGCTAATTGTTCATGTGAGCTAGTGGAATGGAGTCATAGCCACTGCCCAATAGTGAGGGGGCAGGGCTGCCAGCCCTAGAGGGAGAGGAATGGGGCCCACCAGCCCAAGGGCTTGGAGTCACCCTGTGAAGTAGATCTGTACAGATACCACCCATTGAAGATTTGTACAAGTGCCAAGTTGACAAGGGGTGAAATTGTGGTGGTTACATTGGTATGTTAGCTTGGCTGGGCCTGGTTGAGTGACTGGGCAGCTGAATGTAGTTATTCTCATACATGTTCTCCAGGTTTCTATTTGTACATGTTAGCAAAACCAAGTAGGTTTTTTCAGGTATAGCATGCTACCTCCTCAGTCACACTTTGTATTTTACCTTTCAGAGCTCATTTGGACTTAACTTTAGTTATAGGCCTGGTAGCAACAAAGGATGGTTGGGGCAGTTCCTGGAAACATACAGCAGTGTCTTCCATGACATCTACCTCAGGCATCGACCCAGCAGGGACAGTTGGGTTAATGCCACCAGTGGAAAGGATAATGATTTTACAGTAATCCCTTCAGATGGGAGGGATTCAACATAATGTACAGGCTCTATATCCTCATCTTCCTGACTGTCTGCCCATATGTCCCCATTTCAGGTTTCAAAATCTCATTTTTTCCCAATCAATGCCCTCACTTTAACTTCAGACACCATTCTGGGTTGGCAATTTTATTGGCATTGTAATTCAGCCATCCTTATAATAAAACTCTAGTTTTGATTTTTGGCAATATCAGCTTTACTACTAGAAGAAATAAGGCTTTATTTCAGATCACAACTGGAAACATTGAGGTCTTTTATGCAGCACTTGAGCTGTGACTCAGAAGCCCTGAAGTCATCTTGCTCTTTCACCACTTTTTCTAGCATAAGTAGGACCAACCAACCAGCTTCCTTATACTCCTCATGCTGACAAAATTGCAGAAAAGTATCAAATATGCGATCACCCAGAACCTCACTTCTCAAAAGTACTTGATCTATTGGTGGTGCTATTTTGCATATTAATGTTGCCACCTTACACCACGGATTAGCAGGGCCCTCTTTACTAATGGAGGCAGGGTCACCAATGCCTTCACAATTAAT
>NW_006921790.1:1282355-1299979 GCF_000298275.1 Orycteropus afer afer
ATATATATATATATATATATATCTCTTAGGAAAATGGCTCACACATTTATTGAAGCTGACAAGTCCCAAGTTCTTAGATCAAATGTCAAGCTGGAGGCTTTTCCCAACTCACACAGCTGCACAGCTGCAGAGACTGATGAGCTCCAGGTTGGCAGGCAGTATACGATCTGTTGACTCCAACAAATGATGAATCCAAGATCTCCAGGCCGAATGGTGGATTGTTTGTTCACAGACAGTTGTAGACAGCACAACAGGATCCTGATCCACAGAAGAGTGTCTCTCATTTTCCCAGAATGTCCATAAATTTATTGGAAGCAGGCCATAACCCTAGGGAAACTCCCTTTCAATGGATTGGCTGCTCAAAACATATACATCTGATCCTATCATGGGAATAACCCACATCACAATTGCTTAAACCACGCAGAATTGTGGTCCAGCCAAGTTGACACACAGCTCCAGCTATCACACTCCTTAATGTCAGCTATGAAGTAGCAACGTTTTCTTAAGCAGTAGTGTTCAGAACAATGAAAATAATACTTTACGTAATATTTACAATTCAAGAAAAACACACAAATAAAGATACACACATAAGACATTTCACACAGATATTCATTCAAGTAACTATTAAGCTTTTTATCATTTGCAAAATATGGTAAATATCCTTCTTTTCATGGAGTTTATATTTTCTTGAAAATAAAATAAGGAAAATATGTAATATGTGTAGCATGTGAAAGAATGATAATTACCATAGGGAATAAAACAGAGAGATGGAATAAAGCACACTGGGAATATAAAGGATTTGCAATGTGAAATAATCTGACAAAGAAGGCTTTAGAGAGAAAGTGAAGTTTTGATAGAATCCTGAAAGGGGTGAGAAAGGAAGCCATGCAAATATCTGATAAAAGACACCTTCAAGTAGAGAGAAGAACAAGTGTAAAAGCCCTGAGGCCGAATGGCATCTGGTAAGTTGAAGGAACAAGAAACCAAATCAGTGGGGAGGGAGATAACAGGAATGTAGTGAGGTCACATCTTCAGGGCTTCATTGGCTGCAGAAAGAACAAATCCTGAATCATTTTTCTGAAGCTTAGAGGGCCAGGTGTGTTTCCAAATTCAAATATTCTCAGATTTTAGAAAGATAATACACTTTATATTTTGACTATTTCACAATACCGGTAGAGTCTGTGACAGCACCTATAATTACTTTGATAAAACTGCAGTGAAAATGTTAGCATATTCTCATTTTGTGGGGGGAATATGGCTACAAATATCTTCATATTAGTTCAGGTCACATTTTGCTGCAATATACATTTTGGCACTAAATGTTCAGTATTCAAGTTTTTTCATGATTTCAGAATTGTTAAAAGACGATTGAAATCCTACACTTTTGCTTTTATTTAGAGTAAGATGGTATACAGTGAGAGAGTTTGAGCAGAAGGGAGACAAGAACTGACTCAAGTTTTGACATAATTCTTCTGGTGGCTGTATTGAAATTGTAAATAAAACCATTTGGAAGGGTTAATCTGGGACTCTCAATTACATGGAGCCTGTTAAATGTCCTATTTTCACTATAAATATTGTGTGAATGAGTTGTTATTGTTGTTATGTGACATCAAGTTGGATCCGATTCATAGCGACCCTTCCTTGGGTTTCTGAGATGGTATCACTACAGAAGTAGATTGCCCAACCTTCCTTCTGAGGAGTGGCTGGTGGGTTTGAACTGCTAGCCTTCTGGTTAGCAGTCAGGTGCATTAGGCTCTACTCTACCAGCGCTACCTGTGTGAATGAGATGTACCATGAAATGGATTTTAGTACATAAAATTTGCTAAAAGTTCACTCCATTTTATTTTTTTAAGTTTATAGAATTAAATAACTTTTCCTCTTTAGATATTCCCTGTTTTAGGTCTCCTCAGAGTACACCTACAATTTCTGTATAAACTCAAACTCATTGCTATCGAGTCAATTGAGACTCATAGCAACCCTACAGGACAGAGTAGAGTTTCCAAGACTATAATTCCAACCCCCATAGGGTTTTGAACACTGTAATCTTTATGGAGCTGATTGCCACATTTTTCTCCTTCTGAGTACCTGTTGAGTTCTAACAGCGCACCTTTTATTTTCCAGCTAAGAGCTTTAATTGCCACACCACCAGAACTCCTTGACAATCTCTATTTAGGTGAATTTTTAAAAAAAAAAAAAACAAACAAAACTTTTTTATAACTTTTATTATTTTCTTCAACCTTCTTTTATTGTATTTATCATGTTTTAGCATGTTTGTATTATATTGTCCGAGAACTGTTAAATATCTCTTTTGAGCACTCATATATGGTGGTTTCCACAGCTATGTCACTGTAAACAGCTAATTATGAAATGATGTCCAACAGCTATTATAGTAGTATTTAACATATCAGTAACAACAATAATAAAAAGGCTCACTGCCACTGAGTTGATTCTGACTCACAGCAACCCCTATTGTATTTCTGAGGTGGTAAATCTTTATGGAAGTAAACTGCACCATGTTCCTTCTGCAGAGTGGCTCATGGGTTTGAACTGCCAACCTCCTGGTTAGCAGTCAAATGCCTTAGACACTAAGCCACCATTGTTGTTGTTATGTTGTTATGTGCCGTAGAGTCAAACCCGACTCATAACGACCCCTACTTGGGTTTCCGAGGCAGTATCCCTACGGAAGTAGGGATTGCCCAACCTTCCTTCCGAGGAGTGGCTGGTGGGTTTGAACCGCCAGCCATCTGGTTAGCAGGCAAGTGTCTTAGCCACTATGCTACCAGAGCTCCTTACATATCATAATAGTACATAACAAACCTCTAAATGCTTATGTGATTATTATACACTTTAAGCGAGTGATTTCCACTCAGAGACATATGATTACTGTTAAATGCGCTTTGTTATCCTCAGTAAAAAAATAAAACAGTCATGTTTTCCCTCTCCCCCTTTGATTTCCCTTATTATAGAGTAGACATTTACAAGTTTTTCATAAAATGCAATATGTGGAGCTGGTTCCATTGTCTAGGAAAAAAAATAGCATCTGATAAATTGCTTTAAGGAGCTGTGCATGGTCACACTACATGTCAGACACATGGTTTTGATTCATACTGTCCTTAGCACTATGTTATGTTGGCTGAAGTCACTCGTCTGTTCTCTGTGAAGGCTATTTATTTATTTAAGATTTGACTTGATACAATTTGTACTTTACTTATTTTTGTTTGTCCCTTGCTGTGAATTAACTGGTTTGACTTCTAGGAGGTCTTGCTTGTCCACTCTAAACACAATACAGTGCTGGCTGAATGGCATCCTGTGAGGATTATCAAGCAAGCTCCCAATTTAACCCCAAACATCCACTCCATCAAGTCAATTCTTACTCATAGCTATCCTATAGGACAGAGTAGAACAGCCTCATAGGGTTTCCAAGGCTGTAAATCTTTACAGAGACAGATTGCCTCATCTTTCTCCTGCAGAGTGGCTGGTGGGTTTGAACCACTAACCTTTGAGTTAGCAGCCAAATGCTTTAACCACTCTGCCACCAGAACTCCTTTACCTTTCACCTTATAGGCCTTAAACTCAATTCCTCTGCTTGAACTTGATTCCCTCTGCCCAAATTGCTTGTGCACCTAGAAATGTTATAACAAATACCCCTAAACCAAAAAACAAACCTGCTGCCATCAAGTCAATTACGACTCATAATGACACTATAGAACAGAGTAGAATTGTCTCATAGGGTTTCCAAGGCTGAGAAACTTTACAGAAGCTGACTGTCTCATCTTTCTCCCTCAGAGCGGCTGATGGGTTCCAACTGCTAACCTATTGGTTAGCAGCTGAATACTTTAACCACTGCACTACCAGATTTCTTTCACATATCCCTACCTGATATTATATGTCATATTTAGCATTTCCCTTCTCTCTCCCTTACTTCTTGTTGTTGTTGTTAGGTGCCATCGAGTCGCTTCCAACTCATAGCAACCCCATGCACAGCAGAACGAAGCACCGCCCGATCCTGCGCCAGCTCCACGATCCCTGGTATACTTGAGCCCATTGTCGCAGCCACCGTGTCAATCTCTCTCTCCCTTACTAGAATGTGAAATTCATGAAGGAAGCATTTTATCCGCTTGTTTTTCTGAGCCTGGGACAAAGCTTTGTGCAAATTAAGTGCTTAATAACTATTTGTCAAATAAATAAATACTCAACAGTATTTCTAAGATTACTGTAGGTTTTTTTAAATGTCAATCTCTGATTTTGTTCCAAGAGCATGACAATTACTGAATCACCTTAAGAATCAACACTAGATCTGTTCAACTCAATCTGTCACTCTCCTCCGGTGTCAACAATTATACTGAAAGCTGATTGGAGAATTCCTCTTAGTGCTGAGTATGTCCTTGTAGCCCTGTCATAGTCAGTACTCCCAGTAGTCATGATGATTTTGTCTTTATTTATCATGAACTATCCCCTCCTCTAATAATTAACATTTCAAAGGTAATGGCAATGTATTATCCAGATACATGGACACAGAGGAACATCTATCTTGAAAATATGACTACTAAAAATAAGAACAAAATAGAGGGCATGAAATCACACATCTCAAAATTTGTCTAGCTGTTTTTGAATCACATATCAGAAAGAGTATATTAGTCAGATTTTTGAAAAATATATAATTGTTAAGATGTATACCTATAATTGGTAAAATACAAATGAAAACTATTTGAAGACAAATAAGTAAACATTATTCCTTTTGAATGGCTGATGACACAGTTTTGTTATAAAGTCATAACTCAATGTCACTCTCTTTTACTGTAATGAGAACTAGGTTAGAAAGCAGGAAAATTCCCTGTAGGCATATGTGTTAGACCAATTTAGCAGCCTTTCTTGGCCTCTATTTTTCTATGTGTACATTTAAAAAACTAAGTAAGATTATCTATAGTGCCTCTTTCAGCTCTGACATTTTATGTTTTTTTTTTCCATCTTTTTGAGACCCCACCTATTGCCATTTCTAACTTGCAAGCAATTAAAATGAAAGCCAGTGTGTCCTTTTTAACATTGGTAAGCACTGATGTTGTATGAAGATATATGTGGTGGTTTGGAAAATAATAACAAAAAAGTGTAAAGCACTGCTTCTACCTTGTAGGAATGCTTTGGAGAAATGAGACAATAATAAATGAAAGAGGTAAATAAAATATAAACATATAAAACTGAGTGTCAAAATGAGAGGTGGTGATAATCGGTGCTCCAGGATCAAAAGTCATGGATAGAAGGGAGAGTGACCGCAAAGACCAGAAAAAGCTTAAGGCAGGGACACTTGAACTGAGCCTTGAAGGTGCATTCCAGGCTGCTTTGAATGACTTTCTGTAAATGTTATTATATGGCACCATCATAAACAGAAGGTGGACGGTGAATGTGTGAGAGAGAGGATCACTAAAAAAGAAAAGAAAAGAAACAACATTGATTCTTTATACCAGAGAGATTTTAGCAGGATGTTGGTTAAATAGGTGACATGAGAGGCTGACAAGACAAATATGGGATGCGGAAGTGACTCAGCCATTAACAATGATGAAAGCTGCTCCACACCTAGGCTCCATAGGCAAACAGAGAAAGTGTCACAAGAGCCCATGTGTGGGGTTTCCCCTCCTGAGGCTGGAAACTCCATGGAAGCCAGAGCTGTGGATGAGCAACAGTCACTGCAGGAGATGCTGTTGCTGTGTTTGTTGTTAGGTGCTGTTGAATTGGCTCCAACACGTAGCTACCCTTTGTACAACAGGATGAAACACTGCCTGATCATGCACTTACCTCACAATCTTTGCTATATCTGAGCCCATCATTGCAGCCACTGTGTCAATTCACCTTGTTGAAAGTCATTCTTTTTTTTTACTGACCCTCCACTTTACTAAGCATGGTATCCAGGAGATGCCGGGATGGGTAGAAATACCAGGTTTCCCTTCCTGTTTTCCAATCCCCCACTAGTGTCTCCCATCTTCTGGAAGTTAGGCAATGCAGAAGCCTTCAGGGGAATGGTATAAAATGATATGAGGGTCAATAGGTGCAGGATTGACTATCAAAGTTACTAATGCCTATTATGTATCTATACTGTGCAGTCCACAATGCTTTATGACTTTTGTAACTGTGTATATTGGTGAAAATCTGTGGTATAAATTTGAAAGATTTAAGAATTGTATTAAGGATAAATAACTTTAATATGGTTACAAAACTACTAACTGAAAAAAGGAAATTCTAATTTCAAGTCCATGTTTTTCCCATTATAAGTGAAAAACAATCCCAAAATGAGTAGGTTACAATGCACTTCAGTAAATATTGGCAAATGACTCTTTGCTTAATTGGAATGTTTGGGAGAACATGGTGTGCACTCGAATATAGGATGCTGTTTTGTAAATTGTTTTGTGTGTAAATATGAAGCAAAGTGGCTACTATTGTAGTTCCTAAGAACATCAAAGACACCTGCAGCTGTATAATGAAATATCAAGGAGAACTTCAGAGTGCCAAACACATTTACATGTACATGTGGAATATTCCAGAGAAAGAAAAGTTCAATAAGGAAATTAGGGCTCATGAAAATGATTTTTCTCATGGTTGATATGCAATATTCTTAAAGTTACTTCTATACATTATTTGGAATGGTATTACCAATTTTTATTTCAATTAAAAATATCAATGTTAATTATTTTTTATAGATCAGTTCCTCTTCAAACTTTAATGATGTATTTACTATTTTTGAAGTAAACCCTAGTTTATGGTTTGATTAATTTTGAAGCTTAAATAAGTATACTTAATTTATACATTTCAACATTGTTTTCCTTATGTTGAGATTGAAATCCATAGTACATAATGAAAAGCAAGTTTGTTACTGAGAAAATATTTGAAAAATACTAGTGTTTTCTTGGATTTCTCTACTACATATATGTATTAAATACAGGGCATCCCTGTGTGGTGCAAACCAGAAAGCAGTTGTGAGAGTGGGCACTTTGGCCAGGCTTGATTGAAGCTGATTTTTTTGTTTTAACTGGAGCTGGGAAAGAAGGACTGTTTATTTCATGATCATGAAAAATTAAGAATAATGACATAGAATTCTGACCTTATCTACAAGTTGGACTAAGAAGAAAATGCTCACTGAACAAAGAGGCAAAAACATAAGACAGAGTCCCGAATTCCAGGCCCTGCTAAATTATACTCCACCACTTATCTTTTCCACACAGTTCATCATGTAAGACAATCTCTCCCTTTCAGTTTAGGCAAATTCATATTGGGTTTCAGGCACTTGCAATGCAAACATTTCTAGTTCATATAAAGGCACTGGAAAGAATCAACCTCAAATTTTCTTCCATTTCTAGGAACCTATACTTTTTTTGGTCTGATAAAAGTAAGTAAAAAAAAAAAAATTCTAGGTAAATCTTAGTTGTTCAGAACATTATCTTAACCAAAAGACACTTATTTTAAAAATAATAATAATTTTTGGGATCTTAAACAGTGCCTTGCCTAATAAATTAAAAAAAAAAAAAAAAAAAAAAGAAAGAAGAAAAACCTTCACTGCCTTCTAGTTGTTTCCCACTCATGTTGACCACAGATGTTAGGAAGCAGAAATGGTCCACAGTGTTTTTGTGTCTGTAATCTTTACCAAAGCACGTTATCAATCTTTCTTCCATTGCATTTCTGGACAAGTTTAAACTGCCAATCTTAGGTTAGTAATTGAGCCAGACCATTTGCACCTCCCAGAGACTGTCACTTGGCACAATTTTTATATATACTATTAAGTGTCATCAAGTTGGTTCCAACTCATAGTGACCCTGTATACAGTAGGGCAAAACACTGCCTGGTCTTGCACTATCCTCACAATCATCACTACGTTTGAGCCCACAGTTGCAGCCATTGTGTCTATCCATCTTATTGAGAGTCTTCCTCTTTTCCCACTGACCCTCTACTTTACCAAGCATGATATCCTTCTCCAGGGACTAGTCCCTCTTGACAACATATTCAAAGTATGCAAGACAAAATCTGACCATCCTCACTTCTACGAAGCATTCTGGCTATAATTCTTCCAAGACAGATTTGTTTGTTCTTCTGACAGTCAATTTTCTTTGTCAACACCAATATTCCAAGGTGTTAGTTCTTTTTCAGAACTTTCTTATTCATTGTCCAACTTTCCCATTCATACGAGGTGATTGAAAATAAAAAAGCGTAGGTCAGGCACACCTTATTCCTCAAAATGACATCTTTAATTTTTAACACTTTAGAGAGGTCTTTTGCAACATGTCATTTGATTTCTTGACTGTTGCTTCTATGAATGTTGATGGTGGTTTCAAGTAAAATGAAACCTTGGCAACCTCAATATTTTCTCCATTTATCATGGTATACTTGTAAGAATATATATATAATTATATATATATATATATATGTTTCTGTATGTTGAGATGTAATCCTTATTGAAGGACATACCATTTATCAGTAAATGCTTCAGGTGTTCTTCACCTTCAGCAAGAAAGATTGCATCATTTGCATATTACAGGTTGTTAATGAATTTTCCTCCAATCCTGATACCATGGTCTTCTTCATATAGTCCACCTTCTTGGATTATTTGCTCAGCATACAGATTGAATAAGTATGGTCAAAGATATGACTCTAATTCACAGCTCTTCTGATTTTAAACCATGCACTATCTCCCTGTTCTGTTTGAACAATTGCTTCATAGTCTATATCCACATAAGCACAATTACATGTTCTGGATGTTCCATTCTTCTCAATGTTATGCATATTTTGTTGTAATCTACACAGTCCAATGCCTTTACTTAGTCAATAAAACACAGGTAACATCTTCCTGGTATTCTTTACTTTTAGCTAAGATACATCTGACATTAGCAATTGTCCCTTTTTCATGTCCTCTTATGAATTCAACTTGAATTTCTGGCAGTTCCCTGTCATAGCACTGCTGCAGTTGTTTTAAATAATCTTCAGCAAATTTTACTTGCGTGTCATATTAATGACATTGTTAGATAATATCCACATTCTGTTGGATCATCTTTCTTTGGAATGGGCACAAATACAGATCTCTTCCAGTTACTTGGCCAGGTAGCTGTCTTCCAAATGTCTTGGCATAGGTGAATGAGTATCTCCAGCATTGCATGTTTGTTGAAACGTCTCAATTGGTGTTTTGTCAGTTCCTGGAGCTTTGTTTGTGACCAATGCCTTCGGTACAGTTTAGACTTCTTCCTTCAATACATCTGGTTTTGTGGTGTGCTACTTTCTAATGTGGTTGAATATCAACCAATTAATTTTTAGTACAATGCTCATGTGTGTTCTTTTCAACTTCTTTTGATGATTTCTGTATTGTTCAATATTTTGCCATAGAATCCTTCCAAGTTGCAAGTCAAGTCTGTATTCTTTCCTTCAGTTCTTTCAGCTTGAGAAATGCTGAGCATGTTCTTTTTTTTTTGGTTTTCTAATTCAAGTCTTATAACCCTCACTCAAACCAAACTCACTGTCATCAAGTTGACTCTGACTCATAGTGACCCCCATTGGATTCCAAGGCTATAAATCTTAATGGAAGAAGACTGCTTCATCTATCTTCTATGGAGTGGCTGATGGTTTCAAAGCACTGACATTCATTTTGGTTAGCAGCCAAATGCCTTAACCAACTACATCACCAGATCTCCTTCTCTTATAATCCTAGTTCTTGCCTATTTTCTTTCTTATATTCAAGAACAATATTACTTGAGAAAAGCAAACTCACTAATGAAAGTGTAGATAGAGAGGGAGATAGCGATAAGGTCATCCATTTTAAAATAAATAGAAATTTTAGATCAAAATAGCTAGGATGGTGTTGCTTTCCATGTGTATGTGTATGCATGTGTGTGTGTGTGTGTACACATTATATGCATATACTGAGTGTATATATTTCTACAGTTACTTAAAATCTTACTTTAACTGACATGTTTTGAATAAGCACATTGTTGTTATGTGCTGTTAAGTCGGCCCCAACTCATAGCGACCCCTCCTTGGGTTTCTGAGGCAGTATCACTACAGAAGTAGATTGCCCCATCTTCCTTCCAAGGAGTAGCTGGTGGGTTTGAACCATCAGCCTTCTGATTGGCAGTCAAGTGCCTTAGGCACTATACTACCAGAACTCCTAAGCACATAGACTACATTACATCAAAATAATTTAATTGTCAAAGCTTTCACTTCTCTAAACAGCTTTGAAAACACCCAAATATAACTATTTATACAAAGCTACTTAGGAAGACCTTACCTGACTTTTTATTTAAAAATGAACTAAATATACTGATACTTTCTAAATCGCACTTAAAAGGCAGTACAGAACTTTGTAAGCAATACAACACTATATCATATTTCATTCATTAACTTAAAATTTATGAGAATATGAAGTGTTCTAACCCATAGATGTATTCATAAAATCTTTGCATAAATTATAATGGTGGTAAATTTATGTTAAACCTACAGTGTATGATCTTTGAGTTCATTTTGATGGTCATTTGCTTTCTGCTGAATATTTTGTGGATTATAAATTTTACAATGTAGAGGAAAATTGATATTATTTATTTTGAAGTCTCTTCTTATTAAGAGAAAAATGAAAATTATTTTGCTGATAATTATAATGAAATATATATTTTGCTGAATTTTATTGCAGGCAATATATTTTTAAAGGACTCTATCTACTCATGTCTGATTTAAAGATTTTTTTTCTACAAATGTTGGTCTTGTTTTATTTGCACATATAACTGTCAGGATGATCGTAAGGTAGTTTCAAAATTGGAATTCAGATTGAGAAAGCATGGAGAATCCTAAACCAACTTGTTTTAATTTCAAAGCGTTTAATCACGTAATGACATGTTATTTGACACCTTTTTTTTTTTGTATTAGTAGTGATAGTTTGGCCTACGATATGTTATTGTTCTTAACTGTCATCAAGTTAGTCCTTGACTTATGGTGATGCTTGTACAACAGCACTAGAAGGTGCCCAGCCAAGCTGTTGTTGTTGTTGTTGTTGTTTGTTAGGTGTTGTGGCTGGACCTGGTTGAGTGGCTGGGCAGCTGGTAGTAGTTATTCCCCATGATGAGACAGACTGGCAATCAACTCCATAGTGCGATCTACCATAAGCAGCTGAGTAGCTGCCTTTGGGATGTGGTCTGCTTCCTGTATATAAGGAGAAACCTTGGGAATGGTCTCCAGCCTATGGCACACTTGGACCCTACACGTAGTCATGTTGTTGTTCATCAGTCTGCTATGCTCTGCCGACCTTGAGACTTACAATGGACTTAATTAAGTTAAGGGCCTGCCGTGTGGTTTGGTAACATTGGGGCTTGCCTTTTTACTTGTCAACCTTGAAGCTTCTCAGGCTTAGCCAACAGTTGTCTAAGTGAAGAGACTCCTCTAGTTCCAGTGTGCCGGGAGCAGGAGGCAGAGCTGGACCCCAAAGCTGAGGGGCTTTCACCCAGCCCCTAGAGCCTGGCACTTTGAACTTGGACTTAAAGCCTCCAAATTGTAAGAATAAATTCCTGTTTGTTAAGGCCATACCATTTGTGATATATTCTTGTCAGAGTGGCACTAGGTAACCAGAACAGGTGTCTTCTAGTGTATTTTCGACTCTTAGCATTCTCATGTGGCAGAGTAGAACTGCCCCATAGGTTTTTCTAGGCTGTAATCTTTGTGGGAGAAAATTGCTACCTCTTTCTCATGTGGAGCTGATGAATAGGTTCAAACAATGAAACTTTTGGTTAGCAGCCACCAGGGCTCCTTGCCCAACCTTGCACCATCCCCATAGTCAGTTACAGATTGGACAATTAGGATATATAGGGTTTTCTTTGGCTGATTTTTGGAAGTACATTGCAAAGGCTTTCTTCCTAGTCTACCTTAGTCTGGAATCTCCACTGAAATCTATTTAATATCATGGCAACACGCAAGACTCTACTGACCAATGGGTGGTGGTTGCACATGAGGTATCAAAACTGAGTATTACAGATGGGGAATGAGAATTCTATCACTGGACAACCATTGCCCTTGACCTATGATGCATTCTAAGAAAATACAGGATTAGTATGAGTATAAGCATCATCTTGATGACCCCCAAGAAAAGAAGAATCTATGAGATTCAGTATGTCAGAACCTGGAATGAGGACTACAACCAAAGAGGAAACATGTTGGATAGAATCATATAACCATACATTGTTATATAAAAAGAGTTCTTACATTATTTAATTTCAAATAGGAACATAATATTTCTAAAAAGCCTAATGGAATCTTACCCCCCCTTTTTCAAGAGATTATTAATGATGCCAAACAAGGCATGGACAGAACACAGTAGTGGATATAGCCAATATTCTTTAGAATACACTTTGAGATGTAGCTCCTAGAAACATATTATATCTAAAACAGAAACTTCCTCTGAAAGGGCTGATAGGTTGCAGTATCATATCATCAATCCTAGGCTAAAAGGTATTGCAACATAACAGCTGGTATCCTGAGATATAACTTTTACCATATGGAGTTATACAAAGGACAGGATAATGGTTTCAGGATCAATGAATGTAATTCAGGTATAATAATTGTGTTTCAGAACACGACTGATTATTTTAATTGTCAATAATGTAATTGGGGAGATTCAGTAAAACAAATTAAAACCTTGAGTGTAAATTTTTAAAGTCAACATAAGTTATAGAGGAATTGGTGGACTTCAGGTCATATACAAGACAATATCTTACATATTTCTAATCTAATCAGTTTAAAAGGGAGATTTGAAATTTAGAATGATACTTTAAGGGACATAAAATATTTTTTGTAAGAATTTTATGGTTATAGTTTGCACATTTATGTCTCTTCTTTTTAATTTGTTTTTGTGTATGATGATAGTCATGGATCCTATTTAATTATTTTGGCAGGTGGAAATCCAGTTTTCCCAGCATCATTGATTAAGGAGACTCTTCTTCTTCTACAGAATGAACACACACCCTTGCCAAAACTCAGGATACTATAGATGTGTGATTTATCACCGGACTCTCAATTCTATTTCATTGTTCTATGCATCTCTTTTTATACCAGTACCAGGCTATTTTGATTATTGTAGTTGACATTTCATATAAAGTTAAAGATTGATTTTTCTATTTGTGTAAATAAAGTGGTTTGAATTCTGATTGAGATTGTGTTGAAACTATAGATTGCTGTGGGTAATACTGACATCTTAAAAATGTTAACTATTCCAATCCATGAACATGGGATATTTTCCCATTTATCTAAGTCTTTTTCTGGCAATGATTTATAGTTTTGGTAGTGTTTTTATAGTTTTAATTGTATAAATCCTTCATGATTTTGCTTAGATTTATTCCTAGGAATTTTAATCTCTTAGTTGTTATTGTAAATAGAATTGTTTCCCTAATTTCCTGTTCAGATTTCTCATTACTGGTATATAGAAAGCTAACTGTCATTTGTTTGTTGACTTTGTACTCTGCAACTTTACATTATTCCTCTATCAGCTTTGGAAGTTTTTTTGTGGACTCTGGAATTGTTTACTTTTAGGGTCATATCATTCTTGGATAGTGATAATTTTACTTCTTCTTTTCTAATATGGATACATTTTATTTCTTTTTCTTATCTTATTGCTCTGGCTAGGATTTCAAATAGAATATTGAGTAGAAGTGATTATTAGTAGGCACCTTGTCTTGTTTCCACTTTCAAGGAGAAAGCTTTCAGTCATTTCCTGTTAAGTACAAGATTGGCTGCTGACTTTTCACATACACCCTAAATCGTATTGAGGAAATTCTCTTCTATTCCAATCTTCTTTAGGATTTTCATAAAGAAATGTGTAGAAATTTATCAGATGCTTTTATGTACTGGAGAGATGATTATGTGGTTCTTTTCCTTTGTTCTATTGATGTGTATTATGTTATTTGATTTTCTAATGTTGAACCATCTCCATATTTCTGGAATAAATACCACTTGGTCATGGTGTATGGATTTTTAAATACATTGTTAGATTCTGCTCTCTAGTATTTTGTTGAGAATTTTTGCTTCTATATTCCTAAACTATATTGTTCTGTAAGCATAGTGGCTAAGACACTTGCCTGCTAACCAGACGGCTGGCGGTTCAAACCCACCAGCCACTCCTCGGAAGGAAGGTTGGGCAATCCTACTTTCATAGTGATACTGCCCCGGAAACCCAAGGAGGGGTTGCTATGAGTCGGGTTTGACTCGATGGCACATAACAACAACAAAAACAACAACATATTGTTCTGTAGTGTTCTTTTCTTGTGGTGTCTTTTTTTGGGTTTTTATATCAGTGTTATTGTTTGCTTCATAGAATGAATCAGACAGTATTACTTCTTTCTCTATCTTTTGAAAGGGTGTAGATAGTACTGGTGTCAAATCTCTTCTAAACGTTTATTAGAATCCACAAGTGAATCTTTCTTGTCCAGTATTCTTTCTTATTGAGAGGTTTTTGATCAACATTGTCAAGACTAACTTTTAACAATGGATTATATTATATAATAAAATCACAAAAAGAAAAACACATATGATCTTGGAGAAGATCAGATGGGGCATGGAAAACAGGAATATACCCTAGACCAAACACAGATTTGGCTGAAGACAATCTTACGTATCCACTTGTGTTACAAAATTGGCCACATACATTACAGAAACAATAGAAGACAGAGTTGGAGTAACTTCTCAGAGACAACCAAACACCTTGAGAGAGAGAATCACCAGGCCTACTGACTCAAGACCATAGTCTAGGAGGACATCATGCTCAATTGGAACAACACAGTACATAACAATCATGTTCTACCACCTGCTTTTATAAGTAGTGACTGGGGTCTTAAAAACTTTTGAGAGACCATCTAAGATGCAACTATCTGAATCAAAGAAGAGTGAAGAAAATCAAAGACATCTGGAAACAATTAGTCCAAGGATAAGATGGACAACAAGGACCTAAGCCTTCATGACCCTGAGACTAGAAGAATTAGATGGTCCCTAGCTACCAATGTCAACTACTCAGAAAAAGATTAAAACTGGAGATTCTGGATAGAGTCAGAGGAAGACTGTGGAACAAAATTCAAAATTACAAAAATGACCAGAATTACTGGTCAGAAAGAGACTGGTGGAACCCCCAAGACTATGGTCCTGGGTTACCATTTGGGCCTAGAGATGCACTCACTCCTGTGGATTGGCTCTCAGCCCAACAGTAGAGAGATCTACATGCAGAACACCTGCCCCAGAGTGATGCACCCTCCTACTCTAGGGAGATGCACCCCTTAGATTAACCAGCCATGAGACACCAGAGGGGCAGCATTCACCTTCAGGGAAAGCTGGACAGATAGGAATGCATAGTTAAGAAGGGCATAGGGAGGGCTAACAAAGAAAGAAACAAACAAAAAGCACAAAACACAAAATAAATAAATGGTATGTCATAAAAATTAAAAACTACCAAAACGTGAAAAGATAGCTACCAAAAAGGAGAATATCTTTGGAAACCAAATATCTGACAAGTATGTAATAATCAAAATACATACAAAACATTGGGGAGTTAACAACAACAACAACAACAACAAAAAAAAAAAACAAATAGCCAAATCATAAAATGGGCAAAGGACTTGAATAGAAATTTCATCAAAGAGTATCTTCAAATGGCCATCAAACTCATGAAAAGATGCTCAGTATCATTAGCCATTGTTGTTGTTGTTGTTATGTGCCGTCAAGTTGGCCTCGACTCATGACAACCCCTCCTTGGGTTTCTGAGGCAGTATCACTAAGGAAGAAGATTGCCCCATCTTCCTTCCGAGGAGTGGCTGGTGGGTTTCAACTGCCAGCCTTCTGGTTAGCAGTCAAGTCCCTTTAGGCACTATGCTACCAGAGCTCCCCATTAGCCATTAGAGATATGCAAATCAAAACCACAGTCAGGTAGCTTTTCACTCCCATTAGGATGGCTAAGATTTAAAAAAAAAAAAAAAAAAAAGTAATAAATGTTGAAGGAATGGTGAAAATGAAAGCCTTTTCTATTGCTGATAGAAATACAAAATGGTACAGCTGTGTTGTGGGAAATGCTGTGGCAATTACTCAAAAAAACTAAAAATAGGACTACCATACAATTTAGCAATTCCACTGTTAGGAATACACACAAAGGATTTGAAATCTGAGAATCAAGTACTGACTTGCATACCAATGTTCACAATAGCACTAATTCACAATAGCCAGAAGGTAGAAACATTTTAAATGCCCATCGATAGATAAAACGATAAACAAAGCATGGTACATACATGTGATGCAAAAGACCGCTTTAAAGTGTTAAAGAGTGAAGACCTTTGAAGACTAAGGTGTGCCTGGTCCAAGCCAAGTTATTTTCAATAGCCTCATATGCATGTGAAAACTGAACAATGAATAAGGAAGACTGAAGAAGAATTGATGTATGTGAATTATGGTGTTAGCAACAAATATTGAATATACCATGGACTGCTAGAAGAATGAATAAATCTGTCTTGGAAGAAGTACAGCCAGAAAGCTCCTCAGAAGTGAGAATGACCAGACTTCATTTCTCTTACTTTGGTCATGTTATCAGGATGGACGAGTCCCTGGAGAAGAACATCACGCTTGGTAACATGGAAGGTCAGCAAAAAAGAGGAAGATCCTCAAAAGATGGATTGACACTGTGGCTGGAAAAATGGGCTCAAGCATAGCATTGATTGTGAGGATTGCACAGAACTGGGCAATGTGTTGTTCTGATGCACGCATGGCTAATGTGAGTCATGCCACCTAACAACCAGAATGGTACTAGGAGCTCTGGTAGCATAGTGGCTAAAAGCACTTGACTGCTAACCAGAAGGCTGGCGGTTCAAACCCACCAGCCACTCCTCGGAAGGAAGGTTGGGCAATCCTACTTCCGTAGTGATACTGCCTCGGAAACCCAAGGAGGGGTCGCTATGAGTCGGGGCTGACTCGACGGCACATAACAACAACAACAACAACAACAACACACATGGAATAATACTCAGCCAATAGAAGAAATGAAGCCTTGGTACATGCTACAATATTGATGGTGCTGGAAGACATTATGCTGAGCAAAATAAGTCTATCACAAAAGGAGAAATGTTATAACCTCATTTATATAAAAAGACAAGAAAAAGCAAACGTATAAAGAACAAACTTTATTGGAGGTTGCCAGGGGTGGGAGGGAGGGGAAAACGGAAGTTTAACAGTTGTGGAAATATTACATTGATTAAAAGTAGGGATGCACAGCTGATTATTGACTGCTTAAGTACATCCACAAACCTTATGAGATTTAGCTCCTAGATTTGGAGGCTTAGGGGCAGAGTCTCATGGGACATCCCAGTTAACTAGCCTAGTTCATTGTTTAGTTCTACTTCCTAGTTCATTGTTTAGTGCCTGGGGTCTTAAAAGCGTGCAAGTGGCCATCCACTGCACAATAATTGGTCTATATTTCCTAGAGAAATAGAGGAAGAAGGAGAGTCAGGAATAGGGGGAGGATATGGAATAGGTGGTTAATTGCCTCCATGGACAGCTTCTACCTTTGCCATGAGACCAGAAGAACTGGATAGTGCTTGGCTACCATTACTGAACATTTTGATCAAAGGTTCTAAAGGAGAATCCTGATC
>NW_006921790.1:1300459-1335149 GCF_000298275.1 Orycteropus afer afer
TATATAGGATCCTATTGATAACAGTAACTCGAAAGATTAAATAGGAATCTTAAGGGACAGTGTATTTATGTTAATGAATGGCTGCACAGCTCAAAGAAGGTAATCAATGTCATTATATGATACATTTAGAAACTGTTGGACTGGTAAAAGTTTACTGTATATATTCTCATCACCAACAACAAAATAAATAAGAGTGAAAAAAGGCTTTGTAAAAATAGAGTTAATTATTATTTTTATACTCCATTTACAATTTTCAGTTGGAAGACACCTCAGCACTTTAAAAGCCCAACTTTTCTAATTCATGTATGAGAAACTAAAAACACCAGAAGTCAAGCCCTAACACCTAATTAATGATATTTCGACTTAAAAATCCATCTTTCCCATCTGTAATGCCTAAATGTTTTCAGTTATTCCACTGAAGTAAATGGATTTCAATTCTGAGTGCACCATTTAGTAGATATAAGTTCCTGAGCAACTTTCTTCCAATTGTTGAGCCTCAATATTTAATTACTTGTGAAGTGAGATATTGATACCACATTAGAGAGTGGTTTGTGTAGAAATGTGAATTGTTGTTGTTGTTGTTGTTAGGTGCTGTCGAGTCGTTTCTGACTCAGCAACCCCATGCGCAGCAGAACGAAACACTTCCGATCCCGCGCCAGCTCCATGATCCCTGCTTTACGTGAGCCCGTCATCACAGCCACCGTGTCAATCCATTTAGTTGAAGGCCTTCCCCTCTTTCGTTGACCCTCCACCCTACCAAGCATGACATCCTTCTCCAGGGAATGGTCCCTTCTGACAACATGACCAAAATAGGTGAGACGAAGACTGACCATTCTCACTTCCAAGGAACATTTTGAGTGCACTTCCTCCAGGACAGATCTGTTAGTTCTTTTAGCAGTCCATGATACTTTCAGCATTCTTCGCCAGCACCACAACTCAAAAGCATCAACTCTTCTTCGATCTTCCTTATTCATTGTCCAGCTCTAGCATGCATATGAAGTGATTGGAAATATCATGGCTTGTGTCAGGCGCATCTTAGTCCTCAAGAAATATGAATAGAATAGACATAAAGCAGTTCTTTCAGTGCCAGATACATTCATGGGTGCCCATCAACTGTAAGCCATTACTTAACATAAATAAGAAAACATAAATGAAATCCACACAAAAATAGATAGCTACATGATAGGTAAATAGGTAGGTAGGCAGATATATATACATATATATATATATATATATACACACACACACACACACACACATAGAAACATAGACAGATGCATAGATAGATAGACAGATGGATAGATAGACAGATGTTAAATAGATAGTTGCCCTTGAGTTGACTTTGATTCATGTAGACTTTATATACAACAGAAAAAAAATGTTGTGGATCCTGTATCATCCTCATGATCAGCACATGCTTGATGCTATCATTGTTACTATTGTGCCAATTTATCCCACAAGGTGTCTGGCTTGCCTACACTGCCTTCTGCTTCACCAAAAACGATGTCTTCCTCTAGAGATTGATTCCATCTGATGATATCTCCAAGGAAAGAAAGATGATATTCTGTTGGGATGCAACAGTGTTTAAGTGCTTGCCTGCTACCCAAAAGGTCAGTGGTTAGAATCCACCAGCTGCATCATGAAAGAAAGAAGCGACAGTCTTTGAAAACCCTGTGAGGAAAGTATTATGTTCTGTACCATAAGGTTGCTATGAGTTGGAATCGACTTGATGATAATCCTTTTTTAAAAAAATTTTGCTAATAGAGTGCCAGGTCTTTTTTCCTATTATTCTTAGTCTGAATGTTTCACTGAATGCTATCCATCATGGCTGAAGCTACAGATATTTGAAACCCTCTCAGCATAGCTCCCAGGATACTAACAAAACACAAGCCATCAAGAATCTGACAGACTGGTGGTAATATATATAATACAGTGAGTGTGTGCACATTTGTAATTTTATAATTACATCTATGTAGCCTTCATGTAGTATGACTTTTTTTTTAGTGATATTATTATGAGATGTTAAATCAATCCATATATGTAGATAGTCACCAAATTCCACTAAATATGAAAAGCCTTTCAGCAAAGAGAAACTTGAAACTCATCCAACACTAAAAGGAAAGTAATAGGATTCCATGATCAAAAATTTCAAAGGCATAGAACATCCACGTCAGCTCAAAGGAACAAATCATGCTAAATTCTCATAAGGGTAGTTTGGGTTGTATTGGCAATGCTTCAAACAAGTTTAAATTTATTGGATTTGTTTTATGTGTTGAAAAGAGTTTGATTGTCACTTCTATTTTTTCTGGTATACTTTAATGAAAATTAAAAGTTTGGTAATATCTGGGAATGGAAGATGCTGTTCAATTTCTAACCAGGCAATTGCAGGCCATTTAACATGTTGTGCACTAACATAATTTAAATATACATAAATATCAGTGTGCTTCTGTTTTTATTTGAAAAACTTCAAATGAAAACTAAAAGAATCACTTCTGTATATAAATAATTTAAAAAAACAATCTAATATGTCCTCCTTGAATTAGTTTACTCTGAAAAAATGAAGACTATGAATTCATTATATAACCTTTCAATATATTCAATATATGGTCATGATTTTGGAGAAGACTATAAAATGTACATGAGCCCTTGTGGAGCAGTGGTTAAAGCATTCAACTGCTAACCAAATGATGGATGGTTGGAAACCACTAGCTGCTTTCCAGGAGAAAGCTGTGGGAGTCTCCTTCTGTAAAAATTTACTCCCTTTGAAACCGGATGAGGGCAGTTCTTTTCTGTCCTAAAGGGCCTCTAATGAGTTGTAATTGACTCAACACCAATGGGTTTTCTTTATGGTTTATACAAACATGCCAGGAAATTTCTTTTGTTTGGAGGTAGCCTGTAATTTTAAATGATGTATTGTTTTATTATTTATATCTTTAAACTGTTTTAGATACCTCAAAAACTAAGTATCAGAGATGTAACTCAAGGAAAAGCAAGAACTGTCTGAAAACATCTAGTATGTTTCCAGGTTGAGTTTTGATACAACATTAAAAATTTAAATTCCAGTATGAAATTAAGAAAAATGTTTATTTGGAAATTAAAATGGCAGCAACTTTATAAAACAAACTTAAATATTTCTTAAGATTATTGCTGTGAGCACAGTACAGGGTATGCTACCTGGACTTCTCTGGCTGGTTTCTACATAACTAATTAAAAACAGTTGAGGAATCAGGGCAGGAAGTGATTAAGATTTGTTCTCTTCCTGCTTTTTAACTGTAAAACAAGATTTCATGCATTTCAAATCCTATTAGTTTATTTGGTATAAGTGACCTTCCCAACAACCTTTTACAAATATAGGATGCTGGGCTCTGTTTATCATTGGCAGAAAATCCTATGCTGAACGCTACTTTTAAACCCATTTTCTGATTTAATTTTAGTAGATCTAATAAAAAAAAAATACCTTAGGCTTTGCAGCTGCATCCATTTGTAAATGCAAATTCAGTAATTGCTTATATAAATTGAGTAAACTGTACATGAAAACAAGCTGTTAAATGTTTAATTAATCAGTTTGGAAAAAGCTACCAATGTTCTTGCTACCAGCAAACTTTCTGCAGATCATTTACATGTACGGGAACAAAAGTCCTAATATTTCATCTGAATACGTAACAAAGTTTCTTTATTTCCTATGACTTGGATCTGGTTCATGTGTTCATTCAATACCATTTTCCATACCCATATTGTCAGGCACAGAACTCCCTTAGCAAACGAGGGATATACAAAGCCTGCCTACTTTAATTATGTTCATCTTTTACCATCAAATAAACAATGGAGATAAAAATAAAAGTTACTTGTCCTTCAGTTTCGTTTCTTCTGTCTTATTTCTTTCACATGGTTATCAAAGTAGGAAGAATGAGTTACCGAAACAATGATACATTGAGATATAGTTTCTACTCTCAACCCTTTGAGTTTGTGGAAAATAATTCTTGTTTTATAACATAATCTTCCTGTGTGTAAAAGAATGGGTTCAAGCAGAGCTCAGTTACGTTGCTCTCAGTTCCAAATGCTATGAATGTTTTAATATTCTCATTTTTATTTGCAATATGTTAGCCTACTGTTGCTAGGTGAAGTTGAGTTGGATAAGACTCATAACTATATGTACAACAGAATGAAACACTGTACCTGTCCTGTACAATTCTCACTATCATCGTTATGTTTGAATACATTGTTGCAGCCACTATGTCAATCCATCCCATTGAGGGTCTTCCTTGGAACTAGGGGTATCATTGCTGGTGTCAGATGAATCTTGGATGAAAGCAGAAAGTACCAGAAAGAAAACCTGTGTGTAATGGTCAAGGTTATGTGCTAACTTGACTGGGCCATGATGCTCAGTGGTTTGGCTATTAGATGTAGCCATCCCCATGATGAGATCTGATGTAATGTAATCATAATTAGGTCTGCTACTAGCAGCAAATCAGATTAAACAGAGTTTCCTCAGGGATGTGGCCTGCCTCTAATATATGTGGATGTTCTGACAAAGCTGTCTGGATTTTTGCTTAATCTAGATTCTTCAGCTTGGCTTATCATCACATGACCTCCAGTTCATTGGACTTGAGCCAGAGGACTGCCAGTCTTAGATTTTACATCCTTTGCAGTTTTCGAATGAGAAGTTTGCCATCTGAATTGTGATCTTGGTTCTTCAGCTTCATCAGGTCTGGCAGCTACAAGAGTCAGGAGAAACCTACAGCCTGCCATCTGACCTATGGATTTGGACTCACCAGCCTCCACAACTGTGCAAGCCATTTCTTTAAGATAGCCCTCTCTATATAAGCCTCAGTGGTTTTGCTTCTCTAGAGAACCAAGCCTAAGGTACTTAGTACTGAGAGTAGTTCTAGAGAAACAAAATGATAAAGATGAACTTTCTAAACTGGTTCACAAACCAGACTAGTCTTAAAAGCAGTGATGATTCTGCCTCCATTAGTAAAGAGGGTGCTGATAGTCTATGGTACGAGGTGGCAATATTAATACAAAAAATATTGCCATCAGTAGATCAAGTATTGGTGAGAAGAGAGGTTCTGGGTGATCATATATTTGATCCTCTTCTGCAATTTTGTGGGAATGAAACATATAAGGAAGCTGGTTGGTTGGAAAAAGTGTTCAAAAAAAGAAGAGCTAAAGGCTTTGGAGTAACAGCTCAAGTGCCTCATAAAAGGTCTTAGTGTTGCCACTTATTCCGTGAAAGAAAACCTTATTCTTGTAGTAACCAAGTTGATATTGTGGAAAACCAAACCCAGAGTCTTATTGTAAGAGTGGCTGCATCACAGCACCAAATGAATCCCAACCTTGAACGGTATCTGAAGTTAAAATGCATGCATTCATTGGGAAGAAATGGGATCTTGAAACTTAGGATAGGGACAATCGGGAGATAATCAGGAAGCTGGCAACATTAATCCCTTAAATTCAGTTGAGTCAGTCTTGCCAGCTGAACCAGCTCTCTTGTCCCCACCTGATGAGACTAACCCCCCTGTGTCTGAGATATCACCTGTGGTGGTACCTGGGGAATGGTCTGAGATATTACCTGAGACAGATGCCTTACAAGACATAGCTGAAAGTTTCCAGAAATCACCCCCAACACCTAATTTTGCTTCTAGACCTATAACTGGACTTAAGTTGCAGCAAGCTCAAAAAGGTGAAGTACAAACCATGACCTAGGAAGAGGTATGTTACGCTCCAAAAGTACTGCTTGATTTTTCTAAAATGTGCAAAGAGAAACATGGAGAACGTTTGTCGTTGTTGGTGTTGTTATGTGCCATCGAGTCGGCCCCGACTCATAGCGACCCCTCCTTGGGTTTCCGAGGCAGTATCACTACGGAAGTAGGATTGCCCAACCTTCCTTCCGAGGAGTGGCTGGTGGGTTTGAACTGCCAGCCATCTGGTTAGCAGGCAAGTGTCTTAGCCACTATGCTACCAGAGCTGTTGGCAGTAAGGGTGTGGGATAATGGTGCAAGGAATATAAAGTTGGATCTAAGTTTATTGATTTGGGCCCACTAAGCACAGATTCTTCATTCATTGTTTAAATGTGAGAGCTTAGGAATGGATCTAATAGTTTATTTGGTTGGTTTATTGTAGGATGGATTATGTATTGGTCTACACTAAGTCAAGTTCAAGTACCAGACCTGCCTAGGTATACTATAGAAGAAGGTATCCAAAGGCTTAGGGAAACTGGAATGTTAGAGGGAATTTATATTAGACCCATCAACCCACACATGGAGTGTCAAGAAGACACAACTTTCACCACAATGGTAAGGAACAAATTTGTGAAGGAAGCCCCAACACCCTTGAAGAGTGCTGCAATTGCGATTTTATGTAAGTCAGATTTGACTGTGGAAATTGCCCTAACTGAATTAAGACATCTAATAATGGGGCTGATTGAACCCCATTGTGGTAGGAGCCAAGTGGCAGCACTTAATCAACAAAGACAATGTGGGTATTGTTTACAGCAATGGACAGCAGATTTAAAGCAGTATTCAGAATAATCTGACTTGTAACGGCATGTGACATTGCCTATTCAGGCACAGTGTCCTTAAGAGTGAAATGGAGTGGGAATCTACTAAATATTTACTTGCCTTGTACAAGCAGAAGAATTCTATGTCAAGTAAAAGGCAGTCTAATTTGAATCACCAGAATAGAGTCACAACTCCTCAATAAATTCTGAGACTTCAGTTTACAGACTCATAATCTCTTGAAGGAAGAGGAGGGAGGGTTCCCTTGTGGAAGGACCCCACTACACAACCAACAATTTATACAATTCATCTTTCTTCCAGCTTTCCCCAAAAGGGGTTGATGGCCCTTAAGAGAGTGACAATTCACTGAAGAAAAGGAAATAATCAGAATTTTGGGGGATTGCTGGACACTGGCTCTGAGTTGACACTAATTCCAAGGGACTCAAAATGACACTGTGACCCAGAAGTCAGAAAAGAGGCATATGAAGGTCAGGTTATGAATTGATTCTTAGTTCAAGTCCACCTCACAGTGAGTCCAGTGGTCGTGAACACAGCCAGTAGTGAGTTCCCTGGTTCTAGAATGAATTCTGGACTAGATATACTCAGGAACTGGCAGAATACCCATGTTAGTAAGGGCTATTATGGTAGAAAAAGCCAAATGGAAGCCATTAGAACTGCATCTACTAGGACTTGTAAACCAAAAGCAATAGCGTATTCCTGGAGGGATTGCAGAGATTAGTTCCATCAGAAAGGAACTGAAGGATGCAGGGGTGATGATTCCCACAACATCCCCATTTAACTTGCCTATTTGGCCTTTGGGAGCTCTGGTGGCATAGTGCCTAAGTCATTTGACTATTAACCAGAAGACTGGTGGTTTGAGCAATCTACTTCCATAGTGTTACCACCTTGGAAACCCAAAGAGGTGTCACTGTAAGTCAGAAAATGACTAGATGACAATGAGTTTGGTTTGGTTTGGTATTTAGTCTTTGCAAAAAAAAAAAAGGATAAATCTTAGAAAATTAAAAAATGATACTAGGTTATCATAAACTTAACCAGTCAGTGACTCCAATTGCAGATGTCATTCCAGATATCGTTTCATTGCCTAAACAAATTACTACATTCCCTGGTACCTGATACGCAGCTGTTGATTTGGCCAATGACATTTTTACAATTCCTGTTTCAAAGGATCATCAAAAGCAGTTTGCCTTTAGCTAGCAAGGCTAGCAATAAACTTTCACTGTCTTACCTCAGAGGTATATTCTTCAGCCCTAAGCCATAATTTAGTCTCAGAGAACTTGATAGCCTTTCCTTTACACAAGATGACACACTGGTCCAGTATATTTATGGCATTATGCTAATTGGTCCTAGTAAGGAGGAAGTATCAATGACTCTAGACTTAATAAGACATTTGCATGCTAAAAACTGAAAACCAAACTCACTGCCGTCAAGTCAGTTCCGACTCATAGTGACCCCTCCTTGGGTTTCTGAGGCAGTACCTCTGTGGAAGTAGATTGACCAGTCTTCCTTCTGCAGAGTGGCTGGTGGGTTTGAACTGCCAACATTCTGGTTAGCAGTCAAATGCCTTAGGCACTATGCCACCAGAGTTGGAGAGTGAGAAACTAACCCAACAAAAGGCAGGTGCTTTCCATCTTAAAGACATTTCTAAGGGTCCAATAATGTGGGGCATATTGAATATTCCTACTAAAAACAAAACAAAACAAAAAGTGAAGGATAAGTTACTGCATCTGGCCCCTCTCATAACTAAAAAGGAAGCACAATGCCTGAAGGGCCTCTTTGGACTTTGGAGACAACATATCCCTCATTTGGGTGTGCTTCTCTGACCTTTTTATCAAATGACTAAAAAGCTACTAACTTTGAAGGGAGCCCAGAACAAGAGAAACCTTTGCAACAGTTATAGAGTGGTGTCTAAGCTGCTCTGCCACTATATGATCTGGCTGATCCAATGTTGCTTAAAGTGCCAGTGGCAGAGAGAGATGCTGTTTGAAGTCTTTGGCAGGCCTCTATTTGTGAATCACAGTGCAGACCCTTATGGAACAAACCCTTGCCATTCTCTGCATATAACTACTCTCCTTTAGGGAAACAGCTTTTGGCTTGTTACTGGGCCTTAATAGAGACTGAGTCAGCAAGTCACTATGTGGTCTGAGCTGTCCATCATGAACTGGGTGTTGTTTGACCCACAGAATCATAAAGTTGGACGTGCACAGCAACATTGCATCATTAAATTGAAGGAACATATATACAAGATTAGGCTTCAGCAGAATCTGAAGGTACAGATAAGTTGCATGAGGAAATAGCCCAAATTCTCATGGTTGCTACTCCAAACACATTACCATCCCTCTCCCAGTCTGCACTTGTAGTCTCATGGGGAGTTCCTTATGATCCGTCAACTGAGGAAGAAAAAATTCATGCCGGGTTTATAGATGGTTTTGCACAATATGCAATACCACTTGGACATGGACAGCAGCAGCACTGCAGCCCTTTCTGGTACCTACCTTTAAGTAGGTTGTGAGACAAAATCCTCCCAATGGTCAGATCTTCACGCAGTACATCTTGTTAATTTTCTTGGAAGAAGAAATGAGGAGATGTATAATTTTATACTGACTCATGGGCTGTGGTCAATGGTTTGGATGGATGATCAGAGACTAAGAAGGAACATGATGGGAAAATTACTGACAAGAGATATGTGGATATACCTCTCTGAGTGAATCAAAGAAGTGAAGATATTTGTGTTTCATGTAAATGGTCACCAAAGAATAACCTCGGCAAAGGAAAATTTTAAATATCAACTGGATAGGGAACTCTGGTGGCATAGTACCTAAAGCATTTGACTACCAATCAGGAGGTTGGTGGTTCAAACCCACCAGCCACTTCTTGGAAGGAAGACTGGGCAATCTACTTCCATAGATATACTGCCTTGCAAACCCAAGGAGGAGTCACTATGTGTCGGAACCAACTTAACGGAAGTATATATTTTCTTTTTTTGGGTAGGATGACACTTTCTGTGGAAACCAGTCATTGCCTTTCCCCAGACACTCCTGTTTTTTCCCAGTGAGCATACGAACAAAGTGGCCATGGTCAGGAGTAGAGATTACACATGAGCAACATGGACTTGCAAGTACCAAGGCCAACTTGGCTACAGTATCTGTTGAGTGCCCGATCTGCCAACAGCAGAGACCAACACTAAGCCTGCAATATGAACCCATTCTTTGCAGAAATCAGCCAGTAACATGTTGGCAGATTGATTACACTGGATCACTTCTGTCATGGAAAGAGCAGCACTTTTTTCCCCCTACTGGAATAGACACTTTGGATATGAATTTGCCTTCTCTGCACAAAATTTTTCTGTCAAAACTATCATCAATGGAGTTACAGGATGCCTTATCCACCATGTTGGTATATACCATACAGCATTGATCCGATCGAAGGACTCACTTCACAGCAAATGAAGTGTTGCAATGGGTCCGTATTCCTGAAATTCACTTACCGTCTTCCCCATCATCCTTAAGCAACTGTTTGGGAGAATGATGGAATGGCCTTCTAAAGACACAAATATGGTGCTAACTAGGTGGCAAAATTTTGCAGGGTTGAGGCAATTTTCCCAGGAGACTGTTTATGCTCTAACTCAGCATCCAATATATGTTTCTCCCACAACCAGAATTCACAGATCCCAGAACCAAGGGGTGAAAATGGGACCCACTCACAAAATATTTGTTTCTTGTCCCTTTGACCCTATCCTATGCTGGTCTGGAGGTCTCAGTTCCAAAGAGACTCTGAACTGGAGACACAATACTAATTCCATATAATTGAAAGTTAAGATTGTCATCCTGCCATTTTGGGCTCCTCATGCTTCTAGATCACCAGGGAGATAGGGAGTGACTGTTTCATTTGGTGGTATTGATGCTGATTACCAAGGGGAATGGATGAGACTCTTAGAGGGCTGAGTCGAGAAAGAGACGTGCCGGCTCTCTAGCAGACTCGAACCGACAACATTGTGTGTGGCAGGAGAGTGCCTTAGGAAGATGGGGCAATCTACTTCCATAGTGATACTGCCTTGGAAACCCAAGGAGGGGTTACTATGAGTCGGGTCCAACTCGACAGCACACAACAATAAGAACAACAACCAAGGGGAAATCAAATTGATATTACATAATGGAGGTAAAGAAGAGGATTTTGGGAATACAGGAGATTCTTTAGAACATCTTTAGTACTATCAGGGACTGCAATTCAAATCAATGGAAAACTACAGCAACCCAATTCTGACATGACTACTAATTGGCCCAGACCGTTCAAGAATGAAGGTTTTGATAACCTCAATAGGAAAAGATATACAGCCAGCTGTGGTAATTGCTGAGGGCAAAGGGAATACAGAACGGGTGGTAGAGAAAGGTAATGCCTAATACCAGCTATGACCATGTGAAAAATGTAGAAACAATGGCTGTGATTGTTATGGCTATTTCGTTCTTACATGTGTACATCAAATATTCCCATTTCTTCACATATAACATAAAAGATGTAAACAAGGCTAATGTGCTTTCAATTGTATGCTATTAGTGGTATCATGTTAAGGACGAGTTTGACTTTATAATTGTCTTTATTTAGAGATCATACATGGTTTAAGGACATATGTACAGGTGCCAAGTTGACAATGAAGGACTGTAATATTTAAAGTTGTTTGTCAGCTTAGCTGGCCCATGATTCTCAGTAGTTTGACAGTTTTGATATAGATATCCCCCACAATGAGATGTGATATAATATAATCATTCCCATGATTAAGTCTGCAATGAGCAACCAATCAGTTTAAATAGTTTCCTTGAATGTGTGGTTGATATATGGATGTTCTGACAAAGCTCTCTGGGTTTTTGCTCAATCTGAATCCTGCATCTGGATCATCATCATCATGAAGATCACCAGTTCTTCGGACTTGAGTCAGTGACCTGACATCTTTCCTGGGAATCTTGGATTTGTCAGTCTCCACAGCCTGTGAGCCAGTAGCTTGCCATCTGACCTGAGATTTTGGGTACATCAGCCTCCAGACTACATGAGTCAATAGAAATCTCCAACCTAATATCTGACCCACAAACTTGGAACTCACCAGCCTCTTAATGGTGTGAGCCATTTCCTTGATATGAATCTGGTGTGAATCATTTCCTTGATATAAATCTCTCTCTTTCTAACCAGTAAGACGTATGTGTGTGTCTGTGTGTGAGTATGTGTGTGTATATATATATATATATATATATATATACACACACACACACAAGCACACACATACACATCAATAGTGTGAAGCATCCATATCTTTATCTATCTATATATTTATCTCTATCTTTCTATCTATCTATCTATTCCTGGTTTTATTTCTCTAGAAAATCAAACCTAAGACATTGTGTTTCACTGATTATGCAAGGGCATTTGACTGTGTGGATCATTACAAATTGCACAAATAGTGGGAATTCCAGAATAATTAATTGTACTCATGAGGAACATGTACATAGACCAAGAGGAGTAGTTTGAAGAGAATAAGGGGGAAACACATGATTTAAAATTAGAAAAGACGTGTTTTAGGATTGTGTTTTTTCAGCATATTTATTCTATCTGTATGTTGAGCAACTAATACAAGAACCTGGTTTAAATGAAGAAGAATGTGGCATCAGGATTGGAGGAAGACTCATTAACAACCTGTAGTGTGTAGATGACACAAGCATTCTTACTTAAAGTGAAGAGGGTTTGATAAATAAAAGAGACTAAAACCTTCAGTGTGAATTACTCTTCAACACAAAGAAAACAAAAGTCCTTACAACTGGATCAATAAGCAACACCATGATAAATCAAGAGAAACTGAAGTTGTCAAGGATTTCATTTTACTTGGATCCACAATCATTGCCCATGGATGCAGCAGTCAATAAATTATACGATGCATTGCATTAGGCAAATCTGCTGAAAAAGACCTCTTTAAAGTATTAAAAGTTAAAAGGTAACAGTGTCACTTTGAGGACTAAGGTATGACTGACCTGAGGCATGAATTTTCAATTGTCTCATATGCATAGGAAAGCTGAAAAATTAATAAAGAAGACTGAAGAAGAATTGGGAGCTCTGGTGGCTTAGTCCCTAAGGTATTTGACTGCTACCTGAAGACTGGTAGTTCAAACTCACCAGCCATTCCTTAGAAGGAAGATTGGGCAAGCTACTTCCATAGAGGTACCATTTTGGAAACCCAAAGAGAGTTTGCTGTGAGTCAAAAATGACTTGATGGTAGTGAGTTTGAATTTTTTTTTTTTCTTTTAAGAAGAAGAATTGATGTATTTGATTATTTGATCTATGGTGTTGGCTAAGAATATTAAATACACCAATGACTTCCAGAAGAGTGAATAAATCTGTCTTGGAAGAAGTATAGCTAGAATACTCCTTAGAAGCAAGGATGGCAAGACCTCATGTACTTTGGACATTTGATCAGGGATGACAAGTCCCCAGAGAAGGACATACTTGATGTAGGGTAGAGAGCCTCACATTTTAATGTGCTTGTGAATCACTTGAGGTACTTATTAAAAAGTTAACTGAGAAGGTCTGTAGTGGGGCTGAAAATTCTGTACTTTTAACTAGCTTCAGCTGATGCTGAACTCTTTGTCTCTTATGCTGAATCCTAAATTTTTTATCCTAGCTTCCAATTTTGTATAGCTCTTGGAAACCTTTAGAGTTTAGCTAGATAAGGTGGACAACATTCTTAATGATGGGAAGGATATGGGGATGGACATTAGCCTGGTGCAAACACAGTGAGAAAAGGAAGTATATTAGCTATTCAGTGCAACTGACTGGAAGAGATACATATTTGTACCCATTCCAAAGAAAGGTGATCCCATAGAATGTGGAAATTATCAAACAATATCATTAATATCACATGCAGGTAAAATCTTACTGAAGATAATTCGAAAATTGTTGCAGCAGTATATAGACAGAAAACTTCCAGAAATGCAAGCTGGATTCAGAAGGGGATACAATGTGAGGGGTATCATAGCTAATGTCAGATGGATTTAGGCTCAAAGCAAAGAATACTAGAAATATATTTACTTTTGTTTTATTGACTGTGCAAAGGCATTCGAATGTGTGGATCATAACAAATTGTGGAAAACATTGAGAAAAATGGGGATTCTAGAACACTTAATAGTACTCAACAGGAACCTGTACATAGACCAAGAGGCTGTCATTCAAATAGAACAAGAGGATATTGCATTGTTTAAAATTAGGAAGATAGTGCATCAGAGTTGTATCCTTTCACCATAATTGTTCAATCTGTATGATGAGCAAATAATCTGAGAAGCTAGATTATATGAAGAAGAATGTGACATCAGGATTGGAGGAAGGGTCATTAATCTGAGATAAGAAGATGGCACAATTTTGCTTGCTGAATGTAAGGATGACTTGGATCACTTACTGATGAAAATTAATGACTGCAGTCTGTAGTATGGATTACATCTCAATATAAAGAAAAGAAATCCTCACAACTGGACCAATGAGCAGTATCAAAATAGATGGAGAAAAGATTGAAGTTGTCAAAGGCTTCATATTGCTTGGTTCTACAATCAGTGCCAATGGAAGAAGCAGTCAAAGCAGAAAAAGATGTATTGCATTGGGCAAATCTGTTGCAAAATACCTCTTTCAGATGCTGAAGAGCAAAGATGTCTCCTTGAAGACTAAGATACGCCTGACCCATATGTATGTGAGAGCTGGGCAATGAATAAGAAAGACCAAAGAAGAATTGATGCTTTTGAGTTGTGGTGTTGGTGAAGAATGCTGAAAGTACTGTGGACTGCTAAAAGAACTAACAATTGTGTCCTGGAAAAAGTTCGCTCCTTGGAAGCGAGAATGGCCAGACTTTGTCTCACCTACTTTGGTCATGTTGTCAAAAGGGTCCATTTCCTGGAGAAGAATTTCATGCTTGGTAAAATGGAGGGTCAGCAAAAGAGGGGAAGGCCCTCGACAAGATGGATTGACATGGTGGCTGCGATGATGGACTGGGGTATAGTAGGAATTGTGAGGTTGGCACAGGATCAAATGCTGTTTTGTTCTGCTGTGCATCAGGTCACTGTGAGTTGGAGATGACTCTACAGCACCTAACAACAACAAAGTAGGGACCCTAGGTCCAAAGGAGGTGCTCCACTCCCAACTCTTCTTTCATGGCAGTAGTAACTCCCCTTCCCCATTTGCTTCTCTCCTTTTATCTATTTTAAAATAAAAGGTGTTACAGGCCACACCCCAGGTAACTCTCCTTACATAGGATCATAGTGATGATGGGATTAAACATGTTGCAACCCATCCTAATCTTCTTGTAACTGATCAGTTTCTCACATCAAATCACATCATGGGGAATCACCTAACTGCCACATTACATCATTAAATAACCGCAAGACCACTGAGAATCATGGCCCAGACAAGTTAACAGATATTTTCTGGGGACAAAATTCAATTTATGGAAAGCAGGTGTTATAGTCCTTGGGTGGAGCATATGGTTAAGAGTTTGACTACTAACCAAAAGATTGATCATTCAAAGACACCTGAGGCTTCTTGGTAAATAGGCCTGAAGATCTTCCAAAAGTTCACAGCCTTGAAAACTATGACAAATACGTGGTGATAATAATGAGTCAGAACTGACTCCACAGCAACTAACAACAACAAATTAGGTATGAATGTGACTTTTTTTGAACTTCCTAGTGTTTCTTAGTTTACTTTATTGTGCATGATGATTGGGTCATAAAAAGTGGCCTTCAAAAGATGCTAACTCAGAAGAATGAGAATTTGGCTAGCAATCTCCATTTTAGGAAATAATAGCAGCTACCATTTACTGCTTTCTCAGTAAGAAACTCTTCCTAACACTTTCATACATTATCACAACTGTTCTTACCATTACCCCCATTTTGACATATAAGAAAACTGACTACTAGTGTCGTTAAGCAATTTTCGCAATTTCAAACAACTGGTAAGTGCAGAGCTGCAATTCTAAACCAATTTTGTATAACTCCAGATCTTATACTATGCAAAATTCTTCCCATTCCGTTCAGTACTATCTGTTTTCCATATTTTGATACAATTATTGGTTTGGTGGTAGAAGACACATTATTCATAGAAATGAAAGAACATTGATTTTATCAACTAACATTATCTTAAAACATCAACATTTGGCATAATTCATGTTTCTTGAAATGATGGCCTACTCAAGAATTTGAATTTTTTATATTTATCAGATTTAATGAAGATACAGTTCAATGGATACAGAATTCTATGAAAGTTCCTACTAATATACATGCATAAACAGAAAAGATGTCTCATCAGAGTTCAAGACGTGTATTTGAATGAATGATTTTTTAAAATCCTTTCTAAAGAGGTAATCTATCTGTAACTTTGGGGGCAAAAAGTTCTGCAAGTTACTTTCGTTATCTCTTTCCTTTAGAAATTGAAGAAACTTTAATTTTTTGAAAGTCAAATATGTAAGTTTGAAAACAAAATGGTATTTTCATATTTGGACATTTTCTTCCTGCCCTGTGCATATAACCTTTTTGAAACAGATAGAAAACATTGTCTCTGACATTCTCTGTCTAGGAATAAAAGGAGATGTAATCTTGTGTATCACCTGGTATAATGTGATAATGTGATGTGACCCACAAAAAACAAATGCAAATGCCACATTGCTGGGAGCATAGTTCAGGAAAAGGCATAGTCTTCTCTTCTGTGTTTTTCAGATAATACCAGCAATTGTTTTCAGTCTTCAGCTCCATACTTAAGTGAAGACAGACAGAATTTGATTTTTAAAAATGCTTTACAGGACGATGAAATTTTTTTAGAAATTGCTGATAAAGCTAATGAGGTGTAGTCTGGTGAAGAAACAAGTTGATGAAGATGCAATAAGTTTTTAAGTATATGAAGAGAAGATCTCTGGAAGAGGTGGATGACCTAATGTATTTGACCTCTGATTGCAACAAAAATGAATATGTGGAATTCAAAGAAGTCTGACTTTGCCTCAGGCTAATGAATCTGCTAATCTTCAGTAGGGTTTTAGGATGGAGCCACTAACATAGGCTGTTGAGAATTCTCTGTCAGTGTCGGTGGACAGATAGACATTGGACATCCATTTGGTATGCTATTATGAGGTATTTAAACATCAAAAGAGGGATTGAAACACATCATCCTTAAGGTCCTCTCTAATTTTCAGATTGGGATACTGTTCTTTGATGTTTGTTTACCTTCCAGCAGATGCTGATAGAAATCAGGTTGGTTTAGGTAGCAGTGATCTTGGGAAAATCTGTGAGCTATACAGAGCTTAGTTCTTATTCTTGTAATGTGCCTTCTCTCCCTCATATGACCTCTACTTTCAAATTTTCTGTCCCAACAGACAACTTCTTTTATTCTGAAGGCATATTCAGTCCTGGAGATCCAGTAGTTCCAATGACTTCCACCCTATATCATCAAATCTACATAACTCTTCTTAAGATCTCACTGGACTATGAAAAAGTAGTCCAAATGAGTGAATTATAAAGCCAACCCTGCTAATATGTAGGTACCATATTATTTTTTCTCAAATAATCCTGCTGTTATAGCAAATATAGAAGTTTCAATTATAATAGCAAGTCAACTAGAAGAGTTTTTTATTTTTTATTTTTTTATTAAGATCTCTTTTCAGAAACCTTCAAGTCATACCTGCAATGTTGTTGTTATGTGCCATTGAGGCAGACCCAACTCATAGCAACCCTTCCTTGGGTTTCCAAGGCAGTATCTCTATGGAAGTAGATTGCCCAACCTTCCTTCCTAGGAGAGGCTGATAGGTTTGAACCGCCAGCCTTCTGATTAGCAGTCAAGTGCCTCAGGCACTACGCTGCCAGAGCTCCCCATACCTGCAACAGTAGTCATTTAATCTGCCTACATTGCTTGCTGTTTCTAAGTATGAGAACATAAGGGTTAACTATTAAGAAGGCCAGGGTGGATAGTTGGACAATGCAAGTCAGACCTTACACAGTGTGAACGTGAAGGAGTAAAGGAGTAAATCCTCCTCTACCATTATCTAGGTTGACTTATTAGCCATAATTTTCTTCCAAGAAGTGGAGATAGGTTCACAAGTTAATTACAGGAACATGAAAGTGTAAGAATAAAGGCAAATATCAACATACTTAAATGAAAATAAACATAATCCCCAAATTCAGTTTCTGGATGAAATAAAATAGTTTTGTAAGTTGTACAAAAGACATCTATGGAAGGAAATTCCCTAATTAATATTCCAAGAGAATACATAGCAACCCAATAGGGTACCTGAGTTAAATACGTATTTTCAGAATTCAGATTTATTTGACTCTACAGCAATTATTTTCTGAATGCATTCATAAGGATTGAAAATCAAACTTTTAATTTATTAAATGGGCTGTAATTCATAGTTTCACAAATAATCGTGGTGTAGAAAGATTTTTCCACTATTTTCTTATATATTATGTGGCTTGAGACCAGGAGCAGAAAGGCTGATTAAGAAGAATCAAGTAGAAGCACATTTAAACTTTTGTTTTAAGATGTGTTGATAAATAATCGGACTTTATTTTGTGGAGCAATTTTAAATTATTGAAAAGCTCTGCTGAAAGTACAGAAATCCCATATATCACTCTCCCTGCTGTGCCTAAAGCACTTGACTGCTAACCAGAAGGCTAGTGGTTCAAACCCACCAGCCACTCCTCAGAAGGAAAGTTGGGCAATCTATTCTGTACTGATACCGCCTCGGAAACCCAAGGAGGCGTCAGTATGAATCAGATCTGACTCGGCAGTGTGGGCGTGTGTCCAAGTGTGCTGCACACTGATTCCCCTATTATTAAAATTTTGCATTCATGTAGTAAATTTGTTAAAACTGGTGAACAATTTTGATACATTATTATTAACTAAAGTCCATACTTTACATAAGAGTTCACTCTTTGTGTGGTGTTTGCTTTTCTGGCTTTTGACAAATGCATAAGATCATATGTCTGTAATAACAGTGTCATACAAAATTCTTCACTGCCCTAAAAATGACACCTCTCCTTGAACCCTTGGCATTTTTGGTGTCTTTATAGTTTTTCCTTGATCACAAGGTCATATAGTTGAAATCAGAGAGTGTATAGCTTTCTCATACTATTTTCTTTCAGTTAGCCATATACATTGAAGACTTTTCCATGTCTTTCACAGCTTGATAACTCATTTATTTTTATCAATGAATACTGTACCTTTGTATGGCTGTACAGTAGTTTCTTTAACAACGCTCCTATTGAATGATATCTGGCTTGCTTCCAATTCTTGGAAATTATGAATAAAGCTTCTATAACCTTTTTCATGAAGATTTTTGTGTGAAAATAAGCTTTCAAATCCATTGGGCAAAGGCCTAGAAGCAAAAGTGCTGTATCTTATAGTAAGGCTATGTTTAGATTTGTAAGAAACTACCATATTCCTGGTATTGGAACAGCAACAGACACATAGACCAAAATTGAGAACCCAGAAATAGATCCATTGACCTATAGTCAGCTGATCTTTGACAAAGGTCTGAAATTCATTAAATTGGGAAGAGATAGTCTCTGTAACAAATGGTGTTGGCAAAACAGGATATCCATTTGCAGGAAAATGAAACAAGATCCATACCTCACATCATAAAAAGAAAACAACTCTAGATGGATCAATGACTTAAAAGAAAAACCTAAAATTATAAAGTTCATCAAAGAAAAAATAGGGGCAAATAAAGAGCTCTGGTAGCGTAGTGCCTAAGGAACTTGACTGCTAACCAGAAGCCTGGCGGTTCAAACTCACCAGCCACTCCTCGGAAGGAAGATGGGGCAATCTATTTCCATAGTGATACTGCCTTGGAAACCCAAGGAGGGGGTTGCTATGAGTCAGGTCCGACTCACCAGCACATAACCGCCACAACAACAAATATATGGCATTAACAGACTATCAAACATAAGTGAAAATGCACAAACAGTAGAAGATAAACTAAATGATTGGGACCTTCTAAAAATTAAATTCTAAAAATTAAATGCACATCAAAAGACTTCTCCAAATGAGTGAAAAGAGAATATACACATTTGGAAAAAAAAAACACCATATATGACAAGGGAATTATTTCTAAAATGTGTAAAAAAAACTCCAACACCTCAACATCAAAAAGAAAAACAATCCAATAAAAACATGGACAGAGAATATGAATAGACACTTCACCAAAGAAGATATTCAGGCAGACATATGAGGAAGTGTTCACAATTGCTAGCCATTAGAGAGATGAAAATCAAAACAACAAAGAGATATTATTTCACTCCAGCACTAACAGCACAGTTCAACAAGACAGAAAATAACAGATGCTGGTGAGGATGTGAAGAGATTGGTACTCTTACACAATGTTGGTGGGACAGTAAAATGATACAAGCACTGTGGAAATCTGTATGACAATTACTTAAAAAGCTGGAAATAGAAATATCATTTGATCCAGAAATTCTATTATTAGGTATACATCCTAAAGAAGTGATAAGCAGGACACAAATAGATATATGCACACCCATGTTCATCGCAGCACTATTCACAATAGGAAAGAGATGGAAACAACCTAAGTGCTCATAAGTGGAGGAATGAATAACAAAACTATGGTACATACATGCAACAGAAAACTAAGCAACACCAAAGAATAATGTAGTATCCATAAAACACTTCACAATGTGGATGAACTTGGAGGATATTATGCTGAGTGAAGTAAGTCAATCACAAAAGGACAATATTGTAATAGTTCACTATTGCAAAAAGTCATGGAAAGGTTTACATATGGAAGGAAACTTTCTTTGTTGGTATCCAGGGATGGGATAGGATTGGTACTCTTATCTAGCAAGATAGGTTATAAAAAAAAGAAAGGAAGGAAGAAACTACTACATTGTTTTCTGAAGTGTCTGTTGTTAGGTGCCATTAAGTTGCTTCCAACTCATAACGACCCCATGCACAGCAGAATGAAACATCACCCGATCCCGCACCAGCTCCATGATCGTTGCTATACTTGAGCCCATTGTCACAGCCACCGTGTCAATCCATCTCGTCGAAGGCCTTCCCCTCTTTCATTGACCCTACACCTTACCAAGCATGACATACTTCTCTAGGGAATAGTCCCCTAGGCAACATGACCAAAGTAGGTGAGATGAAGTCTGGCCATCCTCACTTCCAAGGAGCATCTTGGCTGCACTTCTTCTAGGACAGATCTGTTAATTCTTTTGGCAGTCCATGGTATCTTCAACGTTCTTTGCCAGCACACAGCTCAAAAGCATCAACTCTTCTTCGGTCTTCCTTATTCATCGTCCAGCTCTCACAAGCATACGAGGCAATTGGAAATATCATGGCTTTTGTCAGGCACACCTTATTCCCCAAGGAGACATCCTTGCTCCTCAGCACTCGAAAGAGTTCCTTCGCAGCTGACCTGCCCAGTCTACACGTCCTCTAATGTCCTTACTGCTGCTTCCATTGGCCTCGATTGTAGAACCAACCAACGTAAACTCCTTGACACCCTCAATCTTTTCTCCATTTATCATGATGATGTTTATTGGTACAGTTGTGAAGATTTTTGTCTTCTTTATATTGAGATGTAATCCATACTGCAGACTGTGTTCCTCAATCTTCATCAGTAAGTGCCTCAAGTCATCCTCACTTTTAGCAAGCAAACTTGTATCATCAGCATATCTCGAGTTGTTAATGATTCTTCCTCCAATCCTTACGCCTCGTTTCTCTTCATATAGTCCAGCTTCTCAGATTATTTGCTCAGCATATAGATTGAATAAGTATGGGGAAAGGAAACAACCCTGACACACTCTCTTCCTGATTTTAAACTGTTCAGTGTCCCCCTTTTTCTGTTTGAAGGCAGCCTCCTGGTCAAGGTACAGATTCCTCATGAGTACAATCAAATGTTTGGGAATTGCCGTTCTTCTCAATGTTATCCATGATTTGTCATGATCCACACAATCAAATGCCTTTACATATTCAATAAAACACAAGTAAACATCTTTCTGGTATTCTTTGCTTTGAGCCAAGATCCATCAGACAACAGCTATGATATCCCTTGTTCCACATCCTCTTCGGAATCCAGCTTGCACCTCTGGAAGTTCTCTGTCAATACACTGCTGCAACCATTTTTTAATTATCTTTAGTAAGATCTTACTTGAGTGTAAAATTAATGACATTGTTTTATAATTTCCACATTTTGTGGGATCACCTTTCTTTGCAATGCGTACAAATATGGATCTCTTCTAGTCAGTTGGCCAGGTAGCTGTCTTTCAAATCTCTTGGCATAACCGAGTGAGGGCCTCCAGTGCGGCATCCATTTTGAAATATCCCAATGGGTATTCCGTCAATTCCTGGAGCCTTGTTCTTCGCCATTTCCTTCATTGCAGGTTCAGCTTCCTCCTTCAGTACCACTGGTTCTAGATTATATGCCACCTCCTGAAATGGATGAAGAATGACCAGTTCTTTTTTGGTACAGTGACTGTATTCCTTACATCTTCTTTTGATGTTCCCCTCATCATTCAATGTTTTGCCCTTAGAATTTTTCAATATTGCAACTCGAGGCTTAAATTTTTCTTCAATTCTTTCAGCTTGAGAAATGCTGAGCATGTTTTTCCCTTTTGGATTTCTAACTCCAGGTCTTTGCACATTTCATTACAGTAATTGGCTTTGTCTTCTCGAGCTGCTCTTTGAAATCTTAGTTCAATTCTTTTATCTTGTACTTTCTTCCATTTGCTACTCTCCACTCAAGGGCAAGTTTCAGAGTCTCTTCTGTCATACATTTTGGTCTTCTCTTCTTTTGTTGTCTTTTTAGTGACCTCTTGCTTTCTTCTTGGATGATACTCTTGATGTCATCCCACAATTCATCTGGTTTCCTGTCATTGGTGTTCAATACATCAAATCTATTCTTTAGATGGTCTCCAAATTCAGGAGGGATATGTTCTAGATCATATTTTGGCTCTCATGGACTTGTTTTAATTGTCTTTAACTTCAAGTTGAACTTGCATATGAGCAGTTGATGGTCTGTTCCACAATCAGCTCCTGGCCTGGTTTTGGCTGAAGATATTGAGCTTTTCCATTGCCTCTTGCCACAGATGTAGTCAATCTGAATCCTGTGTGTTCCATCTGGTGAAGTTCAAGTGTACAGCTGCTGTTTGTATTGTTGAAAAAAGGTGTTTGCAATGAACAAGTCATTGGTCTTGCAAAATTATACCATGAGAGTTCCAGCATTATTTCTGTTAGTAAGGCCAAATTTTCCAACTACCAGTGGTTCTTCTTTGTTTATAACTTTTGCATTCCAGTCATCAGTGATAATTAACACTTCCTGATTGCAAGTTTGGTCAATTTCAGACTGCAGAAGCTGATAAAATTCTTCAATTTCCTCATCTTTGCCTTTGGTGGTTGGTGCATAAACTTGAATAATAGTCGCATTAATGGGTCTTCCTTGTAGGTGTATGGATATTATCCTATCACTGACAGCATTGTAGTTCAGGACAGATCTTGAAACATCCTTTGTGATGATGAATGCCACACCATTCCTCTTTAAACTGTCATTCCCGGCATAGTAGATCGTATGGTTGTCTGATTCAAAATGGCCCAAACCAGTCCATTTCAGCTCACTAATGCCGAGGATGTCAATCTTTATGTGTTTCATTTCATTTTTGACAACTTCCAATTTTCTTAGATTCATACTTCGTACGTTCCATGTTCCGATTATTAATGGATGTTTGCTGCTGTTTCTTCTCAATTTGAGTGGTGCAACATCAGCAAATAGAGGTCTCCAAAGCTTTACCTTATCCTTATGAGTAAGGCTGACTTTACTCAGATGATGCAGCTCTTGCCCAGTCCTACTTTGAGAGCTTTCTAAGGTAAGTGGCTCTTCTTTCTCCTCTGTATTGCACAGTGTTTCTGGACTATTCATAAAGCTGTGCAATAATGTATCAAACAGTGTTTCTTTGCTATTCATAAGGTTTTCCCTGGCCAATTCTTTGAGAAGTGGATGGCCTCCTCCTTCTTCCTAGTCTGTTTCAGTCTGCAAGCTGTGCTGATACCTGTGCAACAGGTGCACCCCACTGGGTTAGAAACATCAGTGGCACAGCCTCAAGTCTCATAGCAACACGCCACCACAGTAGGACAAACCGACAGACAAGTTTGTCTCCCACAACTGTTGGAAACCCCTCCAACCACCCTTACCTGGATCCCTGCGGCTAACTCCTCCATCTGTTCCAGTCCCCTTTGCCTTTTCTGTCCTCTCCCTGCTTCCCATTTTGCCCCTTGTGGGGTGTGGCCTGGGTTCCCTGTCTTCACCTGGGTCCCTGCAGCTGACTCCTAGATCTGTTCTGGTCCCCTTTGCCTTTTATTTTTTTTGTCCTCTCCCTGTTTTCCCCCTTGCTGCCTGTTCTTAGGTCCCTGGAATCCAAATGAGAATGCTATCACTTTAAAATACAAAATGGTTGCCTCTTGTAAACATTCAAAATGGCTGCACCCTCAGTCACTTTAAATATTCAAAATGGCCACCACTTGTATACATTCAAAATGGCTGCACCCTCGGTCACTTTAAATATCCAAAATGACTGCCACGTATAAACAATCAAAGTGGCTGCACCCTCCAGACAAACATGAAGGTCAGAAAAAAAAAAAGAAAAGAAAACCTGCATTATCTCGGGATAGGACAATGAGAGAAAAAAGGCTGAGAAGGAGAATAATGAAGAAAAAAATGGGAAAAATGCAAAAAGAAAAACAAGGAATGGGGTTAACCATGAGAAAAAAAAAAAAACTTCAACCAGGAACAGGGAAAAGAAAAAATCTGAAAACTAGGATCTTGGAGGGTAAGAATAAAGAATAGTAGTAAAAAGGACAAAAGTATTAATAATAGTGTCTGTACCATTTTGCATTTCCACCATCAACAAATAAGAGTTCCTGTTGTTTTGCAACCACGTCAGCATTTAGTAGTGTTGGTGTTTTGGAATTTAGCCATATTAATAGGTATGTAACAAACTCTGGTGGGACAGTGATTAAAGCATTTGGCTGCTAACCAAAGGATCAGTGCTTCCAACCTACCAGCCATTCCACAAGAGAAAGGTGAGGCAGGCTGCTCCCATAAAGATTTATAGTCTTGGGAAAGTTATGGGGACAGTTCTGCTCTGTCCTAGGATGGCTATGAGTTGTAATCAACTTTATGGCAGTGGGTTTGGTTTGGCTTTGGTAGCAGGTATGTATAGTTATATCACATAATAGATATAATTTGCACAATTATGAAGGTAAAATGAAATAATAAATAACACTCACTTAACACAAGGCATTGCACAAAAAAAAAGATAAGAGGCATAAAAATAGTAAGGGACAAATAGAAAACAGCCAGCAAGATATTAAATTTAATTACAAACATAACAATAATTATATTAATATAATTAATTATATTAAGTATAAATGATCTAAACGCTCTCATTAAAAGTCAAAGATAATCATATTAGATTAAAAAAAAGCCAGATACAATAGACTGTCTCTATATAAACTCACTATGAATATAGATATACAACGATAAGATGAAATTAAAGAATGAAAACAGTTATTGCAGGCAAGCATATATTTTTTTAAGATGAAATTATTAAATTAGTATCAAAGTAGATTGTATAAATATCAAAGTAGAAATGGAATAATACAAGATATAACAGGGAATATTACATATGGTAAAAACACCAATTAATCAAGAAACACCATTGTGGAATGTATATGCAACAAAGAACAAAGATACAAAATACATGAAGATTAATCAGATTGAATTGAAAATGGAAATTGATAAATCAAAAATCATTAAAAAAAAGTTTAATATCTCTCACTTAGTAATTGGTAAAATGAGTACACGAAGGAAAATAGTGATTATCGAAGTCCTGTAAAACACTCCACCCAACAGCAGCAAGATACATATAATTTTCAATTTACATGAAACATTCAACTGGATAGATTATTTTTCTGGCCATAAAACAAATATCAACATTTGTAAAATCACTGAAATTATACCAGGTATGTCAGGAGAAAATATTTGAAAATCACTGATCTGCTAAATGGTTAAATAACAAACTAATAGAAAGAACTCTCCAACTTAATAAAAAGAAGGCTGATAATCCACTATATAGTGGACACACTATTTGAACAAACACTTTATCAAAGAAATATAGGTGTTAAATGAGCACATGAAAATAATATATGTCTCATTAATAATTAAGTGAAATACAAATTAAAAATACAACGTTACTAATTTAGAATTACTGAAAACAAACAACACAATTGACAACACTAAGTATGTGCTTGGACCTGGAGCAAATAATACTCATACATTTTTGAAGAAGACATAAAACGGTACAACCGATTTTGCAAACAGTTTTGTATTGTCTTACCTAATTAAATGGGAGCTCTGGTAGCATAGTGCCTAAGGCACTTGACTGATAATCAGAAGACTAGCGGTTCAAACCCACCAGCCAATCCTCAGAAGGAAGGTTGGGCAATCTACTTCCTTAGTGATACTGCCTTGGAAACTCAAGGAGCGGTAGCTATGAGTTGGGTCCGACTCAACAGCACATAACAACAACAACCACCTAATTAAACATACACTTATTAAAGGTCCAGAAATCCCATCCTATTTTCTCAAGTGAACTGAAACTATATTTAATAACAAAACTTTACATCAATGTTTATAACAACTTTCGTCATAATTATCAAAATACAGAAGAAAACATATCCACCAACTTCTAGATGTATAAATAAATTGTACTGCATCCAGACAATGGAATGCAACAGCACTGAAATAGAATGGTAACGTGAGTTATTCTCTACAGCATAATGCTAAGTGAAAAAACTAGAAAAAAAGGGCTACATACTGTTCAATTTTAATTATGAATTATTCTGAAAAAGGCAAGGCTATAGGGACAGAGGATGGCAGTTCAAACCATCAGCCCCTCTGTGAAAGGATGGAGCAATCTACTTCTGTAAATATTTACCTCCTTGGAAACCCAATGGGAGTTGCTATGAGTCGGAATTGACTTGATGGCAGTGTTTTGTTTTGTTTTGTTTTGTTTTTAATAGAGACAGAAATAAGGTTAGTGCTTGTCAGGAGCTGAGGATAGAGACAGGAGATTGATTGTAAGTATGAATAAAGGTGATGAAATATTCCATCTCTTGACTGCGGTTGTGGTTAGTGGTCTGTAAAAATATTTCTCAAAACTCATTAAACTGTATCCTTAAAATCATGAATTTTACTATTTGTCAATTATTGTTAGGTTCTGTTGAGTAGATTCTGAATTACAGCAACCCTATGTACAACAGAAGAAAACACTGTCCACTCCTGTGCCATTCTTAAAATTATTGCCATACTTGAGCCCATCATTGCAGCCATTGTGTCAATCCATCACATTGAGGGTCTTCCCCTTTGTAGCTTACTTTGCCAAACCTAGTATCCTTCTTGAAGGATTGGTCCCTTCTGACAAGATGACCAAAGTACCAGAGACAAGGTCTGGCCAGCCTCACTTCTAAGACGCATTACAACTGAACTTCCTTCAAGACAGATTTGTTCATTTTTCTAGCAGTCCATTGTACACTCAGTATTCTTCACCAACACAATTCAAATAGATCCATTTTTCTGTGGTCTTCTTTATTCATTGTCCAGCTCTCTGCATCTTAGTCTTCAAAGTCATATCTTTGTTCTTTAACACTTCAGAGAGGTTTTTTTTTGCATCAGATTTCCCCAATGCAATATATCATTTTATTTCCTGACTGCTGCTTCCATAGGCATTGATTGATGATCCCAGTAAAATGAAATCTTTGACAATTTCAATCTTTTCTCCACTTAACATGTTGTTGCTTATCATGATGTCCAGTTGCAAGGATTTTTTTTCCTTTATGTTGAGATGTAACCTATGCTGAAGGCTGTCGTCTTTGATCCCTATCAGTAAATGCTTCAAGCCTTCTTCACTTTTGCAAGCAAGACTGTGTCATCTGTATATATCACAGTTTGTTAATGAGTCTTCCTTCAACCCTGATGCTTTGTTCTTTTTCATATAGTCCAGCTTCTTGGATTGCTTGCTTAGCATACAGATTGAACAAATATGGTGGAAGGTTACAATCCAGATGCACACTCTTCCTGATTTTAAACCATGCAGAATCCCCAGAATCCCCTTGTTCTGACTGAACAACTGCCTCTTGGTCTATGTTCAGTTTTCTCAGGAGCACAATTAAGTATTCTGGAACTCCCATTCTCCTCAATGAAATGTTTCAACAAATGGATGAAGCACTGGAAGTACTCATTTGTTTATGTCGAGAAATTTGGAAGACAACTACCTGACCAACTGACTGAAAGAGATCCATATTTGTGCCCATCCCAAAGAAAGTTGATCCAACAAAATGAGCAAATTATTGAACAATGTCATTAATGTCAGACATAATTATTCCTCTAAAAACATGATTAAAAAAAATTCTTATTATGGTAAGTGAATTTCAAGTAAGAATACTTTTGGGCAAAACTTGTGAGGAGATTATTATTGTAGCCTAGAGGATGATGACGGTTTAAATTAGGCAGAAATTGAATGAGGTAGACAAATTTAAAATAATTATAGCAGGTTGAATTAATAGTTTTTGATGATGAATTGAATATGACTGGTGGCAGAAACAAAATGTCTAGAACTATTTCCATGTTTATCTTTATGATTAAATGAGTAAATTTTGAAATATAGTTACTACAGCCTCTGAAACTCAATATATCATAGCTATTGCTATCATGTACTTATAAATACCACATGCTAAAACATTCCATCAATATTATATTGTAGTAAAATGCATCCTAAAATATCCTCTCAGTTAAACTAATTTTCTAATCCTGTTGATCATCCTCATCCCTAAACAACTACTCCTATAAAAGTCAGTGTACCTGGGTTCAGGAATGAATGAGAATCCACAGGCTACAATCTACTGATAATAATAGGAATGCTTGCCACTGGAGCGTATAATACTTCTTCTTTCTCTAATAGAGTTGTTGTTGTTGTTATGTGCCATGGAATTGGACAGACTCATAGCGACCCCTCCTTGGGTTTCTGAGGCAGTATCACTACGGAAGTAGATTGCCCAACCTTCCTTCCGAGGAGTGGCTGGTGGGTTTGACCCACCAGCCTTCTGGTTAGCAGTCAAGTGCCTTAGGCATTATGCTACCAGAGCTCTTAGTTTAATAGAGAAGAAAGTTTTATTTTGTCATGACTGGCTCTACTCCACGGACAAAGGAATAGAGAGATTAATCTTTTTGTGCTCACTGGGATTTTTAGATATTTGTTCTTTTACTGATTTTCTTTTTTTTAAAGGAAAGAGATGATTTTCATTTTTTTTTTCGTTTGATTCATTGTTCTTTTGCATACAATATTGTTGATGAATAAGTACCTTTTTCAAGAATTTGAGTTTATTTCTTTGGTTGTTTTACGTTCTTGGAATTCCCAAAGAGTGTGTGCATCATAGACTACTTAAGTTTTCACCTTTGTCTTAAAAATGATATAACATGTTCTATACTGTCTAATCTTGTTTCCACTTGTTACCTCATGTAACCGTGCTAAACCTTATACACATGAGACCATTTGACAGTCTGGATTTACTTAATATGTTTAATGGAAATTTAATATTCTCACAATTGTTTTTGCCCTCTAAGTAGCACTGAATTATTTATGAATAATCTAATACCTTTTAATGGGAGAAAGCAAAAACAGTGATCATAACTCAAACTGGAAAACAGCTGCTGAATGTACTCAATCTCAATCATGGGTGTTGCTTTTTGTATACTCATGATGGTTCCTCAAAGTTGAGTAATGCCAGAGAAATGCTGCCCCTCTCTTTGCAATATCGTTTTATGTTTATTAGAAAAAAAAAATTAAAAAATCACAGTCTATACTGTCCGAGCATTTTTCTGTTAGTAGGAAAATGAAACTAGAGCAAACTTGTGAGCCACTCATCAGTGCAATGTCAGCAAAGGCCTGCTTCTTTGAAGCCATTGTCTCCCAAGGCCTACGTCCTGTTGGTTGTGAAGTATAGTTAGTAGATGGCTTTGTTAATTGTTATGAATTGAAGTAAGTCGCCTTCCCCAAAAAAATTCTATTCAAAAACTAATCCCCTCACTTGTGAATATGATTCTGTTTGGAAGTAGAATTTCTCTTCTCTTCTCTTCTGTTAATGAGATCATACCAGAGTAGAATGGATCTTAAATCTAATCCCTTCTGAGTGGTGTCTTTTAAAAGGGAAAGCAGACAAAGAGAGACACACACAGAGGGAGATGACATGTGACAATGGTAGCAGATAAAAATATTTAAGCTGTAGAGGACACCAAGGAATGTCAACAATCACCAGAAACTGATAGAAAGGGCCAAGAAGAAATCAACTTGTCTGAGACCCTGATTTAGACCTCAGGCTTCCAGAACTGTGAGAAAATAAGTTTTTGGTTTCTAAAACCACCCACTTTGAGGTATTCTGTTATGTAATTCCCAAGATACAAGGGAAGTCCCTAGATGACTAGAGAACAATTAATGTCCAAAGCTTCTAACCAGAAAGGTGAAAGTTCAAGTCCACTCAGAGAAGGCTTGGAAGAAAGGCCTGGTGATCTACTTCTGAAAAATCAGCTATTGAAAACCCTACGGTGCACAGTTATACTCTGTCACCCATGGGATTACCATGCATCAGTGACAACTAGTTGGCAACTGGTACTGGTGAGAAACTAGGAAAATAATCTGGTATACTGTATAGCTTTTCTTGATGCTAAATTTACTTTCCTGGATATGTAAAATAAATTTATGTTTGATATTGTAAAAAGAGATTGAGTTTAAAGATAGAAGAAGTTGATCTGGATTTTAGCTCTGTCAATTAATAGATCATCCTTATCCTGCTCAGGAGCTCTGGTGGCATAGTGCCTAAGGCAGCTGACGCTAACTAGGAGGCTGATGGTTCAAACCCACTAGCCACTCCTCAGAAGGAAGGTTGGGCAATCTACTTCCATAGTGATACTGCCTCAGAAACCCAAGGAGGGGTCACTATAAGTCAGACCTGACTTCATGGCAGCAGGTTTTTTTATCCTGCTCACCTGTAAAGTAGAGCATAATAGTTACCAAACTGGAATACAGTGAAGATGTGAAAAAACACTTCAAAAGTAGGAATAGTAGCATAGTAATTTATACATAAAAGATGCTTAATTAAGAGCAGCTGTTATGGGGAAGAGGTAACTATGGGGAGCAAGTAGGAGGGGAGCTGTTGCATTGTGAGAAATCATAAGTCAATTCATGAGACAAAGTGTATGTGAGCTGCTGTATGGAAGGTGAACTTGCTCTGTAAACTTTCACTCAAATCACAATAAAAATTAAAAAAAAAAAAAGAGTAACAGTTGCTGTTTCTGCCATAAAACATAAAAAACCAAACCCACTGCCACTGAGTTAATTTTGACTCTCAGTGACCCCCACTGGGTTTCCAAGACTATAAATGTTTCTGGAAATAGATTGCCCCATCTTCCTTTCACAGAGCTGATGGGTCGGAATGCTGACCTTCTAACATGTTTTTGTTGTTGTTATGTGCTGTCGAGTCGGACCCGACTCACAGCGACCCCTCCTTGGGTTTCCAAGGCAGTATCACTACGGAAGTAGATTGCCCCATATACCTTCTAACATACTATATGTTAATTATTTAAAATAATATGTATTTAAATTATATTTATCATATCTTAATAAATGTAACTTAATGAGAAAGAAGGAGCTCTAGTGGTGTAGTGCCTAAGGCATTTGACTGCTAACCAGAGGTTGGCAGTGCAAACTCACCAGCCACTCTGTGGAAGGAAGACTGGGCAATCTACTTCTGTAAAGATTTACCACTTCAGAAACCTAAAGGGGATCACTATGAGTTAGAATTGACTCAATGGCAGTGAGGTTCTTTTTTCTTTTTTTTTTTTTTAGTGAGAAAGAGGAAATGTAGCTTTTTAATGAATTATACTAGAGAACTTATTATTCTTGGAGTCACAGTGAGACCAGAAGGACCCAGGGTAGATTTTATTCATGTATTACAGCTTTTTTTGTTATTTCAACAATATGAAAAAATTATTTATTAGGCATGTATTAAGTGCTATGCACTGTGTATGTCTACATCACTTCTCTTGACCATATACAAGGCAGTCATCTACTGGCGGAGACTAGAACAGGACATGGAGACCTGAAAATGAAGCCATGGAGATTGCTTTCTTCAGATTTAGGTTTCTTGTCATTATAAGCTTAGGTATGTTTTATCACACAAAGTAGATTATTTTATAACTATATTAAACTATCAAAGACTATGACTACCTCTATCATTGAAGGACTAGTGGATTGAAAAAATTGAGTTAGACCTTGAACCAAAGAAGTTTTAAAAATTGAATTGGAATGAAAAGCTTGGAAGATATATATATATATATATATATATATATATATTAAAATTGTCACAAAATCAGTGAAAACCATACATATTTTTAAATTTGCTTTGCTCTTATTATTAGAAGTAGAAGATATGAGTGATTTTCAGTTGTCATCTAGTTGATCCCTACTCATGGCGATTCCACATGTACGAGAGTAAAACTGTGCTCCATGGGATTTTTGATGGTTGATTTTTTGGAAGTAGATCACCAGAGCTTCCTGCTGAGGTTTCTCTTGGAAGACACAAACCTACAATGTTTTGCTCAGCTGCTGAGGGTGTTAATTCTTTGCAACACCTACAAATTCCTATGAGTGACTACCCTTTCCATATCTCTTCTTATTTGGACAGGGTCGTCTGCATGGAAACCAAATTTCATCAGCTCTTAATAATTTAAACAGTCAGCATGACTTCTAAATTCAGTTGAAATGTGTAGGAAACTGCAATAAATGTTTAAATTTCCTGCAATAAAGGTGAAAATGATTTTGCATGTCAATTAAAAAACATAGCTAGAAATGATAATGAGATATCTTCTCTTCCAGTTGATGGATTTTAATCTAAGCAAAGTTTATATAGATGATCTGAAGATGCCTATGGCTAGAGTGCTACAGATTTTTAATCTTTAGTCAAGAAAGAATATTTAATAATGTGAAGGATTCTTTTCCTAATAGAATTTACTTCCTTTCACAAAGGGGAACTACTCAATACTCTTTCAAAACTTGTAAGGAATACTTTTATGACCAGTATAATCTGTACGAGGAATATGTAATGAGAAGAACCCACAGACACACTGAAGAAGTAACAAATAAAAAGAAAATTTAAACTTGTTATTTATCCATTCATTTATTATAAAACACTCAATGTACCCTGAAGTGTGGGCATTGTGCAAGATCTTGGTTGGTAGGCAGACACATCTAAGACACTACATTAGCGCAGGAAGAGATAATCATTTACATGGGGTTGTGAAAAACATAAATACGTTGAACATGCGATGTGCTAATGGAGAAGTATATAAAAAATGTAGTGGGAATAAATGATTAATGTATCTTTCTAGGAGAATTTGAGCAACTTATTAGTAGAGGTAATATTTGAATTGGATCTTGAAGTATTAGCAGGAATCTGAGAGTAGGAAAGCGTTGTTCTTTGAAGAGAAGGCAACATGTGCTAAAATAAATACTGTTTACTTCTGCTGGGACCCAACAGCACCAGTAAGGAACAGCATGGTTCTGACCATTTCCTTATCCTAAGAATCTGAGTTAGGAAAGGGAGAGGGCTAGTAGGGCAAGGGGCCAGTGAGTCACTTAGTGCAAGCCCTTGGTACAAGAAGGGCCACACAATCTATCAGGGTCAAATAAGAAAATAGATGTGAATGAATTTTCAGATCTAAAAAAGATTGCATAACTAAAAGACATTATTATGTTACACCATTCTGAGATACTGGTTTGGAACTCACAGGGAAGTCAGCTGCACATAGAATCTCCTCTCAGATTCTCCTAATTGTTTTTCAGGTCTAAACATACCACAGTATGTTGTCAGGGATTGCTATGGGTAGCCAACTACATTCTGCTAAACAAAACCAGTAATTTGGAAAAATTACAGCCTTGGATGCCATCATTAGCACTACAAGGATGTCTTCCTACTAACTGAAAAAAAAAAAAGAATATTGGCGACACACCAAACTGAAGAAGGCTGCTTTGTAAATGTTGAATGAGGTAATCCTTTGGAAAGGAAGCAAAATAGAATACCGAATAAAATTTTATGATTTAACCTAGGAAAGTGGCATGTTAGAAGATTGTGATTCTTTCCTTCTTGGATAGTTCTTTTGAAACCAACAAACAAGAAAATGACATTATCTTTTGAGTGTTTGACACATTTAAGTATTGTTTAGCAACTTGTTCTAAATGACAACATCATCTGAATAGATGGGTAGTCATGAAACAGATATTTATAGGTGTGTTACTCATCGAGCTAGAGACTGGTATAAACACAGGCTTCTGGATGCAGCTGAGTTACAGAAATCTAAAACAGGATACCAAGTGTCACTTAGCTGTGCGTCCTTTCAGCCCCCACAAGAACTGGCCTAGAATGTTGCAAAGTTTCCAAAGGGGGGCATCAGAACTCAAAAGTTCTCTTACTTGACCATTTGTATTACCTAACAAGGAAAAATGAATATGCCTTTCTCCTTTAGATATATTTAAGTACCCTGAAGATGTGTGCTCATTAGAGCAATGAATTCTTCCTCATGGATAACACTAAAGATACAAAACTCTGCTTCCCTATCAGACGGTGAAGAGAATGAATAGAACAGTTATTTGTCAAAGCCATATATTTCTTTTTTTAATGAAATATACTTTCACTAATAATAAGATATATAATTTATTCTTCTTCTATTCTCTAACAGTACATGGCTTTGAACAAGTCTCAAATGTATTTTTCATGATATTGCAAAAACATGTTTGTGGCATATATGCTGATTATCTGCTAATAGAAGTTTCATAAAAAGTATAAGCCAAAAATGAGCAGCCTGAGCCTTTGCCCATTGATATTAGTGAAGTATTTCACCTATCTAAAGTTAATAGTCATATTTCTCCAAATATTTTTCAATTATCAGAAGTCTTTTTCAAAGTTATTTACCCATTATACATTCGTTCTTGCTCCAGACACTAAACCATTCTGGTCATATTCTGAAAGTATTTCAGGTTACTGTT
>NW_006921790.1:1335249-1352454 GCF_000298275.1 Orycteropus afer afer
TATATTTCAGTTTAGGTTCTTGCAAGTATACAACATTTCTAAACTCTAAAGTCTATAAGCACATATCATAACTGGAAGCCCATTTTTTTCTACCATTTCCAAAACCTCTTCCTCACTCTGGAAAAGAAGATAATAAATCCTATTGCTTACATCAAAGGATGGTTGAATTAGAGAAGAAAACATATGAACATTGAAATTCACTTTAATAACATGTTTCTTTGAAGGGATTGTCCACCTGTTGTGAATTAAAAATGTTTTTATTGTGAGTCATTTTTTTGGCTGTTTAATCATGAAATATATACTTTCCTTTGCTGGTATGCATTCATATGACAGCTTGAAACTATTTTGTATTCTACATAGAAATTGAAGAAATAATCATATCTTCTCCTTAGAATGTATTAATATGAAATCTTGGAGCAATATTTTGGGGGTTAAGATGAGAATTAACTTGTGTTCTTCTTCTTAAACAAAAATTGTCACTATAAAAATGTCATGGCAGTGGTGTCTCACCTCCTCTAACCTCATCAGGAGCAGAGAGAATTATCATCAGCATCAGCTCAAGGCTTATAGAGGTCAGACATGCCTCTACTCCAAACTTGCTGTGATCAATAATTCATTGAAATGGCCATACAGAACTCAAAGACCAGACCAGACTCATGATTATCATTAGGTAAGTAATAGGTTAAAATTCAGGTTGAAGAAAGACTCAGGGTACAGTTCTTCAGACAATACAGTCTCTTACAGCTGCGCTTGCAGGCAGGTCTTTCCCTGGACCTCAGCTTCTTGGTTCTTGACCTCCTGAATCTCTTGACCTGGCCCAGTATCTACCTTCCTCGGGAAAGTGTTATAAAGCTCTTTAGCTACACTGATAAGTTCGCAGAGGCATCCTACTCTGTCAGCAAGCTTCTTTCCTGAAACACTGAGCTTTCTCACTCCATGGACTAGGAAGGCCACTGCATCATGTTGTGTCAGTTTCCTGTTTCTGTTGTCTCTGTTTCTCTGCTGCTGTTTCTCACCATCTCTCACCATTGCTAATGTTACAGCTCTCTGTCCTGTTGGTCTAGCAGGTTTCCAGTGTAAGGACTCTGGGCCAAAAGGGCATGCTCTGCTCCTATCTCTTCTTCTTGATGATAGTCAGGTCCACATTTCTGCCTGTGGGATGGCTCATTTTAAACCAAGCAGGATGACGAAATTGTCCAATCTCCTTGTTAGTATTCCTTATACTTTATCTGCATACTTCCAACCTTCAAGATTCCATGTAGTTTATAAAATATTAGTAAGCTATCCAGTCCCCTTAGAGGGCCATAAGCAACTAATTTGCACAGTCCCCCCCAATTATTTGGGGGAAGTTACAGTCATCACAAGAAAGGCCATATAAAAATAAACCGTAGAACCACAAAAGCATCAACTCTTATTCAGCAAGGAAAATGAAAATGACTTGAAGCACTTACTGATGAAGATTAAAGACTACAGTCTGCAGTATGGATTACATCTCAACAGAAAGAAAATGAAAATTTTCACAACTGGACTAATAAGCAGCATCATGATAAATGGAGAGAAGGTTGAAGTTGTCAAATATTTCATATCACTTGTATCCACAATCAACAACAACAGAAGCAGCAGTCAAGAAAACAGACAAAGTATTGCACTTGGAAAATCTGCCGCATAAGTGCTGAAGAGCAAAGATGTCTCTTTGAAGACTAAGGTATGCCTAACCCATGCATTGGTGTTTTCAATTGCCTCTTATGCATGTGAGAACTGGACAGTGAGTAAGGAGGACCAAAGAAGAGCTGATGCTTTTGTGTTGTGACTTTGATGAAGAATATTGAAAGTATCATAGACTGCCAGAAGAACTAACAAATCTGTTCTAGAAGAAGTGAAGCAGGAATGTTCCTTGGAAGTGAGAATGGCCAGAGTTCATGTTACGTACTTTGGTCATGTTGTCAGAAGTGACCATTCCCTAGAGAAGGATACCATGCTCAATAAAGTGAAGGGTCAGCAAAAAAAAAGGAAGTCCCTCAACAAGATGCATTGACACAGTGGCAGCAACAATGGGGTCAAGGATTGTGTAAGTACAGCAAGGATTGTGGGGCTGGCACGGGAGTCGAAGCTGACTCAGTGGCATCTAACAGCAACAACAGCACTACAGCCCATCCCTTGGCTTTTCTAGCCATGATTCTTTCTTACTTGAAGTATGAACTTCCTTCTTCCAATCATTTTATCTGTCCAAAACAGTCATTAATTATTCCTTCAGTAGGGCAAAGAGTCTTCCGGGTGAGAGTACTCAGGTACCAGCCACTCATGTCTACTGCAGGTATTCTTTGATCTGGTCACATTCTGAAAAAGTCATCTCAGCTTCACCCTTTCTTGTGTCTGATACAATGAAACTGAGAGAAGAGTATTTCCTTACTCTGGGCCTCACGAGGTTTAAGCATAAGAAAGCCTTTAAGGTACTTTATCCTCTCAGGCACTGTACTTCAGTACAGCAGGGCCTATCCCTTTGTTTACTCTTTCAAATTATAGCTTCTACAGTTATAGTTAGGAGCTCTGACGTAGTGCCTGAGGCATTTAACTGCTAACCATAAGGCTGGTGGTTCAAATCCACCAGCTATTCCTCAGAAGGAAGATTGGGCAGTCTACTTCTGTAGTGATACAGACTCAGAAATCCAACGAGGGGTTGCTATGAGTTGGATCCGACTCGTTGGCAGTGAGTTTAGACAGAGTTAAGGAGCTCTGATGGCACGATACCTAAAGCATCTGACTGCTCACCAGAAGGTTGACAGTTAAAACCCACCAGCCACTCCATGGAAGGAGGATGGGACAATTTAATTCCGTAAAGATTTAACACCTTGGGAAATCAATGGAAGTCACTATGAATAGTTAACAATCAACTTTCACAACTGCTCCTGACATCCACTGTAAAAATGTCATGGCAGGGGAGTCTTACTTCCTCTTACTTCACAAGGGAGAGAATCATTATCATCATCAGCCCAAAGGCTGATCCTATGAGACAGAGTGACACATGCCTCCACTATCTAATCTTTTTCCCAATTCTGACACCAGCTGGCCATCCCACGACTCTCTCTACTTTCTGCTGGGTTCAATAATTTGTTGCAATATCCATACAGAGCCCACAGACCACACTCATGATTATGGGTGTTATTAGGGAAGCAACAGTTTACAATTCAGTGTCAGGAAACACTGAGGATACAGTTCCTTGGTTGGGACAGCCTCTTCTTAGCCTATGGTCTCTGGCAGGCCTCTCCCTGGCCCTCAGCCTCTTGGCCTTCAGCACCTCAGACCTCTTGGGCTGGCCCAGCCTCTGCTCAGGCAAGTATTACTAAGTTCTTTAGCTCCACTGATAAGTGCCCAGAAGCATCCACTCCATCAGCAAGCTTCCTGCATGAAGGACCTCAGATTCCTCACACTGTAAGCCAGGAAGCCCACTGAGCCACCTTGTGCTAGTCTCCTGGTTCTGCTGTCTCTGATGTTGCTTGTCATTGACCCTTATTTTGTTTGATGTTTCAGCTTTCTGGCTCCTGTGTCTAAGATAATACCAGCACAGGGACGCTGAGTCCAAAGCATGTACTCCACTCCTGTCTCTTTCTTTTAGTAGTCAGGTCCTCCATTTCCAACTCTGGAATGACTCCTTTTAAACCTCACAGGATGACAAAACTGACCAATCTGCTAATTAGGGATCCGTGTACCTCATTTGCAAGGGCTCACTACTTCAGGATTCCATGCACCTTATTTGCATTATTAGCAAGCTGTCTAGTCCCCTTGGTGGGCCACAGGTACCTTATCTGCCATAGTCTTACCCAATCATTTGGTTGGTATGTCAATGAGCAAGTACATGTACACTACTAAAATAAAGCAAAGAGATTTATTGAAGGTTCAGAAACACTTTGAACCTGGTATATAGTTGATCTCACAAAATGAAATCAAATGCCCCAAAATTGTGCAGTAACAGAAGCATGTTTATGAAGTAAAATCAATGTAAAGATACAACATTCTGATTGGAAGTTGGAAGATCAAGGAAACCAGAGACCAGACTACTCAAATTTATAGTAATTAGTTGGAAACAGGAATGTGGGCTATTTGGATTGGTTAGTTTAAATATAGGCCTAAGGAGGACTTTACTGGGTTGTTACAAGGTAATTATCTTACAAGTTTCCTGGAGGCAGCTGAGGGAATTTCTGATAAGGCTCTGTTGTCAAGACTCTCCCTTAAGAACATTCTTTCCATACCTTTAGTTTACTCACAGAGAAAACCATTTCCTTTGTTATATACTGAAGTCAGTCTAAGAGTTCCACAGTTGCAGTGGGAAACACTTTGTTATGCATTTAAATTAAGTCTGTCTAAGGGTTTAAGGCTGACTCAATGGCAAATAACAACAACAACAAGGGTTTAAGGATTGCAAGGGCAGTAAGTAAGAGCTAAAATGTGGGTGAGTCTCAGACTTGGATTGATCATTCTGATACTGAGTCAAGTGCCTCATTTTGAAACTCTCACACAGGAGTTATAAGAACACCGTGAGAGAGGCCATACAAAAGTGATTCATTGTACCACAGTTACATTTCAAAATCTCAAACTGAAAAGAAAATATGCACTTAAGGTACCTGAACAGAAATACCAAGACTTATCATAAAATAAATATATTATTTTCCATAGAATCTTTGTTTCATCCATAAATTATGATTCTTCTTCATGAATATTTAATAATCCTATGGAAATAAGTGATTTTGGTATGTTTAGTTAAATCAGTAAACCTCAGATTCCTGTAGTGCATGATGGAATTTCAGAATGATCCCAGTTATTTAAATTTCTGAAGGTTTATAAATGAATGGATGATCAACTATGTTTTGACATTTTAATTTGAGACTTTTGAGACATGCTAATTATGAGTTTAAATGTTCTAATGAAGTCTGTTGCACTGTGGGGAAAATATTTAAGTAACAGAAAACTGAAGATGAAAACATGTTAATGAACTTTATACTGGAAATCCTAGCAAATGCAATAAGACAAGAAGAGAAAATAAATGGTATATAGACTGAGAAAAAGAAATAAAACCACTTCTGTTTAGAGACAAAATGTTTTTCTATGTAAAAAATAAATAATAATAATAATAATAATAGTAATAATAAAGACCTTCTGGAACTAATAAGTGAAAATAGCAAGGTTGCAGAATATAAGGTTAGTATACAAAAGTCAATTGCTTTCTTACACATAACCAATAAGTAATTAAAATTTGACATTGTTAACAAGATGTACACGCAGACCACTCAACTCAGGATGATGCACCCACATACTCTATGGTAATACATCCGTTAGAGCAATAGATTATGGGACACCAGAGGACCAACATTCAAATTGAGGAAATGCAGGACAAACAGGAGTGCATAACTATGAGGGGCACAGAGGGAATGTTACCGGGTAGGGAGGGGAGGAAACTGGGTTAGGGTTGGACATGGTAAATGGGGAATGAAACTAAATGTGCACGTTATGGTGAATGTAAAACAAGCTCTTAAAATAAAATAAAATAAAATTTGACATTGAAAAACATAAAATAATTTATTAGTACCCACAAAATTAAATACATGTAAAACAAACAAACAAATCTATTGTCATTAATTTGATTCAAACTCAGAATGACTCTATAAGCATAGTAAAATAAATATAGGATTTATGTGAGGCAAACTAAAAACTGATGAATCAAAGAATATGTAAATTAATGGAAATATATTCAGTTTTTATAGATAGGATGCTAAGGTGTCAATTCTTCCTCACTTTATTTAGGTTGTTGTTAGGTACCACAATTTATCCAAACAAAAAGACCTTGAATTTATGTTGTACTATTTGTCTGAATACAATATGCTGTTATGTTCCAGCTGAGACCTTAGGAAATAAATTATGGAAAACTAATTTACATTCTAGAAGTTTAACTCAAAAAAAAAAAAAAAAAAAAAAACCCAAAAACCAAAGTCTCATAAATTCTGTGGGAGGAGCCAAATGGACTAGGACTGAAGCTGCAGCTGATCCACAGAGTAAAGGTGATTTAGAGATTTATCAGGAGACTTTAGAATTCTGCTGCTTTTCTGCAACAGAATTTTGCTGTTGTTGTTATTACACGCTGTTGAATATGCTCCAACTCGTAGCAACCCTATGTACAACAGAACAAAACACTTCCCGGTCCTGTGCCAGTCTCACCATTTTTACTATACCTGAGCCCATCATTGCAGTCACTGTGTCAATCCATCTTGTTGGGGGCCTTCTCCTTTTTCGTTGACCCTCCACTTTACCAAGCATGAAACTCTTCTCCAGGGAATAGTCCCTTCTGTCAACTTGACCAAAGTAGATGAGACAAAGTCTGAGTATTCTTGCTTCCAAGGAGCATTCCAACTTCTTCCAGGACAGATTTGTTAGTTCTTCTGGCAGTCCATGGTATTTTCAATATTCTTTGCTACCACCACAACTCAGAAGCATAACTCTTTTTCTATCTTCCTTATTCATTGTCCAGGTTTCACAGGCATATGAGGTGATTGAAAACACCATGGCTTGGGTTAGGCACACCTTAGTCTTCAAAGAGAGATCTTTGCTCTTCAGCACTTTAAAGAGGTCTTTTGCAGAAGATTTACCAAGTGCAGTATGTTGTCTGATTTCTTGACCACTGCTTCCATTGGTGTTGATTGTGGAACCAAGTAATATGAAATACTTGAAAACATAAACCTTTTCTCCATTTATCATGATGCTGCTTATTGGTCAAGTTATGAAGATTTTCATTTTCTTTATGTTAAGATACAATCCATACTGTAGAGTGTAGTCTTTAATCTTCATCAATAAATACTTCAAGTCATCTTCACTTTCAGCAAGTGAAGTTGTATCAGCTGCATATCACAGGTTGTTAATGAGTTGTCCTCCAATCTTGATGCCATGCTCTTTTTTATATAGTACAGCTTCTTGGATTATTTGCTCAGCATACAGATTGAGTAAACATGGATACAACACTGATACACTCCTTCCTGATTTTAAACCATGCAGTATGCCCTTGTTCTGTTCGAACAGCTGCCTCCTGGTCTGTGTACCAGTTTCTTATGAGCACAATTAAGTGTTCCGAATTCCCATTCTTTTCATTGTTATCTGTAATTTGTTATGACCCACACAATCGAATGCTCTTGTTTAGTCAGTAAAACACAAGTAAATCTCTTTCTAGTATTCTCTACTTTCCCCAAGAGCCATCTAATATCAGCAATAATATCTTTTGTCCCACATCCTCTTCTGAATCCACCTTGCATTTCTGAAAGTTTTCTGTCAATATACCGCTTCAATCATTTTTTAATTATCTTCAGTAAGAGTTTACTTGTGTGTGATATTAATAATATTTTTTGATAATTTTCTCATTCTGTGGGATCACTTTTCTTTGGAATGGGTACAAATATGTATCTCTTCCAGTCAGTTTGCCAGGTTGCTGTCTTCCAAATTTCTTGACATAGATGAGTGAATGCCTCCAGCAAGTTATCCGCTTTTTAGAACATCTCAATGAGTATTCCATCAATTCCCAGAGCCTTATTCTTTGCCAATTCCTTCAGTGCAGCTTTGACTTTTTCCTTCAGTACCATTGGTTCTTGGTCATATGCCACCTCCTGAAATGGATGAACATGAACCAGTTCTTTTTGGTACAGTGACTCTGTGTATTCTTTCCATCTTCTTTTGATGTTTTCTGCATCATTCAATTGCCCATAAAATGTTGCAGTATTGCAACTCGAGACATGAATTTTTTCTTCAGTTCCTTCAGCTTGAGAAATGCTGAACATGTCTTGTTTATGTTTTCCTAAGTCCAGGTCTTTGGACATTTCAACATAATAATTGACTTTGTCTTCTCGAGCTACTCTTTAAAATCTTTGTTCAGTTCTTTTATCTTGTCATTTCTTCCATTTGCTTTAGCTACTCTCCATTCGAGGCAAGTTTCAGTGTCTCTTCTGACATCCGTTTTGGTCTTCCTTTCCTGTCTTTTTAATGACCTTTTGCTTTCTTCAAGGATGATGTTCTTGATATTACACAATTCTTCTGGTATTTCACCATTGGTATTCAATGCACCAAATCTATTCTTTAGATGATCTCTAAATTCAGGAGGGATATAATCAAGGTCATATTTTAGCTCTCATGCACTAGTTTTAAATGTCTTCAGCTTCAACATGAACTTGTATATGAGCAATTGATGGTCTGTTTCACAGTCAAATCCTAAACATTCTTTTGGCTGAAGACATTGAACTTCTCTATCGCCTCTTTACACAGATGTCTTTGATCTGAGTCCTGTGTACTCCATCTGGTGAAGTTCACATGTATTTAGCCTCCTTTTATGTTATTGAAAAAAGATATTTGCAATGAATAAGTCATTGTTCTTGCAAAATTATACCACATAATCTCCAATATAATTTCTATCAACAAAGCTATATTTTCCAACAACTGGTGAAACTTCTTTGTTTCCAACTTTTGCATTCCAATCACCAGTAGTAAACAGCACATCTTGATTGCATCTCTGGTCATTTTCAGACCGCAGAAGTTGATAAAAATATTCAATTTCCTCATCTTTGGCTTTGGTGATTGGTGTGTAAATTTGAATAATAGTAGCATTAACTGGCCTTCCTTGTAGGCTTATGGATATTTTCCTATCACTGACAGCACTGTACTTCAGGATAGATCTTGAAACCCTCTTTGTGATGATGAATGCCATGCCATTCCTCTTCATTTTTCATTTCTGGCATAGTAGATCATATGGTTGTCTGATTCAAAATAGCCAAAAACCAGTTCATTTTAGCTCACTAATGCCTAGGATATCAATCTTTATGCATTCCATTTAATTTTTGACAACTTTCAATTCTCCTAGATTCATACTTTGTACATTCCATGTTCTTTTAACGAATGTTTGCAACTGTTTCTTCTCATTTTGAGTCAGGCCATATCAGCAAATGGAGGTCCCAAAATCTTTACTCCATCCACATCATTAATGTTGATTATACTCTGAGGAGGCATCTCTTCCCCAATGATAGCTTAAGTGCTTTCTGACATGAGGGGCATGATAGTAGACAATATTTCAGGGCTATTCATAAAGTTTTCCAGTAATATATCAGACAGTGTTGCACTGCTATTCATATGGTTTTCACTGGCCAATTCATTGAGAAGCAAAATCTTATTCAGTGGCTATTTAATGACTCAGATACTGACTTGATGATGTCATTTGCTACCAGGTTAGCTCTACATTATCATCCAGCACAACTGAGAAGAACTTGACACAATATAAAAGAAACTCCTCATCCCTTCAAATGTTTGTCTATATGACCAGATGTATTTATAGACCTCCTCTTTTTCAAATATTCAGGTTGGCACAAAGTGCAATTTTCTTCTCAGGAGATAAGTACTTTTCCAAATCTGAGGCTTATTTTTTTTGCTCTTATTTTGATAACACACAAATATACATGATTCTCTGGATGACTTAACCTATTCCTGATGCTAGAGAACACAGGTGTGAGCCAGACTCACACATGATGTAAATTCAGTCAGTAATCTGTCTTCTACTATTCATAATGTTCTTTGCTTCTCTTTATATACTTCCCAGACTTCCTGACATCTTTCTCAATATCCTACACTATTATCACTCAATTATCATTGCTCTCTTAAGTTCATATCCTGTTCTAATAGTTACCCACTATCTACATGTCAGAAGCTCTGGTAGCATAGTGCCTAAGGCACTTGACTGCTTACCAGAAGGCTGGTTCAAACCCACCAGCCACTTAGAGGAAGGTTGGGCAATCTACTTCTGTAGTGATACAACCTCGAAAACCCAAGGAGGAGTTGCTATGAGTCGGGTCCAACTCAATGGCACATAACAACAACAACATCTACATATCTGATCACAAATTGAACTATGCTCAAGTGATCATTTTAGCTGGAGTCTTCTCAAGTAGTAGCAGTTTATTTTTTCATATCTCCACTACGCCTCAGTGTTCAAAGAATAAATGTATATCTTAATAATCCACTTCTTTCTCAAACCAACTTTCGTTCCAAAATCAGTGTCATTCAGGTTTAATATGCCATCTTATCCCATCTCTATATACTGCATTACCATTTTTCCTCAAATATTTTTGCCACCAGTCCATAGTCATCTTCTACAATCTAAGTTTAGTAATTACTTAGCATGATTCTAAAGTCCCTAGAGACAAAATGTCTAGTATACCTGTCTCTAAGGATTTGATCAGCCATTTCCAATGGCAATATTATCCATTCCACCTAACTGACATAGTTTATGGTTAAATCTTGGATATTGCTGCTGCTTAATATTCCTCTTCATTTAAAATCACTAACCAAAACTTCCAACTGTTTACACACAATCACTTTTATTTCCAGATTGTTAACTCAATTATAACCTTTTGTGGATTCTACTAGGATGAAATGAGATAGATGACAGTTTGCCATCTATCAGGAAGAGGAATTCCCTGTCAGGTAGAAGTCTCTGCAGTTGTGCTTTTAAATCTTATTTTCATTCTTTCTTTGTTTTGTTAAATAAAAATGTCTGCCTTAACTTTTCAAAATATCTATGTTAGAGGAAGTCAAGATAATAAGTTATTTATACAAGTTAACTAAGAAGTCTTTGCATAGTGATGATTTTTTTTTCTTTCCTTTTTTTTTTTTTTACTGAGAGTACCTTCACTTTGTAGTTTTCTCTTCCAATCACTAACAGTAAAAAAAAAAATTACTACTACCACTACTTTGTAACTATTTTTACTGCTATTATTCTTCCCCCAACTTCACATGTATTGGGTTCTTTATTACAATATATTCAGTATGGTGTTAAGGTGTTTATATGGTATTATGACAAATAACGTATCTAACATTGTCCTATTCATTTTGCAGATGAGAAAATTGAAGCTAGGTAGTATAAGTTGCCCAAGAGCATTTAATTTTTAAGGGATAATCTGATGGAACCATCATAGAAAGCTAAATCTGGCTGCAGAACTTGTAATCACTTTGCTTTTCTTCCTCTTCAACAAGAATCCTCTTCAACAAGCTCTTTGCTATTGTTAGTTACTATTGAGTTAGTTCCAACTTACTTATAATGGAAGTTAATGTTGCTCTGATCTTGACATATCTTGATGCCATTTTTGTGGCCACTGTGCATTCTGAGTGCTTTTCAGCCTAGGGAGCTTATCTTCCTTGTATATGTATATATATAAACTCACTGCCATCAAGTCAATTCTAACTCATAGCGACCCCCTTTTGTTTCCAAAGTGGTAAATCTTTACAGAAGTAGATTGCCCAGTCTTGCTTCCACAAAGTGGCTGGTGGGTTTAAATTACCAACCTTCTGATTAACAGATTCCTTAGGCACTGTGCTGCCAGAGCTCCAATAATGTGGAAATTATTAAACAACATTATTAATACTACACACAAGTAAAATTTTGCTGAAGATAATTCAAAATGATTGCAGCAGTAAATTGACAGGGAACTGCCAGAAATTCAAGTCTGATTCACAAGAGGACATGGAGTGAGCACTATCATTGCTGATGTCAGAAGGATCTCAGCTGAAAGCAAAGAGTTAGAGAAAGATGTTTCCCTGTGTTTTATTGACCATTCAAAGGTATTTGACTATGTGGGTCACAACAAATTATAGATAACACTGTGAAGAACGGGAATTCCAGAAAACATAATTGTGCTTCTGAGAAACCGGTACGCAGACTAAGAGGCAACTGTTCAAACAGATTGAGGCGATCTTGCATGTTTTAAAATTAAGAAAGTTGTGTGTCAGGGTTTTATCCTTTCACCATATTTATTCTATCTGTGTACTGAGCAAACAATCAGAGAAGCTGTAATATATGAAGAACACCACATCAGGACTGGAGGAAGACTCATCAACAACCTGCACTATGCAGATGACACAACCTTGTTTGCTGAAAGTGAAGAAGACTTGGAGTATGAATTAAACCTCAATATAAAGAAAACAAAAATCCTCACAACTGGACCAATAAACAACATCATGCTAAATAGAGAAAAGATTGAGGTTGTCCAGCATTTCATTTTACCTGAATCCATAATCAATGCCCATGGAAACAGCAGTCAATGAATCATACAATGTGCATTGTATTGGGCAATTCTCTCACAAAAGAACTTTTTAAACTCTTTTAGAAAAAAGAAGTCACTTTGAAGACTAAGGTGCACCTGAAGACTAAGGTACCATGGTATTGGCAGTAGCTTCAGATGCATGTGAGAACTGGAAGATGAGTTAGGCAGGCCAAAAGAAAATTGATGCATTTGAATTAAAGTGTTGGTGATGAATACTGAAAATACCATGGACTGATAGAAGAATGAACAAATCTGTCTTGGAGAAAGTACAGCTTTAGAAGTGAGAATGGCCGGATTTTGCCTCTCATATTCTAGTCATGTTGTCAGAAGGGACCAACCATGCTGGGTAAAGTAGAAAGTCAGTGAAAAAGGGGAAGACCCTCAATGAGATGGATTGGCACAGTGGCTGCAACAATGGACTCACGCCTAGCAACAATTGCGAGAATGGTGCAGGACTGGGCAGTGTTACATTTTATTGTACATGGTGTCACCATGAGTGGGAACCAACTTGGCAATGGCACCTTACAACAACAGCACATATATATTCTCATATAATCAGATTCATTATTAAAAATAAAACAAAACAAACAAACAAACAAAACACTGCCATAGAGTTGATTTCTGACTCAGAGTAACCCTTAAGGATAGAGTGGACTGCCCCATTGGATTTCCTAGGCTGTAAAGCTTTACAGAAGCAGATTGTTTTGTCTTTCTCTTGCAGAGCTGCTGGTGAGTTTGAACAAGTGCTCTTTTGGTTACAGCCATATACTTTAAACACTACACCACCAGAGCTCAGATTCATTACATCAAACAATATTCTGTTGGGATCCATGGGTTTTAATTGGCTAATTTTCTGAAGTTTATCACCAGGACTTTCTTCCTACTCTGTCTTAATCTGGAATCTGTGCTCAAACTTGTCCACCATGTGTGACAATGCTAGTTTGAAATACTGGTGGTATAGACTCCAGTATCCTAGCAACATACAAGTCACCATAGTATGACACTGATAGGTGAGTAGTTGCCTGGATCATTAGCAGTAGCCAAATATCTAAATAAAATGAAACAAAGAAAGCCACCTTGAATTTATTCCAAAATGATTGGCCTCATCAATAATGATCACATCTGCACATAAGCAAAATTCACTGTTGGGTTAGAACATTTGGCCCTTTTCATACAGAACTAATTCTCAAATATGTCATGTTTACTAATAAAATTGGAAGCTACAGTGTCTTTAGGAGAAACTGTATACAACTATAGCTAACAAGTAAGAATTTATTTGACTCATAAAATTGACACCTGCAGCCTTAGTACCTTAAGGCATCCTTACATAAATGTTTTCAAAACAATAAAACTCATGAAGCTACAAAGCATTATAGTGAGTTAAATCCCAATTTCCTGCACCACTCCTCCTGGTCCTCAGTCAGACTTACTGCTTAGTCTCTTTGGGGCATGAACACGTGGAGAGAACCAAACAGACAGGCAGTGCAAGGTAATGGGAAGGCTGCTGACTGGGGAGTCTCATGCTTCATTGAAGACCAGGTGTAACACCACGTCACCAGAACATGGTGGGAATAGACCCATCAGTTTTGATCTCTCTTTTCTTAAAGATAGAATGAAGGCATTTAGATGAGATCTCTCTCAAGCTCACAATGTACTTTAGAACTAGATGCTTAACATGTAGTTCCTTTGCTTCTTCTTCAAATTAAATTTTCCCTTGAAAATATTGTATAGAATCATACTACAACTATTGCTGGCTAACTTTCCATATTGGCCTTATTAAGTTATCACTTATTTGACCAGATCATCATTATTTTTTTTTTTTAAAAAAGGAAGATAAACAAATATACATAACCTCATCACTAAGGTATTTAAGTGTGTGTGTTTTTTTTTTTTTTTTACTTTTTTATTTTTTAAATTTTACTTTCACTAACTCTTTAAACAGTTACTCCTCAGAAGGATGGTTGGGCAATCTACTTCCCTAGTGATACTGCCCCAGAAACCCAAGGACGGGTTGCTGTAAGTAGGATCTGACTTGATGGCAGTGCACACACACACACACAACTCTTTAAAATTTCTAACATTTCTATGATATAACATATTTTCTATACCATATGCCATTACCACTCTTTCCTTTCATAAGCCTATTCCTTTTGAATAGTTTCATAGTACAACACTGGTTTATGAGTGTTTATGAGAACATATACCTTGAATCCTTCTAAGTGTTAATGTAATTGTTTCTTTTAACTGAGTCTCATTTTTACCCTCTCCTTCATCCTTCCTTGTGATTGGATGTTTTCCTCATAAAACGTGTGCTGCAGAGAGATTTCAGGTGGAAAACTGACATGGCAGGGAAGGAAAAGTCTTTAGAAACATTTTTCCTAGGAAGTTCTTCCTTTATATGTGATGGATGAAATTACTGTAACTGTAAGTGAATGTAAAAAAGCTAAATCACTCTGGGTGATCATTAAATGTGTTTAAAAATTGTGAGATTCTTTGTAACTACAGAAGAAAAATTGGAAGAGATAATGTAATAAACAGCTAAATATTCACCACCCAGAAATGACAATTGTTGTCATCTCAATTGTGTCTTACAGTCTTAATGAAAGAAATAAAATATTACAAATAAAGGCAGATTCTTATGTATAGTCATAAGACACCCTCAAGAGCAAAGGAAATGTCCTTGGATCCATATGCAAGCTATAAATGTGTCACAGGCACAAGAGGTTTGTGATTGGCTGCTCACCTAAACTTTGGTGGTTTGAAACCATCCAGTGGCTTTGTGAAATCTACTTCTGTAGAATCACTGACAATCTACTTCCATGAGAAGTACCACCAGTTCTACTCTATGACACAGGGAGTCATCATGAGCCAGAATAAACAGCAACAATTTTTTTAATATGCATATACATACAATTTTTGTTTAAGAAGCGTAGTCATAAAAGCAAATGTTTATTATTTCTGAAATTAAATCTAAGGGAATCTTACATGACACATGCTATATCTCCATCATGTGCATAAAAAAATATTCACATAAAAGTCTTGTAAAAAATCTGTTTATATTTTTCTCATATTAATTAACTCTATTGAGATAATTTGAATCAGAGAACAAAACTGATTTGGTCATTGAAATGTTCTGTGCCAAAATGATTCAGATATCAATGTCCACCAACGAGTTTGCAATTATATCCCATTCTAAAGACATCGTAATGAAATGGTTATCAAAAATCTAGGTTTGTTATAGCTTTTTTGGGTAAGTCCTTTATCGGTGAACTCTCTAAAATCCAAGTCCCTGTTTGTTGCTAGATGCTATTGACTTGATATCAACTCTCTTTTTCATCATTGGTGAAAACTGAGTATTGGTACCTGTCACTTTTTCCTTGGGTTCTTTTTAGACACTAAAGCATAGGAAAAGTGCTGTGAACAGCCCAATGTACCTGTAAAATGTAAGGTAGATCACAGGCGTCTCCACCTGGGAGGATTTGACTTGCTAATGTTTATCTTCTGAGACAGACATACAGCACTATTAATTCTGATTCTGGTAATATGAGTGGCAGAGAGTGTTCTCGGTTGTTATGACAATCTGTAGAGGACAGACACAGTGTCACATTCATCTCTGTGTCATGCACAGTGCTTTCACAGCTCCACGCAGATGAGAGCTTTTCAATAATTATTTGTTAATTGAATGAAGAGGTGAATGACAGACAACTGGAATTAACATGGAGCAAATGATAGGTGATGCTAGAATCATTTTATTAGACTACTGAATCAGAAAAGTCTCGGGAATTATACTTTTAGATAGACCATGGGAAGATCAAATTCCCACAGAATTTCTTTCTGAGAGAGAGAGGCCTGTGATTCATTTGCTGCTCATCTTTTTCTTATCTCAAATGCTGTGACTTTTGCTTAAACAACTTTGCAGCTTCCACTGCATCCCTCTGCTCCATGTCGAAATTTTTTTCCCTCAATGAATGGTCTCCTTAAACTCTTCCACTTCAAAGAATACTTAATAGATTCACTAACCTTTCTGATGAGTTAAGAACTTCTTGGAGTATCACTATCATTCTGATTTTGCTCTTCAGTAAACGTTTCATTTCTGTAATACCAGCTTAAAAAATAAAGTAAGCAGTATATTTTACAGCAACACACAAAGCTTTATAGCACTGCAGTGATTACCTTTCCACATGTGTATTTGAAATTTTGGCTTTGTTTCAGAACGTGGTATGCTCTTAGATTTATAATGGTAAGAAGTCAAATGCTTTAGGCACTACACTCTCAGACCTGTCTTATAATGGATCTCATTGCTTATATTTTCAAATGTTTCCATTGATTCATTTTTGGCATTAGTGAACAAAGAAGGGATTTTCTCTTGGCTTCTTTTTCTACTTTCATTTAATGTAATTGCTTCATACATGTTACATAGAACCAAACCAAACACACTGCCATTGAGTCGGATCGAATTCATAATGACCCCTCCTTGGATTTCAGACGTGGCATCACTACAGAAGTAGATGGTCCAACCTTTCTTCCGAACAGTGGCTGGTGAGTTTAAACTGCCAACCTTCTGGTTAGCAGTCTAATGCCTTAGGTACTGTGCCACATACAGTAATAGTGATATTGCTAAGTCCTCAGATGTTGCTGTTGTTGTTATGTACGGTCAAGTTGTCCCTGACTCATAGCGACCCCTCCTTGGGTTTCTGAGGCTGTATCACTAGGGAAATAGATTGCCCAACCTTCCTTCCGAGGAGTGGCTGGGGGTTTGAACTGCCAGCCTTCTGGATAGCAGTCAAGTTTCTTAGGCACCATGCTACCAGAGCTCCTAAATCCTCAGATAGACACACAAAAACTAATTTTGCAAAATGAAACAAAGTAAGTCAAAAGTATCAGGCCTTATTAATCCCCTTTTTAGGTAACACAACTGTTCTCTAAATCTTTTAATTTAAAATGTGAAGTTAAAAATGTATTAGCAAACAGACCCTCTTCAACAAAGAAAAGGGAAAACAATTAACACAGACACAGAAGATAATCTTGGACCCCTGAGCCTTGAAGGGAAGGATACAAAAGTGGACTAAACCCCAACTAGCAGAAGAATTTG
>NW_006921790.1:1356349-1371871 GCF_000298275.1 Orycteropus afer afer
TATATATTAGCGTCAATCAATTCTTTACAAATTGATTTTTATGCAAAACATGGCAAGAATAAACAATTGTGCTTATTTTGCATATAACTAGTTATTTTAATATACCAAAAAACAAATTGACCAATGTTCAACCATTTCTAGACTTAGCATAAGATCAAGAACTGATGATATTGCTAGAAGAAGTCAAAGGTGCACTGGAGGCATTGGTGAAAGACAGGTCTTCAGGATTTGGTTGCGTACCAATTGAGATATTTCAACAAACAGATGCATTGCTAGAAGAACTTATTTATTTATGCCAAGAATTTTGGAAGCCAGCTACCTGGCCAACCCACTGCAAGATATCCATATTTGTGACCAATCTCAAAGGAAGGCGATCCAGTAGAATGCAAAAAAATATCAAACAATATTATTTATATCACATGCAAGTAAAAATTGTTTAAGATAATTAAAAAAAATGGTTGCAGGACTACTTCAACAGGGAACTGTCAGAAATTCAAACTGGATTCAGAAGAAGACATGGAACAAGAGATATCATTGCAAATAGCAAATGGATCTTGGTTGACAGCATAACATACCAGAAAGATGTTTTCCTGTGTTTTATTGACCAAGTAAAAGCATTCAGCAGTGTGTATCACAACATACTATGGATAGTATTGCATAAAAATGGGAATTCCAAAATACTTAATTGTGTTTATGTAGAACTTGTACATACACCACAGGCAGTTGTTCAAACAGAACAAGGAAGTACTGTGTGGTTTAAAATCAGGAAATGTGTGTGTAAGGATTGTATCTTTTCACCTTATATATTCAATTTGTATGCTGATCAAATAATGTGAGAACTTGGACTGTAAGAAAAAGTATGCAGCATCAAGATTGTGATATACATATGACACAACCTTGCTTGATGAAAGTGAAGAAGACTTGAAGCACTTACTGATCAAAGATTACATGCTTAAGGATGGATTACACCTTGACATAAGGAAAATAAAAGTCTTTACAACTGGACCAGTAGCATCTTTATGAAAACAACAATGGAGAAAATATTGAAGTTGTCAAGGACTTCTTTTTACTTGGATCCATAGTCAACACCATGGATGCAGCAGTCAAGGAATCAAATGACATTATGTTGGACAAACCTACTGGAAAAGATTTCTTTCAAGTCTTCAAAAGCAAAGATATCACTTTGAGGATTAAAGTGCACCTGACCCAAGCCATGATATTTTCAATCACCTCATGTGCATGCAAAAGATAAGCAAAGACTAAAGAGAAATGAACAAGAATTGACATCTTTGAATTATGGTTTTGGCAAACATTGAATATATAGAATGCCAGAAGAAGTACAGCCAGAATGCTTGTATTAGACTGGTTTCTCTAGAGAAACAAAACCAGTAAAACTCATATGTATAGAGAAAAGAGAAATTTATCTTAGGAAAATGGCTCACATGTTTATAGAAGCTGGCAAGTCCCAAGTTCTTGAATCAAATGTCAAACTGGAGCTTTTCCCAACTCACGCAGCTGTAGGGCCTGAGGACCTCAAGGTTGGCAGGCAGTATACTGACTGTTGACTCCAACAAATGATGAATCCAAGATCTCCAGGCTGAATGGTGGATTGTTTGCTCATGGACAGTTGTAGGCAGAACCCCAATCTACAGAAGCGTGTCTCTTTTCCCAGGATGTCCATAAATACACTGAAAGCAGCCCACACCCCTAGGGAAACTCCCTTTCAACCGATTGGCTCCTCAAGACATATACATCTGATCCCATTATTGGAAAAACCCACATCACAATTGCTTAAACCACATGGAATTATGATCCTGCCAAGCTGACACACAGCTTCAACTATCATGATGCTCCTTAGAAGTGAGGATGGTGAGACATCATCTCATGTACTTATGTATATTATCAGGAGGGTGTAGTTCATGGAAAAGTACATCATGCTCAGCAAATTATAGGATCAATGAAAAAGAGAAAGATCCTCAATGAGATGCCTTGACAAAATGGCTGCAACAATGATGTAAAACACAGTAATTATTGTTAGGATGCTGTAGGACCAGGCTGTGTTTCATTCTGTGGGATTCCAACTCACTATGAGTTGGAAATGAATCAATTGCACTAACAGGAACAACTAAAATTATTTAATATATGATAGTTTTCTTCTGGCCTAATACATTTAATCATTACATGCTGTATCTCCAACATCTTAATTATTCAATGATTGCTAAGAATATCTTACTTGTTATCTGATTATTTGATCAGTTTATGGTGTAATTTTCTAATTCGTCATGTTTATTGTATCATGATTCTGTTACACTAAAACTGAATAAATTGACACTAAATTATCCAGTCCCAATTTCATTTCTGAGTTTGGCTTGTTGGAATAAAAAGACTCAGAACAAATTTATATTGGGAATATAGTCATAAAAATAAATGTTTACAGGTGGTTCTGAAGTTAAATCTAAGAGAATCTTTCATGAGAATTTACGCATTATTTCAAAAAATCAAATATGAGTTTAGTTTTGTTTACTATTCACTTTTTACAGGAGAAAAAATATTCATAGTGTTACATTTTGTCAATACAACACTTATGTTTTGTGGAAACTTCACTCCATCCAAATCACTAGTTACTAAACAGAACATTTTGCTAAATAAGCAGAGGATTATTGGTAACCAGACATAATTGACTAATCACTACTTGGTATGAAATTGTAAAGTCAAAATACTAAATTTATCCTATCTGAGAGGCAGATTATGATGGAAAAAGAAGCATGAACTCTGCATCAGTATCAGTGAGAATAGATTAGGTGATGCTGTGGTAACAAAGAAACCCAAGTTCTCAGAGAATTAAAGCAAAAAATGTTGATTTCTTGTCCAGGCTACATGTGTGTTGTAGATATATTGGAATATCTGTTCCCTCCCCCCCCCCATGTCTTCTCTCTCCTCACTCTGGTACCTAAGTTAAGAAACATTAAGGCTACACATGTCTTTGAAATTTTCACCTGGAAATGACACATTGCTTCCATGCACATTTCATAGGTCAACACAATTAATATGGGCACGTGAGTTTAACAGTATGAAAACATTTAACATATCTCAAGCTAAGGGAGCCAGAACACATGACAAGTTGTATCAACTGCAATGCAGGACTGGAACCAAAATGATTTTTCCAGCTGTGCAGATTTATGTTTTTGTATTTAATCTTTCTGAACCTCACTTTATCCTTTAAAATAAGGTTAATAGTACCTACCTCAGAGAATGGTCAGAACAAATTGAGACAGTAGAAGGTGCCTGTTGCAGTATCCTATTCATAGGAGACAACTAGCAAGGAGCTCTGCCCATAGTTATTTCTTTTTATTAAACATCTGGAGTATATAAGGAATTTTGTTTGAATTAGCACATTTAATACTTACACTGATAGGTATCATTATCAATTCCATTTTACATATACAGAAACCATATTTTGAAGATGTAGAATAATTTGATCAAAGTCAAGTCAAATTAAATGATGATGCTGGAATTGGAATCCAGATTCTCCCAACACCATAAGTGAGGCTTAAGCTTAATTGCTATCAGGATTTCCTGAGGTTTCCACCAAAGTTTGCCTCATACTAGCTTATCAGGAGAGGAAGTTTTCTGCTTACTCCTTTGTGATTTTATGTATATGACTTCTAAAGCAGAGAAAAGTCTTGATGTAAATGCGGGTTCACTTTGAGGAAGTGAAGTAAGCCAAAATTTAGAAGTCTGGAAAAATAAATTGAGTAGATTTAAAATTTTATAGGTAACAGGCAGAAGTAAAGATAAGTAGAATTAATAATTGGTATTTAATTAAGGTGCTTTGCATATCAGGCACTTTGCATTGAGCATTTTCCATCATGTCTTTTTTTTGTTTTTGTTTTTTAAGTCTCATAACTACTATAGAAAGGAGACTATTATTACTGGCTTAAAGATGACCTTGAAGCTTGGATTCCTAAGATAACTTACCCAAGTTTCATCAGCTGGTTTGTGAACTGAAATTCTCTACTCCAAGTCTGGTATTTTTTCAATTTCATCCACATAATAATAATAATAGCAATACTTTTTTTTGTTTGTTTTGTTATATGCTGTTGGGTCATTTCCGACTCATAGTGACTCATAGTGACTCATATTCATAGTATGGCAGAACCAAACACTGCCCAGTCCTGTGCAAGCCTAACTATCTCTACTATAATTGAGTCCATTGCTGCAGCCACCAGGTCAATCTTGTAGAGAGCCTTCTCCTTTGTTGTTGACTCTCCACTTCACCAAACATTACATCCTTCTCCAGAGGATGGTCCCTTCTGACCACATGACCAAAGTAGGTGAGAGATGAAGTCTGGCCATTCTCTCTTCCAAGAAGCATTCTGCTACACTTCCTCCAGGACAGATTTGTTAGTTCTTTTAGCAGTCATGGTACTTTCAGCATTCTTTGCCAACACCGTAACTCAAAAGCATCAACTCTTCTTTGGTCTTCCTTATTCATTGTCCAGCTCTCACATGCATAATGAGGCAGTTAAAAATACTGTGGCTTGGGTTAGGAGCATCTCAGTCTTCAAGGAGATATCTTTGCCTTCAGCAGTTCAAAGAGGTCTTTTGCAACAGATTTGCCCAATGCAATTTGTTGTTTGATGTCTTGACTGTTGCTTCTATTGGTGTTGATTGTAGAACCAAGTAATATGAGGTCTTTGACAACTTCAATCTTTTCTCCATCTATTGTGATGTCATATATTAGTCCAGTTGTGAGGATTTTGTTTTCTTTATACTGAGGCGTAATACCTACTTTAATCTTCATCAGTAAGTGGTCCAAGTCATCCTCACTTTCAGCAAGCAAAGTTGTGTAGTTTGCATGTCTTAGGTTGTTAATGAGCCTTCTTCCAATCCTGAGCCACATTCTTCTTCATATAGTCCAGCTTCTCGGATTATTTGCTCAGCATCCAGATTGAGTAAGTATGGTGAAAGGATTCAACCCTGACACACTCCCTTCCTGATTTTAAACCATGCAGTATCCTTTTGTTCTGTTCAAACAACAGACTCTTGGTCTATGTCTAGTTAGCTCATGAGCTCAATGAAGTGTTCTGGAATTCACATTCTTCTCAATGTTATCCATAACTTGTTATGATCCACACAATCATATGTCTTCACACAGTCAATAAAACACAAGTACACATCTTTCTGGTATTCTTTGCTTTCAGCCAAGATCCATCTGACATCAGCTATGATATTCCTTGCACTGCATTCCCTTCTGAATTCAGCTTGCATTTCTGGAAGTTCTTTGTCAATATACTGCTGCAACCATTTTTTAATTATCTTCAGTAAGATTTTACTTATGTGTGATATCAATGATATTGCTTGATAATTTCCACATTCTGTGACATCACCTTTCTTTGGAATGGATACAAATATGGATCTCTTCCAATCAGTTGGCCAGGTTACTGTCTTCCAAATCTCTTGGCATAGCCAAGGGAGTGCCTTCAGAATAGCATCTGTTTTGTTGAAACATCTCATTGGGTATTCCGTCAATTCCTGGTGCCTTGTTCTTTGCCAATTCCTTCAGTACAGCTTCGACTTCTCCCTTCAAAACCATTGGTTCTTGACATATGCCACCTCCTGAAATAGACGATCATCTACTAATTCATTTTGGTACAGTGACTCTGTGTATTTCAACCATCATCTTTTGACATTCCCAGCATCATTTAAAATATTGCCCATGGAATCTTTCAATGTTGCAACATGAGGCTTAAATTTTTTCCTCAGTTTTTTCAGCTAGAGAAATTCCTAACATGTTCTTCCCTCCAGGTCTTTGCACATATCATTATAATGATTGACTTTGTCTTTCTGAGGTGTTCTTTGAAATCTTCTGTTCAGTTCTTTTATCTTGTCGATTCTTCTGTCTCCTAAAGGGTAAGTTTCAGAGTATCTTCTGACATCTATTTCAGTCTTTTCTTTCTTTCCTGTCTTTTTAATGACCTTTTGCATTCCTTATAGATGATGTTCTTGATGTCCTCCCACAGTTCTTCTGGTTTTCAGTCATTGGTGTCAGTGCATCAAATCTATTCTTTAGATAGTCTCTAAATTCAGCGGTAAGGAAGGTTGGGCAATCTACTTCCATAGTGATACTTCCTTGGAAAGCCAAGGAGAGGTCACTGTGACCCGGGTCCAAATTGACGGCACATAACAACAACAACAACAAATTCAGGAGGGATATAACCAAGGTCATATTTTCACTCTCATGAATTTGTTTTCATTGTCTTCAGCTTCAACTTGAGATGGTCTGTTTCACAGTCAGCTCCTGCGCTTATTTTGGCTGAAGATATTGAGCTTCTCCATCTCTTCTTGCTACAATTATAATCAATCTGATTCCTGTGTACTCTGTCTGGCAAAGTCCACATGTACAGTGACCATTGTGTTGTTGAAAAAAGGTATTTGAAATTAATAAGTCGTTGGTATTGAAAAATTCTATCATGATTTCCAGTGGCATTTCTGTCACCAAGGTGATATTTTCCAACTACTGGTGATTCTTCTTTGTTCCCATCTTTTGTGTTCCAATCACCAGTGATAATTAACACATTTAGATTCTATGCTGGATCAATTTCAGACTGCAGAAGTTGGTAAAAATCTTCAATTTCCTCATTTTTGCCTTTGGTGGTTGGTGCGTAAATTTGAATAATAATAGAATTATCTGGTTTTCCTCATAGGCATATGGATATTATCCTATCACTGACAGAATTGTACTTCAGGGTAGAACTTGATACATTCTTTGTGGTAATGAATACCACGCCATTCTACTTCAGCTTATCATTCCTAATATAGTAGATCACATGATTGTTTGATTCAGAATGGCCAAAACTAGTCCATTTTAGCTCTAATGCCTAGGATATTGATCTTTATGCATTCTATTTCATTTTTGACAACATCTTATTTTCCTAGATTCATACTTTATACATTCTGTGTTTCAATTATTAATGGTTATTTGCAGCTGTTTCTTCCCATGTTGAGAAGTGCCACATCAGCAAATGGGAATCCCCAAATTTTTACTCTAACCACATCATTAAAGTTGTCTCTACTGTGAGGAGGCAGCTCTTCTCTAGTTGAATTTTGAGTGCCTTCTGACCTGAGGGTCTCCTCTTTTGGCAGTACATCAAACAATGTCCCGGGGCTATTCATAAAGTTTTCCAGTAAATATATATATATAAAATACTATACAAACACAATGCAACTACTTACTGCCATGGAGTCAGATCTGACTCACAGTGACCCCTCCTTGGGTTTCCTAGGTGACATCATTATGAAAGTAGATTGCCCAACATTATGGAAGTAGATTCCCCAATCTTCCTTAGGGAGAGTGGTTGGTGGGTTTGAAATGCCAGCCTTCTGGTTAGCAGTCAAATGCTTTAGGCACTACATTATCTCAATATTGCCTTGGATGTGTATCAATTTAATTATATGTAGAATAAGCATCTCATTTAAGGTTATTGTTTTCTGTTTGCCTGTTTCCAAGGCCTCCTTCTCTCCAGGTTTTCTAGGTTTATTAATGAATAGTGCTTCATGCTCTGTGGCAATTTCTACATCCAGAAAGTGGTTTTAAATATTTTGCTATTTACTCACACTGTATCATAAGATAAGGAGCTGTGGTGGTACAGAGGTTAAGGCATTGGGTTGCTAACTAAAAGTTTGGTGGTTCAAACCCACTAGCTGCTCTATGGAAGAAAGATGAGGCAGTCTGCTTCTGTAAAGATTTAGAGCCTTGGAAACCCATTGGGGGTTGATAGGAGTTGAAATTGAATCTATGGTAGTAAGTTTGGTTTGATCATAAGATAGATAAATTCATTTAATAAAATATTTCATGCTAATGATAATGCTATCAAGATCTATCCTGAAGTGCAATGCTGTCAGTGATAGGATAATATCTGTAAGCCTACAAGCAAGATGAGTTAATACTACTGTTATTCAAATTTATGCACCAACTACCAAAGGCAAAGATGAGGAAGTTGAAGATTTTTACCAACTTCTGCAGTCTGAAATTGACCAAACATGCAATCAAGATGTGTTAATTATCACTGCTGATTGGAATTAAAAAGTTGGAAACAAAGAATCACCAGTAGTTGGAAAATATGCCCTTGGTGATAGAAATGCCACTGGAGATAGCACAGTAGAATTTTGCAAGATCAATGAATTATTCATTGCAAATATCTTTTTTCAACAACACAAACAGTGGCGATACATGTGGACTTTGTCAGATGGGGTTCACAGGAATCAGATTTACTAAATCTGTCATAAGATGTGATGGAGAAACTCAGTATCTTCAGCCAAAACAATGCCAGTAGCTGATTGTGAAACAGACCATCAACAGCTCATATGCAAGTTCAAGTTCAAGTTGAAGACAATGAAAACAAGTCCACAAGAACCACAATATGACCTTGATTATATCTCACCTGAATTAGAGACCATCTGAAGAACAAATTTGATGCATTGAACACCATCAAGAACATCATACATGGGAGTGTGCCCAAGACCATGTATCTGGTTGGCAGACAATGTTTCTACAAATGTATTAGTATGTTCTGTAAGAATTCCCAGGTATATAGTAAAGCTGAGAAGGGACAAGGATGTAGTCACTTCTTGGCCACAGCCAAATACCCAGAGGGACTCATAGTTGGGCCTGTAGGCTCGGAACCATAGTCGCAGGGGACATTGAGTTCAAGAAGCATAATATACTACACAAAACATTGTTCCATATCTTACTTTGGGGAGTAGCAACTGGGATATTAAAAGCTTGCAAACAGCCATGTAGATGCAACGATGGGTCTCTCCTTATCCAGAGAAAAGATGAATGAAGGAACCCAAAGATTCATGGAAACAATTAGTCCAAGTGGCTGGTACACCATGTGATCTCAGCCTACACAACTATGAGATCAGAAGAACTAGATGGTGCTTGACTACCACTATCAATCACTCGGAAGGGGATCTATGTAGGAGATCCTGCATAATGTGGGAGAACAATGTGGAACAAAACTCAAAATCATTTGGAAAAAAAAAAAAGGGACCAGGTTTGTTGGTCTGAAACAGCCTTATGGAACCACTATGATCTAGGAGACTATGGCCTCTAGGTGCCTTTCAGGTCTGAAATTGAACTGAATCATGTGGCTTGCAGCCAAACAAAAGACAGGTATATGAGTTGCCCATTTACACTAGGTAGATACGCTCCTTGGAGAGAACAATCCTGGGAGAATAGAAGGGCTGTGTATGCAAAGCAAGAAACTTCAGAGGGCAGAGTGCATGGAGGGAAGGACACAGTGAAGAGATAACTATGGGGAGGAAGTGGGAGGAGAACTATTCCATTGTGGTAAATTGTAGTCACTGTTATGGACAAAGTGTATGTGGAAAGTGAGTATGTCCTGTAAACTTTCACCCAAATCACAATAAAAAAAAATTAAAAAAAAAAAAAAAAAGAACATTATACATGAAGGAAGCAAAAGTCATTTAAAAGACAGGAAAGAAAGAAAAGACTAAAATGGATGTCAGAAGAGACCCTGAAACTTGTCCTTAAATGTACAGTAGCTAAAGCAAATGGAAGAAATGACAAGATAAAAGAGCTTAACAGAGATATCAAAGAGCAGCTTGAGAAGACAAAGTCAATTATTTTAATGAAAAGTGGAAAGACCTGGACTTAGAAAAACAAAAGGGAAAAATACACTTGAAGTTTCTCAGGCTGAAAGAACTGAAGAAAAAATTTAAGCCTCAAATTACAATATTTGAAAGATTCTATGGGCAATATATTGAATGATGCAGGAAACATCAAAAAAAAAAAAAAAAAAGAGAGAGATGTAAGGAATACACAGAGTCACTGTACCAAAAAGAATTTGTCAAAGTTCATCCATTTCAGGAGGTGACATATGATCAAAAACCAACGGTACTGAAGGAAGAAGTCAAAGCTTCACCAAAGGAATTGGAGAAGAACAAGGCTCCAGGAATTAATGGAATAGCCATTGAGATGTTCCAACAAGTAGATGCTGCACTGGAGGCACTCACTTAGCTATGCCAAGAGATTTGGAAGACAGCTACCTGGCCAACTGACTGGAAGAGATCCATATATGTATCCATTCCAAAGAAAGGTCATCCCAATGTGGAAATAATTGAACAAATGTCATTAACATCACATGTAAATAAAATGTTACAGAAGATAATTCAAAAATGGTTGTGGCAGTATATTGACAGAGTCCTTCCAGAAATGCAAGCTGGATTCAGAAGAGGATGTGTAACGAGGGATATCATTGTTGATATTATATGCATCTACGCTGAAAATAAAGAGTACCAGAAAGATGTTCACTTGTGTTTTATGGACTATGCAAAAGCATTTGATTGCGTGGATCATAACAAATTATGGGTAACATCAAGAAGAATGGGAAATCCAGAACACTTGATTGTACTCATGAAGAACCTGTACATAGACCAGGAGACTGTCGTTTGAACAGAACAAGGGGATATTGCATGGTTATAATCAGGAAGGGAGTGTATCAGGGTTCTATCCTTTCACTTTACTTATTCAATCTGAACTAATAATCCAAAAAGCTGGATGTGGTAGTTAATTTGTGTGTCAACTTGGCTGAGCCTGGTTGAGTGTCTGGGCAGCTGGATGTAATATTTCCCATGATGAGACTGGTAATCAACTCCATAGTGAAATCTACTGTGAGCAGCTGGGTAGCTGCCTTAGGGATGTGGTCTACTTCCTGTATATAAGGAGAAGCCTTGGGGAAGGTCTCTAGCTTATGGCATGTTTGGACCCTGCATGTAGCCATATCGTTGTTCAGCAGGTTACCATGATCTGCCAACCTTGAAACTTTCAATTGACTTTAATTAATTGCCTGCCATGTGATTTGGTAACATCAGGACTGTGCTTTTTTATTTGTCAACCTTGGGATTGTCAGTCTCAGCAACCAGCAGCTGTCTGAGTGAAGAAAAGCCTCTAGCTTCAATGTGCCAGGAGCAGGAAGCAGAGCTGAAGCCCAAGGTTGAGGGGCTTTTACCCAACACCTATAGCTTGGCATTTTGAGCCCAAACTGTAAGAGAATAAACTCCTGTTTGTTAAAGCCATCCCATTTGTGGTATATTCTTGTCAGAGTGGAACTAGGTAACCAAAACCCTGGACTATATGAAGAACACAGCATCTGGATGAGGGAAGCTCATTAATAACTTGTGATATACAGATGACACAACATTGCTTGCTGAAAGTGAGGATGACATGTAGCTCTTACTGATGAAGATTAAAGAATACAGTCTGCAGTATGGATTACACCTCAATAAAAAGAAAATAAAAATCCTCAAAACTGGACCAATAAGCAACATCATGATAAATGGAGAAAAGATTGAAGTTGCCAAAGACTTCATGTTACTTAATTCTATAATCCACACCAATGGAAGCAGCAGTCAAGACATCAGTGATGTACTGCATTGGGAAAATCTGCTGCAAAAGACCTTTTTAAGTGGTGAAGAGAAAAAATGTCTCCTTGAAGACTTAGGTGCACCAGCCCAAGCCATGGTGTTTTCAATCACTTCTTATGCATGTGAGAACTGGGCAATGAATAAAAAAGACTGAAGAAGAGTTGATGCTTTTGATTTGTGGTGTTGGCAAAGAATACTGAAAGTACCGTTAACTGTTAAAACAACTAACAAATCTGTCCTGAAAGAAGTGCAGCCAGAATATTCCTTGGAAGCTAGAATGGCCAGACTTCATGTCACCTACTTTGGTCATGTTGTCAGAAGCAACCATTCGCTGGAGAAATATCATGTTTGGTAAAGTGGAGGGTCACGATGAAGGGGAAGGCCCTCAATAAGATGGATTGACACAGTGCCTGCAATGATGAGCTCAGGTATAGCAAGGATCATGAGGCTGGCACAGGACTGGGCAGTGTGTCATTCTGTTGTACATAAGGTCACTATGAGTCAGAAACAACTCGATGGCAAACATAACAAACATAACAACAACAATGGGTATGCTTCTATCCTAGACCACATCTTTCTAAACGTGTGTGTGTGTGTATGTATAGTTGTTGTTGTTATGTGCCATCAAGCCAGACCTGACTCATAGTGACTCCTCCTTGGTTTTCTGAGGCAGTATCACTACAGAAGTAAATTGTCCCCTCTTCCTTCCAAGGAGTGTCTGATGGGTTTGAATCATCAGCCTTCTGGTTAGCATACACACACATATATGGATTATGGATTTAGGAGCTCTGGTGGCACAATAGTGAAATCACTTGGCTGCTATCCAAAAGGTCAATTGTTTGAACCCACCAGTCCTTCTATGAGAGAAAGATTGGCAGTCTGGCTCTGTAAAGATTTACAGAAATCGTATGGACAGTTCTATTCTGTCCTGCAGGATTGCTAAGTTGGAATTGACTCAATGGCGGGAGGTTTGGTTTTGCATTTTATATGTAAATTATACACGTATAAATTTAGAAAAATCTTTTAACATTTCTTACCTTCTTTTCTCAGCATCTACATCATTAAGTGAATACAAATATGATAAATATTTCAATTTTAGTTTAATGATTATTCCCAATAATCAAATGAAATTGCCCAATTTATAAATACATGAGGTCCAAACATATAGAGAAATTAAATGTTTCTAGTATGTACATTTCCAAATCCCACGGAAGCACTGTTAATGGCTATTATATAGTAATTTTTTTCTATTTCTGGAAGTTATCTGTTGCAGGACAAATGGTTAGCCAGCTTCATTTTTTAAAAAAATACTATAATTACTGTACTTTCTTTTTATTTTATTAGAAATATTTCAAGTGATATGAATGCATATAAATGCAACTTACTATGGTAAAATATGTATTCATCTAAAATTCATGACAAATATACAATTATAAAATTTATGTTATAGTTCTCTCTCATATACTGAAAAATCATTTTTGTGCTTAGTCATCTCAAACTTCTTATTCTAGATAATTATCAAATATGTTAAAACCATCGCCAAAAACCTTTAAGAACATACAAATATTGTATAAGTCCATTATTATAAAATATCAAGGAGAGATTTATACAGGGAAGGAAATTCACTTTGTTGGTTACCTGGGATGGGAGGGAACAGGAGGGAAAATTTCTGACTGTTTGTGAATCACAGATTGATTTGGGTTAAGGGAAAGGCAAAATAACAAAAATGTGTGACCAGCACAATGACAATAGAGAAAAGGAGGACACAGAAACATGCACAAAAGATATAGACAATAGAGGCAAATATTATTACATACACAATACTGTATTACCAGTGGCAGGAAACATGGGTAAATGGATAAATGCATAGACAGTTGCGAAGATCAATTAGGGGTAGGCAAACAGGAATATATCCAAGACCAAGGATAGATTTGGCTAAAGTTATCTTACATAAGTACTATATAATTATATATATAATTTTGTGCTACAGAATTATCCACATACATTAAGGAAATAATAAGAGACAAGGTTGGAGTAGCTCCTTAGAGACACCAAACACCTTGGGGAGGCCTGAGGGCTCAAGACCATAGTCTTGGGGAATATCATGATTTATTGGCACAACATAGTACATAAAAATCTTGTTCTACCATCCTACTTTGGTGAGTAGTGACAGGGGTCTTAAAACCTTTCAAGAGGACATCTAAGATGCAACTATGGGTATTTTCTCATCTGAAGAGAGGAGTGAAGAAAATCAAAGCCATTTGGAAACAATTAGTCCAAATATATAATAGACCACTGAGACCTCAGCCTTCACGACCTTGAGACCAGATGAACTAGCTGATGCCCAGCTACCAATGCCAACCACTTGGAAAGGGATCAAAATTGGAAATCTTGGATAGAGTGGGGGTGGGGGGAGGGAATGTAGAACAAAATTTAAAAACACAAAAATGACCAGACTTACTCATTTGATAGAGACTGGTAGAACTCCCAAGACTATGGCCCTGGGTAATTCTTCAGGCCTAGAAATGGACTCTCTTCTCTGGATTATCTCTCAGCCCAATAGTAGAAAAGCCTCCAAGCAGAACACTATCCCAGTGAGATGTCAGAAGATGAGCCCCTCAGGTGGCAAGGCACTCAAAATATGACTGGAGAAGAGCTGCCTCTTCAGAATAGACCCGACCTTAATGATATAGATGGAGTAAGATTTAGGGACTTCCATTGGCTGATGTGACATGACTCCAAATGAGTAGAAACAGATGTAAACATCCATTAATAATGGGAATATGGAATGTATGAAGTATGAACCTGGGAAAACGGGAAGTTTTCAAAAATGAAATGGAATGCATAAAGATTGATATCCTAGGCATTAGTGAACTGAAATGGACTGGTTTTGGCCATTTTGAATCAGACAATCATATGATCTACTATGCTGTGAAGGACAAATTGAAGAGGAATGGTGTGGCATTCATTGTCACAATGACTGTTTCAAGATATGTCCTGAAGTACAATGCTGTTGGTGATAAGATAATATCCACATGCCTATTAGGAAGACCCATTAATACCACCATTATTCAAATTTAAGCACCAGCCACCAAAGCCAAAGATGAGGAAATTGAAGATTTTTACCAATTTCTGCAGTCTGAAATAGACCAAACATGCAATCAAGATGGACTGATTATTACTGCTAATTGGAATGCAAAAGTCAGAAACAAAGAAGAATCACCAGTAATTGGAAAATATGATCTTGGTGATAGAAATAATGCTGGAGAATGCATGATAGAATTTTGCAAGACTATCCACTTATTCATTGCAAATACATTTTTCAACAATATATGGTGGCATCATGCCTAAGGCATTTGACTGCTAACCAGAAGGCTGGCCATTCAAACCCATCAGCCACTCCTAGGAAGGAAAGGTGGACAGTCTACTTCCATAGTGATACTGCCATGGAAACCCAAGGAGGGGTGGCTATGAGTTGGCAAGTGTGTTTGGTTTTTGGTTTTACACACATGGACTTCACCAGATGGAGTACCCAGGAATCAGATTGACTACATATGTGGCAGGAGGCAATGGAGAAGCTCAATATCTTCAGGCACAACAAAGCCAGGAGATGACTGTGGAATAGACCATCAACTGCTCATATGCAACTTCAAGTTGAAGCTGAAGACAATTAAAACAAGTCCATGAGAGCCAAAATATGACCCCAATTATAACCCTCCTGAATTTAGAGACCATCTAAAGAACAGATTTGATGCATTGAACAGTAATGACCATAAACCAGAGGAATTGTGGGATAATATCAAGAACATTTTACATGAAGAAAGTAAAAGGTCATTAAAAAGACAGGAAAGGAAGAGAAGACCAAAATGGATGTCAGAAAAGACTCTGAAACTTGCCCTTGAATGGAGAGTAACTAAAGCAAATGGAAGAAATTACAAGATAAAAGATCTGAACAGAAGATTTCAAAGAGCAGCTAGAGAAGATAAAGTCAATTATTATAATAGAATGTGCAAAGACCTGGAGTTAGAAAACCAAAAGGGAAGAACACACTCAGCATTTCTGAAGCTGAAA
>NW_006921790.1:1371976-1377042 GCF_000298275.1 Orycteropus afer afer
TGTCTCATGTCATTGACCAAAATTTACAATGCAACAGCTCCCCTCCCACTTCCTCCCCATAGTTACCTCTTCCCAGTGTCCTTCCCTCCATACTCTTCTGCACCTGAGCTATCTCCCTCTGCATAAGCAGCCCTGAAGAAATGATTTAAGCCTCGACTTACAATATTGAAAGATTCTGTGGGCAAAATATTGAATTATGCAGGAAACAGCAAAAGAAGACGAATGGAATACACAGAGTCACTATACTAAAAAGAATTGGTCAATATTCATCCATTTCAGGAGGTGGTACATCAACAAAACCTGATGGCATTGAAGAAAGAAGTCAAAGCTGCACTGAAGGAATTGGCAGAGAACAAGGCTCCAGAAATTGATGGAATACTCACTGATATGTTTCAGAAAATGGATGCCATGCTGGAGACACTCACTTGTCTATGCCAAGAAATTTGGAGATAGCTACCTGGCCAACTGACTCTAAAAGATCCATATTTGTACTCATTCCAAATAAAAGTGATCCCATAGAATGTGAGAAATTATTTAACAATATCAGTAATATCACACACAAGTGAAATCTTGCTGAAGATAATTCAAAAGTGGTTGCAGCAGTATATTGACAGAGAACTTCCAGAAATGCAAAGTGGATTCAGAAGAGGACTTGGAAAGAGGGATATCATTGCTAATGTCAGATGGATCTATGGTGAAAGCAAAGAATACCAGAAAGATGCTTACTTGTGTTCATTGACTATGCAAAAAACATTTGATTGTGTGGGTCATAACAAATTATGGGTAACATTGAGAAGAATGAGAATTCCAGAACACTTATTGTATTCATCAGGAGCTTATACATAGACCAGGAGGTTGTCATTTGAACAGAACAAGGGGATACTGCATGGTTTAAAATCAGGAAGGGAGTGCATCAGGTTGCATTTTTTCACCATACTCATTCAATCTCTATGTTGAACAAATAATCCAAGAAGCTGTATTATACGAAGAAGAACATGGCATCAGGTTGGAGGAAGGCTCATCAGCAACCTGTGGTACTGCAGATGACACAACCTTGCTTGCTCAAAATGAGGATGGCTTGAAATACTTGCAATGCAAATTAAAGACTTCAGTCTTTAGTATGGATTGCATCTCAATATAAAGGAAACAAAAATCCTCCTCACAACCGAACCAATAAGCAGGATCATAATAAATGGAGAAAAGATTGAAGTTGATAAAGATTTCATATTACTTGGTTCCACCAACAGAAGCAGCAGTCAAGACATCAGACCAGATATTATACTGAGAAAATCTGCTGCAAAAGACCTCTTTGAAGTGCTGAAGAGCAAAAATGTCTCCTTGAAGACTAAGGTATGCATTACCCAAGCCATTATATTTTCAGTCATCTCATATTCATGTGAGAGCTGGACAATGAATAAGGAAGACCAAAGAAGAGTTGATGCTTTTGAGTTATGGTGTTGGTGAAGAAAACTTAATATTGTGATCTGTCAAAAGAACGAACAAATCTGTTCTGAAAGAGGTGCAGCTGGAATGCTCCTTGGAAGCTAGAATGGCCAGACTTTGTCTCACCTACTTTGGTCATGTTGTCAGAAGGGACCATTCCCTGGAGAAGCATATCATGCTTGGTACAGTAGAGGGTCAAAAAAAAGGGGAAAGCTCTCAATGAGATGGGTTGACACAGTGGCTGCAACAATGTGCCAAGGTATACCAAAGATTGTGAGGCTGGCACAGTACCGGGCAGTGTTTCCTTCTGTTATACATAGGGTGGCTATGAGTCGGAGCCGACTCAATGACACCTAACAACAACAACCAAAGAAAGGTGATCCAACAGAATGCAAATATTATTGAACAATATCATTGCTATCAAATACAAGAAAATTTTTTTCTGAAAATAATTAAAAAATATTTGCAACTGTCCATCAACAGAGAAGTGCCAGAAATTCAATCTGGACTCAGATGTGGATATAAAATGAGGGATATCACTGCTGATGCCAGATAGATCTTGGCTGAAATCAAAGAATGTTTATTGTGTTTTATTGACTCTGCAAAAGCATTCAAATGTGTGCATCACAACAATTGTGGATAGCAAGTGAGAAGAAAGGGAATTACAGAACCCTTACTTGCACTCATGTAGAACGTGCACATAGACCAAAAGACATTTGTTGGAACAGAGCAAGGGGATACCTCATGGTCTGAAACCAGTAAAGGGGTGGTCAGGGCTTTGTCCTTTCACTAGACTTATTCAATCTGTAATGCTAAGCAAGTAATCCAAGAAGCTGGACTATGTGGAAAGAGAGCATAGCATCAGGATTAGAGGAAAGTTCATTAACAACCTGAAATATCCATATGACACAACCTTGCTCCTTGAAAGTGAGGAAGACTTGAAGCACTTACTGATGAAGATTAAATATCACAGCCTTCAGTATGGATTACATCTCAATATAAAGACCAAAAATCCTCACAACTGGACCAATAAACTACATCATAGCAAATGGAGAAAAAGTTGAAATTGTCAAGGATTTCATGTGACTTATATACATAATCAGTGCTCATAGAAGCAGCAGTCAAGAAATCAAAGGATGTATTGCATTGGGAAAATATGCTGTAAACGAGTTCTTTAAAGTGTTTAGGAGCAAAAATGTCACTTGAAGACTAACTTGCACCTGACCCAAGCTATGGTGTTTTTAATAGCCTTATATGCATATCACATCTGGACAGTGAAAAAGAAGACTGAAGAAGAACTGACACATTTGAGTTGTGATGTTGGCAAAGAATATTGAATGTACCCTTCACTACTAGAAGAACAAACAAATCTACCTTGGAGGAAGTATATCTGGAATGTTTCATATAAGCTTGAAGGGAGATATTTTGTCTCTCATACTTTGGTCATGCTATCAGGGGTAAGAAATTGGTAGAGAAGGATATCATGTTTAGTAAAGTAGAAGATCAGTGATAAATTGAAAGACCTCAAGGAGAAGGATTTAAACAATGGCTACAACAATGGGCTTATGTGTAGCAATGATTGTGAGGATGGTACAGGATTGAGCAGTGTTCCATTTGTTGTATATAGAGTCACTATGAGTCAAAATCAAGGCAAAGACATCTAACCACTAGTACTTATCTTCATGGAAATTTTTCTAGTGTAAACCAAAGTAGCATCTAAACTCCTAAGAGCACTGTCCTCTCTCACAGTTCTTTTCTGTCAATCACAAAAAGAGACTTCACCAGAATCAGTCAAGGTGAGAGATGTGCCTGGTGACTCGTAACAAATACTGCTGCAATTTTTGCAGTTGTTCTGGTTTTACCAGGGGCAGTATAAGTTTTATATAGAACAAAATTTACATCCTCAGCAAATTAACTGATGATCTAGGCAATTAACTGAGAATCTAGACAAATTATTGGGAGAATATTTCCTTAGTTGTACATTCAATTTTTAATTAGGAAGCATTTTTCTTACTATTTCCCCTAACTTAATATATATCTTCTCCCATGTTTTCCTTATTTACCTCTATCTTAAGTTTGTTCCATGGGTGTCTCGGCCTCCTCCTCAAACAGATCCACTTAAGTTTTGACTTTTTTAAGGAAAACAAAATATTTGAGAATGACATAAAGACATTTGGGATAGTTTATATTTAAAGAGCAATCATGGATCGGATCATGTGTATGTGTGCATTTCTGGGAACAATGCCCAGGAATCTGCAGCTATACCAAATGTTACCGGGTGATTCTGAGTAGTCTGTTTAGATGTTAAACACCACTGCTCTACATATCTCACACTTCCTTCTAACTCTGCACATGGTCTCCCAAAGTCTGCACGAAGCTATTTGTTATTAATCTGATATAGCCAGTTCATGGTTAAGCATAATTGATTGATGGTGTGTTACTGTATGTTAATCTCGTAACCTCAGAGAGTGAATAAACTACAGTTTCCAGCAGTAAAGAAGCTAACAAGGCCTTTTCTAGGTCCATAACAGCATTTGTCAGTAGCCTGCTCTCAGCTTTCTCAGCCCCAATGGCCTTTGCCATAATAGTTACAACTTGAATTTTACCAAGTTTGGAAGTATATGGGATACTAAGAAATGCATCATTGAGGGCTAAACAGTGTATATTCTTGTGCTGAATAGCTTGTGCTATGAGAACCAATCTCTTCAAATTGGATTCTTTTTCCATTGAAAAACAATAAAATGGACAGTTAAAAGTCAATTGGATTTGACCTGCATGTAAATGAAATAAACCTCAGTCCCATCCCATGGGAATGATGCCCTCAGGTTACAGGGGAGATTGCTTTGTCATAACATTGTTGGCAATTTCATGTGATAAAATTGCATTCCAATTCTCCAAAGGGACAACGGATGTTATTGGTTTGTACTCTCCTATAGAATTGATCTCAATTTGTTGTTCTCCTTCAGCCTTGATATCATTCCATGATTTACATTCAGGAGCCAAATGGACTTTAGAGAGTATGCAGTTGATATCCAGGGTAAATACAGAATGAGCCAAACAGCTAAAGTCAGCGGGCATTCATTTCTTTGCATTGTATCATGCCTAGTAACATTTATGCACGTGTATCTTAGATAGCTGTATTCCTAAAACATGGTCTACATTGCTTCATTTATAATAATTAAATCTGGTGTAAGGTTTTGGAAGGGAAAATAAAGAAGGAAAAGACAAAAGAGAAGGAAAGAAAGGAAGGAGAAAGGAGGAGATGGAGGGAGAGAGGTAAGAAAGAAAGAAGGTCCATTTCAACTTGGCAAATATTCCAACTGATCTACATACCAATTTATATTCACTGGTATGAAAACCACCTACAGTTTGACTTGTATGTCTTGATTCATTGTAATGCAAATGAATCCCATATTCTTTTAAATGCACAGGTGCAAAAACGACAAGGAGGCCACATGTTCTGACCTCCTCTAATCTCACAAGAGGAAGACAGCAGTAACCCAAGGCCTATTACTGCAAGGCCAAACATGCTGCCTCCCTCCAGCCCTTTCACCAACCGTTCCTCCCAAAGCACCCTCTCCTGGGTTTGATAATTCACTGCAGTGGCCACACAGAACTCACAG
>NW_006921790.1:1377232-1379855 GCF_000298275.1 Orycteropus afer afer
ATCTTCTTCAACCAGCAGTCAGAGAGAGTTCTGCCTCCAGGAGGTCTCCTTTAGAGCCCGCAGGGTGGTCAAACTAGCCAATTACAACTCTAAGCACCTGAGAGAGAGTGGGCACCTCCCAGAACATTGTTTTGTGCCACTCCCAACAGAAATACTCCAGGTGGACACCTTCAGCAATCAGGAGCTCCTCAGATGCTCATAGCAAATCCCACCTTGGAGTTTACAAAGACTTGTGGGTAGAAAAGCCACACAAAGTAATTTACTATACCACAACAGGTATTAGGGGATGTTAATTTAGACTTCTTTCCCAGAAAGTAACCACAATATTGTGATATGTTTAGCAGATAACTGACAGCGTGAGGTTCAGATTATGATCATATTCCCATTTTTCAGTGATGAGATGACCAGTATCAGCTCATATTCGCAGATAGTCATTATGAGCCAAGCCTTGTGCAAGTAAAGGGTCAGAAAAAAAGAGGAAAACCTTCAATGAGATGGATTGATATAGTGACTGTAACAATGAACTCAAACATAGTGATGTGAGGCTGTGAGAATGGAATGGGACCGGGCAGTGTTCTGTGCTGTTGTATATAGGTTTGCTATGAGTTGGAACCAATTTGATGGCATCTAACTACAACAACAATGCACAAGGCTCTGTGGGTAATATGATAAATGAGAGATTCTCTGTCTTCTTGGAGCTTAACATCTAAGTGAGAAGATAAAGCTATGACAAAACAAGGATTGGCAGTATAATGGGGTAAGTTTCAAATTAATCACATAGGTAAGTGCTGTAGGAATTCAAAGGTGAGAGAGGTCATTATGGGTTAGGGTTGTTAGAATTTTCATGAAGGAGCTGAGGCATGAGTAAAACACCATTCCTAGGTATCTTCTGAGTGAGAATGGAGAGAAAGGAAGAGATTTTTGGAAAACCACAGCAGATTTTAGGACCCTGTATAATCAAGAAATAGCAGTGCTATGTTGTTACAAGACTAAAACTGAGATAGTGGTTTTTTCCCAAGAATATTTCTAAGGGAAGTTCCAGTAAGATGGCAGAATAGGCAGATAAACTACATAGATCTTCTTCAACAAAGAAAAGAGGAACCAATTGGCATTGATACACAGATTGACACAGACGATAATCCTGGAGCCCTGAGCTTTGAAAGGAAGGTTACAGAAGTGGACTAAATATATATATTTTTTCCAGGATGATGGAATAAGCAGACAAACTACACAGACCCTCTTCAACAAAGAAAAGGGGACCTAATTAATATAGATACAGAAAGTAATCCTGGAGCCCTGAACTTTGAAAGTAAGAATACAGAAGTGTACTAAACTCCAACCAGTAGAAGAACCTGCAGGAAAACACTAAAAAAAGGAGACATACAGAGCTGCAGTCTGCCAGTGGTTCTGCTTGGATGTTTCCAAGTGGTGTTAGGACCTAAGAATTTACCTAAAAATCAACCCTGCTATCCAGAGGCTGCACGAAGGACTGCACTGGTGGTCGGTGAATAAACGGGGAAGTAGAGAAGAGAAAGACAGGCTGAGCTGTGGACTTTTGCCTGTCTGGAGGGCACAGACATTTTGAATGTTTACAAGTGGTTTGACCATATTGGATATTTAAAGTGACAGCATACTCTCAGATTCCAGTGACCCAAGAACAGGTTCCACTTGCTGGGAACTGCAAGGATGTTCCAGACATGAAGGACTGGGAAGGTCCAATATTCCACTTGTTACTCTTATATGTCACACCTTTTGGTAAGCAGAAGTTCAGCCATCCCTCACTCCCACCCACCTTCTAGGCCAGCAGGAATCACATTCCAGTCACTGTGCGCTGACAGAGCCTGGGTGCCCCCCCCCCCACTGCCCATTTTTTTTTAGTTACTTTGTTTTTGAATGTTTTATAATTATTAATATTATTTTTATTCATTTTTTCTCATCCTCTTTACTATTATTCTTTATTCTTCCCTTCCCAGATTCTAGTTTTCAGCTTTTTCTCTCTTACTTTTGTTGGTTCGCATTTCTTTCTTTCTCATGGTTAACCACATCCCTTCTTTCTCTTTTTGCATTTTTCCTACTCTTTTCTTCATTATTCTCCTACTCTCTTTTTTCTTATTGCCCCTACCCAGATATTGCATGTTTTGTTTGTTTCTTTTCTTTTCTTTTTTTCATTTTTTTTAGTTGATTGCTCCTGTGTGTTTATGCAATGTGTTTTTTGTCCACTTGTGTTTATGTACTTATTTATTTATTTTTATCATAGTTTTTGTCTAACTGAGTGGGAGACAGCAATAGTGCTCATTAGACACAATCACACCCACACCTCCTGCAGCTCCTCTTACTGAGTGAGAGACACCACTTTCCTTTCCATCAACTGGCAAGTGATAAATGACCATCAAGAAAAACTTGACTCACACTTAACTGCTCCTCATAGTTAGCAGAGATCTGAAATACAAAAATGTCACAATGTGTCAGAGACAACAGATCATTACAGTGCACACCAAGAAGCAAGATAAAGCACTAGAAACAAGGTAGCAGGATACAGACCCAGAACACATCCCTGAAGAAGAATCAGTATTGGAACTCCCTGGAAAGAATTAAAATACATATATAATTAAAATACATACAT
>NW_006921790.1:1380465-1383143 GCF_000298275.1 Orycteropus afer afer
CCGACTCATAGCGACCCCTCCTTGGGTTTCCGAGGCAGTATCACTATGGAAGTAGATTGCCTCATCTTCCTTCCGAGGAGTGGCTGGTGGATTTGAACCACCAGTCTTCTGGTTAGCAGTCAAGTGCCGTAGCCTCTATGCTACCAGAGCTCCCATCAAAAAGAATAACCTACGTATAATCAGAATTCCAGAACAGGAATAGAAAAAGAAAACCACTGAGAAAATTGTCCAAGATTTGTTGGAAGAGAACTTCCCTTGTATGATGAAAGATGAAAATACATCCATTAAGGAAGTCCAATGAACTCCAAACAGGATAGACACCAAAAGAAAATCACCAAGATACAGCATCATCAAACTCACCAAAACCAAAGACAAAGAAATAATATTGAAAGCAGCACAGGAAAAATGAAATATTACCTATAAAGGTCAACTAATAACAATAAGCTCTGATTTCTCAGCAGAAACCATGCAAGCAAGAAAGCAATGGGATGGGATATATAAAACCCTGAAAGAGAAAATTTTTCAACCAAGAATTATATAGCAAACAAAATTGTCCCTCTAATGTGATGGTGAAATTAAGAGATTTCAAGATAAGCAGAAATTCAGACAATTTTTTGAAACCAGACAAAACTTACAAGAGATACTAAAGGTGGTCCTTTGAACAGAGAAGCAATAATAACAAACAACTACTGATCATTAATACAAAAGATGACATGACCCAGAAACTAACACAGCTATGGAAGGATCCAAAGTAAAATAAGCTGACAAGATTGTAAACAGGGGGTCAGAGACATCAATTGGCAAATGAGGACAACTACAAACCAAAAAGAGGGAAAATACCATGTAGTTACAGAACTTCTAAACGGTGAGGAAGTCAAGAGAATTGCAAGATAGAAAGGACTGTTCTAAACTTGGGGAGAAAATTATAAATCTCAAAGAAAAATGCTAAGCCTTCACATCACAATAAAAAAAAGAACAAGACTGGATAAGAAAACATAACCTATCGATATGCTGTCTACAAGAGACACACTTTAGAGAGAAAGACAAAAATAGAGTAAAAATCAAAGATTGTAAAAAGATATATCAAGCAAATGGCAAACAGAAAAGAGCAAGAGTAGCAATATTAACTTTTGATCAAACTGACTTTAAGACATAAACCACCATAAGAAACAAAAACAAAAAACAAACTGATTATAGTATCAATTGAAGAAGAAGGTATAACCATAATGAATATCTATGGACCCAATGAAAGAGCTCCAAAATACATCAATCAGACTTTAACAGAATTGAAAAGAAAAATAGATGATTCCACAGTCATAGTAGGAGACTTTAATACACCACTTTCAAGGAAAGATAGAACAACTGGAAAGAAACTCAACAAAAAGGCAGAAGAGCTAAATAATACAATCTACTAACTTGACCTTATAGACATCTACAGAGCACTTCATCCAACAACAGCACAATATACATTCTTTTCAGTGCACATGGAACATTTTCCATGATAAACCATATGTTAGGCCATAAAGCAAACCTTCATAAATTTAAAAACATTGCAATACTGCAAAGCCTCTTCTCAGATCATAATGCTATCAAATTAGAAATCAACAATAGTAAAATCAACAGGAAAAGAGTAAACACACAGAAACTGACCAACACCATTCTTGAGAAAGACTGGGTAAGAGAAGAAATAAAAAATGAAACTCAAAAATTCCTTGAATCAAATGAGAATGAAAACACCAAATACCAAAATCTTTGGGACACAGCAGAAGCAGTGATTAAAGGCCAATTTACAGCAATAATGGCACACATCCAAAAAGAAGAAAGAGCCAAAATCAACACTTTAAACCAACATCTCCAACAATTTGAAAAAGAACAGCAAGAAAAACCTACAGTCACCACAAGAAGTGATACAATAAAGATTTGAGCAGAAATCAATGAAGTAGAAAAGAGACAGCAGGAAAAATCAACAAGAGTAGAAGTTGGTTTTTTGAAAAGATTCAGAAAATTGGCAAACCACTGGCAAATTTAACAAAGGAAAAGAGGGAGAGACTACAAATAACAAGAATAAGAAATGAAATGGGCCACATCACAACAGAACAAACTGAAATAAATAAGATTATATTAGTTTATTGTGAAGAATTGTACTCCAATAAATTTGTAAACCTGGAAGAAATGGATAGATTTCTAGAAACACACTACTTACCTAAGCTAGCACAGGTGGAGGTGGAAAAGATGAACAGACCTACAACAAAAGAAGAAATTGAATAGGTCATAAAAAAATTAGCCAACAACAACAAAAAGTCCTGGCCCAGATAGTTTCACTGGAGAATTGTACCAAACTTTCCAAGAAGAGCTGGCACCAATCCTACTCAAACTATTCCAAAACATAGAAAAGGGTGGAGTCCTCCCAAATCCATTTTATGAAGCAAACATAACCTTGATACCAAAATCAGGTATAGACATCACTCAAAAGGTAAACTACAGCACAATATCCCACATGAATATAGATGCAACAATCTTCGACATAATCCTAGCCAATGGACTCCCTCAACATATCCAGAAAATAATTAATTATGATCAAATGGAGTTCATATTAGGTATGTGTGTTGGATTGGGTTCTCTAGAGAAACACAAAAACCAGCAAAGTATATATATATATATTTATAGAGAGAGAAAGA
>NW_006921790.1:1383405-1390324 GCF_000298275.1 Orycteropus afer afer
CGGAATACAGTTCTTCCAGTTTGTCCCTGGGATAGTATTACAGGTAGGCCACACCCCTGGGGAAACTCCCCCTAGACTGACCGGCCTCTTAGGACGCGGTCATGTGATCCATCATGGGACCCACCACTCACAAGTGGAGTCCAGCCAAGTTGACACATCTTCAACTATCACAGTATGCAAAGATGGTTCAACTTTAGAAGAACAACTAACATCATCCACCACATAAAACAAAGGAAAATAACTACATGATCATATCAATCGATGAAGAAAAGGCATTTGATAAAGTCCAACATCCATTCCTGATCAAAATGATCAGACATATAGGAATAGAATGGACATTCCTCAATAAAATAAAGGGCATATATACAAAACCAATAGCCACATTATTCTCAATGGAGAGAGATCGAAACCATTCCCCTTGGGAACAGGAACCAGGCAAAGATGTCCTCTATCCCCACTTCTTTTTAACATTGTACTGAAAATCCTAGCCAAGGCAATAAGGCTAGAAAAGCTAATCAAAGGCATCCAAATTGGTAAAGAAGAAGTCAAACTATCCCTATTTGCTGTGATATAAACCTATGCCTAGAAAACCCAAGGAGCTCTGGTAGCATAGTGCCTAAGGCACTTGACTTCTAACCAGAAGGCTGGTGGTGCAAACCCACCAGCCACTCCTCCGAAGGAAGATGGGGCAATCTACTTCTATAGTGATACTGCCTCAGAAACCCAAAGAGGGGTCGCTATGAGTTGGGTCCGACTCAACAGCACATAAGAACAACAACAACAGAAAACCCAAGAGACTCAGTCAAAAATCTACTGGAACTAATTGAGAGATTAAGCATAATGCAGGATACAAGATCAGCATCCAAAAATCACTTGGATTCCTCTACACCAGCAAAGAGATTGCTGTGAAAGAAATAAGCAAATCAATACCATTTACAATAGCTGCAAGAAAATGAAATATTTGGGAATAAATCTTACCAGGGACACAAAAGACAAGTACAAAGAAAACTATAAAAGACTACTTCAAGAAACCATAAGAGATCTGCATAAATGGATGAACGTCCCATGCTCATGGATAGGGAGATTGAACATTGTAAAAATGTCAATTCTACCCAAAGCAATCTATACATTCCATGCAATCCCAATCTAGATCCCATCAGCATTCTTTAAGGATATGGAAAAACCAGTCACTGACTTTATATGGAAAGGAAAGAGACCTCGGATAAGCAAAGCACCATTGAAGAAGAACAAAGTAAGAAGTGTCACACTCCTGGATCTTAAAACCTACTATACAGCCACAGGCTGGCAGTTCAAACCCACCAGCCACTCCTCGGAAGGAATTTTGGGCAATCTACTTTTGTAGTGATGCCACCTTGGAAACCCAAGAAGGGGTGTCTATGAGTCAAGTATGACTCAATGGCATTTAACTACAACAACATACAGCCACAGAAGTCAAAAGTGTCTGGTATTGGTACAAGGACAGACATATAGACCAATAGAATAGAATTGAGAACCCAGAAATTGATCCATCAACCTATGGTCAGCTGATATTTGACAAAGGGCCAAAATCTATTCAACGGGAAGAGATTGTTTAACAAATGGTGCTGGTAAAACTGGATATCCATTTGCAGGAAATGAAACAAGATCTGTACCTCACATCATACACAAAACTGACTCCAGATGGATCAAAGACTTAAAGTAAAACCTAAAAGTATACAGTTCCTCAAGGAAAAACTAGGGGGAAATTTAAGGGCCATCATTTTTGACATAAATAGACTATCAAGTATAACCCATAATGCACAAATAGCAGAAGAGAAATCACATGAATGGGATATTCTAAAAATTAAATTTTTATATGCTTTCAAAGACTTCTCCAAAAAAGTCAAAAGAAAACCTCCAGATTGGGAAAAGAAAAATATTTGGTAAAGACATATCTGACAAGGTTGTTATTAGTTATCTATAGAATTTATAGAAAATTCCAACATCTTAACAAGAAAAAGACAAATACTCCAATTAAAAAATGGGCAGAAGACATGAGTAGACACTTCACCAAAGAAGATATTCAGGCAGCCAACAAACATATGAAGAAATGCTCACAATCAGCCATTAGAGAGATGCCAATGAAAACAACAAGATACCATCTTGCCCAACACTAGTAGCAAAGTTCAACAAGACAGAAAATAACAAATGTTGGTAAGGATGCAGAGAGATTGGGACTCTCTTACACTGCTGGTGGGACTGTAAAATGATACAACCACTGGGGAAAGCAGTATGGCGATTCCTTAAAAAGTTGGAATTAGAAATACCATTTGACCCAGCCATTCCATTATAGGTATATATCTTAAAGAAGTGAGAACCAGGACAAGAACAGATATATGCACACCCATATTCATTGTAACACTATTTATAATAGCCAAAAGATGGGAACAACCTAGGAGTCCATCAACAGAAGAATGGATAACCAAACTATGGTACATACACACAATGGAATGCTATGCAAACCTAAGGAATAACATTGAATCTGCAAAACACCATATAACGTGGATGAACTTGGAAGACATTATGCCCATCAATAGAAGAATTGATAACCAAACTATGGTTCCTACCCAAAATGCAATACTATGCAACCCTAAAGAACAATGTAGAATCTGGGAAACATCACGTAACATGAATGAACTTAGAAGACATCATGCTGAGTGAAATAAGTCAAACACAGAATATTGCATTAGTGAATGCACTATTGTGAAAAGTCAAGGAAAGGTTTATATATGGAACAAAACTTTCTTTACTGGTTACCACAGGTGGGAAAGGAGTGGAGAGAACACTGTTAGATAGGTAGAGACAGGTATTGATTTGGGTGAAGGGAAGGACAATACACCAAATGTGAGTCATCAATACAGTGGAAGAGGAAGACATGGAGAGGTACATGGAAGATACAGCCAACAAAGATGAACCCTTTTGCAAATACAGTACTGTGTTGCCAGTGATGGCAAACATTGATCTACCAGTGGATAGATGGGTGGACAGGATGAAAGATCAGGTATGTCTATGCAGGAAGGGAGTGTGCCCATGACTATATATAGGATTGGTAGATGATGTTTCTACTAGCATATTTGTATATTCTATAAGAATGTCCAGGTATACAGTAAAGCTGACAACAGACAAAGTTGTGGTTACTTCTTGGCCATAGTCAGCTACCCAGAGGGATTGAGTTGTTGGACGTGTGTGCTCGGGACCATGGTCCGAGGGGACATGAAACTCAATAAGCATAATATACTATACAAAAACATTGTTCCACATCTTTCTTTGGTGAGTAGTGACTGAGATCTTAAAACCTTGCAAGTGGCCATCTAGATGCAATGATGGGTCTCTCCTGGTCCAGAGAAAAGAATGAAGAAAACCAAAAATGCATGGAAACAATTAGTTCAAGGGACTGGTAGACCCTGCGATCTTTAGCCTATATGACCATGAGACCTGAAGAAATAGGAGGTGCCCGGCTACCACTGTCAACCACTCGGAGGGAGATCCTGGATAGACTGGGAGAACAATGTGGAACAAAAGTCAAATTCATGCTAATAAAAAAAAAAAAAAAAAGACCAGATTGCTGGTCTAATAGGAGGTGCCCGGCTACCACTGTCAACCACTCGGAGGGAGATCCTGGATAGACTGGGAGAACAATGTGGAACAAAAGTCAAATTCATGCTAATAAAAAAAAAAAAAAAAAAACAGATTTGCTGGTCTGATAGAGCCTGTGAAACCCCTGAGATTATGGCCCCTAGCTGCCCTTCAGGTCTGGAATTGAACTCACACCTGTGGCTTCCTGCTAAAGAAAAAACTGGCATATAGGCTGAACATTTACATCAGGTTGATACATTCCTTACTGATCAATCATGAAAGAACAGAAGGGCATTGTTTGCACAGAGAGACTGCTAGGAGGGCAAGAGTGCATGGGAGGAAAGAACATAGGGAAGAGGCAACTTTGGGGAGGAAGTGGGAAGAAAGCTGTTACATTATGGGAAATTGCAATCAATGTCATGAGATAAAATGTGTACGAACTGTTGTATGGAAAATGAATTTGCTCTGTAAAATTTCAGCCAAATTACAATAAAAATTTAAAATAAATAAATAATTATACTATTTCTAAGGTACACATTTCACAGTCTGATTGACTGTGGAGGTTGAAAAACCTTTTGAAATAAACACTATGAAAGGATGAACAGAAATGAATGTTAACCTGAGAGTGAAATTGTGTGAGGGGGAAAAAAAAAAAACTTTTCCGTGTTCCTCACTTTAAATTATTGTACCATCTGTCAGTTTGTAGTACTGTGGTGGCTCGTGTATTATTATAATGCTAGAAGTTAAGCCACAGGTGTTTCAAATACCGGCAGAATCATATATGGTGGACAGGTTTCAGTGAGTGAAGCTTTCATATAAAACTGCTTCTGGTATTTAAGAAGTTTTGGGAATGGTCTGCAGCTTTTTGCAAGCTTGGATCCTGCAGATGGCCAAGTCACCATTCAACAGCCTGCCATGATTGCCTACCCATCTGGGGACTGTCTTTGAACTTGAGTTAGTGGCCTGCCATGTTGTTTGGTAATATTGGGACTGTGCCATTTTTATTTGTTGACCTTGTATTTGCCAGCCTCAGCACCCAGCAGCTGCCTGAGTGAAGAGATAACTCTAGCTCCAGTGGGCTGGGAGCAAGAGGCTGAGCTGAAGCAGAGGGGCTGTCCCCAGTCCCTAGAGACTGGCACTTTGAACTTGGATGTAAGAGAATAAACTTCTATTTGTTAAAGCCATCCCATTTGTGGTATCTCTGTTAGAGCATAATGAAGTAACCAAAACAGGTGGCAACAATGGACTCACATATAGCAATTATCATAAAGTTGGCACAGGACTAGGCAATGTTTCTTTCTGTTGCAATCGGAGTTGCCAAGGGTCAGACATGCCTAGAGTGCAACTAACAATGCAACTAACAACTTCCAAAATTGCCTCAATGGCTATCTCTCTCACACACACACCACAGACTGACTGTGGGTAGTAGTTACACAATGAGAAATAGCCAGGACAATAGTTCATTGAGAAAAAACAGGATAACAGAGTGGTAACGAGTTGTGGAATAATATTTGTTTGTCTGGAATTACTCCATCAGACCATCACTTAAAAATTAAATCTCCTTGGGCAACTTACTTGTATTTCCTAGCCGACTTATTGACTGTTGCTGTTGTTATTGTTATGTACCATTCAGTCGGACCCGACTCATAGCGACTCCTCCTTGGGTTGTGGAGGCAGTATCACTACGGAAGTAGATTGCCCATCCTTTCTTCTGGGGGACTCATTGACTATATAAACAACAAATTTTTGTGGCCAAAAGGATGCATTTTCTATAAACTATTTTCTTTTATATATTTCTTTTATAATGGTTGAACAGTAAAGGGTAAATAGAGAAACAAAGTTCTGTTTTTCTTTTATTAACTGAAGGGGAAAATTAAATGTTTTTATTTTGGCTTAAAAGGAAGTAACCTTTTTTTATTTGAGTTATAAACTGAAATCTCCATTTGGATTTCTTAGGCAGAGAATCAAATCATTAGCATGCTTAAACTTGAAAAATGACAGTAAACTATGAATGAAACAAGCAGTTCAAAAACATATACTCAAAAAAATTCACCCCTACAGGCGAAGAAGAAGAGAAAAAAGTTTTCACCTGCTTTTGCTCACCAGTCTGTTTCCACACTGTTATGCAATAGCACTTTTTGCCTCCTGAAAGCAGCAACATTTTAGTGATAGATAAGGTATGTTATTTTAAGTACATAATAAGCTTGGGGCCATTCTGCATTGAATGGAGCTATCTAAGTGTAAGGTCATCATCATTGCCATTAGGGAGGAAATGGTTTCTAATGATAATAACCTTTAACTTTGGTTATCACTGCACTCAAGTCAGTTAAAGAGGCAATCTGACCTTACCTTGCTAACAGGGCCAATGTAATGTGCCCAATGAGATGTAGTTCTAATGACCTAAAAGGCTGGCTTTCCAATGGGCTAAGTGTTTTATAGGGGTGTGTCCCATGGGAATGCAGGCAGAGAAGGGATTTGTCAAGTGCTTAAGTGGCCATGTTTGATCATCTCCTTAGAGGGGAATTTCAGCTGAACTTTTTTCCACAAGAGGACAAATGTTCAATTTGTTTTTATCCCCCTTAGTGTATTAGTTTCCTAGGGTTTCTGTTACAAATCACTGCAAACTAGGTGGGTTAAAACAACAAAAATTTATTCTCTCACAGTTCTGGAGGCTGGCAGCCTGAAATCAAGGTTGCAGCAGGCTTGGCTCCTTCTGGAGGTCCTGAAGGAGAATTTGTTCTACATGTCTCTTAAGGTTTCTATGGCTGTTGGCATTTCTTAGCATTCCATGGCTTGTAGATGCATAACTCCGATCTCTGCCTCCCTTTTCACATTGCCTTATTCCCTTGTCTCTGTGTCCTCATTAAACTACAGCCCATTCTAAATCCAGGATGCTGTTTTCTCAGGATCCTTAATTTCATTTTATCTGTGAAGACCCTTTTTACAAAAAAGGTCGCCTTCACAGGTTCTGAGAGTTAGGACTTGAATATAACTTTTTTTAGGGACTCAACTCAACCTTTACTACACTTAATCATATTCAGGCAATATTTATGAAATTGAACCAATTTAAACATAAAGAAAGAAAGAAAGAAGCTGTTTATATGGTCAGATTTCTGAGCACCTTTAAAGTTTCACAGTGTTGTTGCCTCTCTCCTGACCTGCTATTGATATGACTGCTGTCCCTTGCATTACTATTACATATTTTTTAAAAAATTTATTGTGATTTGGGTGAAGATTTACAGAGCAAATTCACTTTTCATACAGCAGTTCACATATACTTTGTCTCATGTCATTGACCACAGTT
>NW_006921790.1:1394444-1407234 GCF_000298275.1 Orycteropus afer afer
TCTATCTGTAGATTTAGAATAATTTCTAATTTTTCATTTAATTTGTCATTTTGTTCTTGTATTTTCTTCCAAAATTCTTCTAAGTTTTTTTCTGTGTTTTCTTTGGTCTGTCTCTCAATCCTTTGAAGATAACTAAAGATAATTCTTTTGAATTCCTTATCAATGCTTCTTCCTCCTCAGGGATGTGTTCTGGGTCTGTATTCTGCTCCCTTGTTTCTGCCACTTTATCCTGCTTCTTTGTGTGGACTGTGTTGCTCTGTTGTTTCTGAGGCATCGTGACATTATTGTATTTAGATCTCAGTTAACTGTTTGTGAAGAGCAGCCAAGGGTGATTCAGGCTCTTCTTGGTGGTTTTTTATCATTGGCCTGTTGGTGGAGAAGGTGGGAGTGGCTCTAACTCATTAAGTGAAATCACAGGAGGTGTGGGTGTAGTTGTGTCTTATGAGGATTGTTGTTGTCTCCCACTCAGTTAGACACACATTACAATTGAATAACCATGAAAAAACTAAAAGCCTATGGATGAAAAATACACCATGTAATCACACAGGAACAGTAACCAAAAAAAGAGAAAAGGGAAAAAAAGAAGAAAATACAAGCAAACCTGCAATATCTGAGGATAGGGCACTAAGAAGAAAAAGAACAAAAAAAAAAAGAAGGGAAGGAGAATAATAAATGAAGAAAAAAATAGGAAGAATGCAAAAAGGAAAACAAGGAATGGGGTTATTCAGTAGAAAAAATAGGGGGGGGGAAACCCTTAAATTGGGGGGCCAGAATTTCAATCAGGCACAGGGAAAAGAACAAATGCTGAAAACTAGGACCTAGTAGGGGGAGATTAAGAATAATAATAAAAAGAAAAAAGTATTAATAATATTATTTGCTTTGAAAAGAACAAATAGAAGCAAACTAATCACTGGGAAAAAGAAAGGGAAAAAGAAAAAAAAAAAAGAAAGAAAAGAAAAAATCGGTGGAGGACTGGGTAGGGCACCCAGGCTCTGTCTGAGCACACAGACTGTGATGGAGTTCCTGTGGGCCCAGAAGGTAGGTGGGAGTGGGGATGGCCACACCTCCATTCACCAAGTGGTTGTAGGGTATAGTAACAAGAAGAATGTTGTACCTTTTTTTGTCTTGCAGGCCCTGAGTATCCTTGGGGTTGCTGGAAAGCAGGACGTGTTCTTAAGCCCCAGAAATCTACAAGAGCGCTGTCTCTTTAAACATCCAAAATAGTCAAGTTGCTTTTTAAACCTTCAAAATGGCGGCGCCTTCTGGACTGGCAAAAGTCCAAAGCTCAGCCCACCTTTCTCTTCACCTTCTCCGTTTGTTCCCCAGCCACCATGCACAGTCCTCCATGGAGTCCCTGGCTAGCAGGGTGATTTTTAGGTTAATTCTTAAGTCCTACCACCACAGGAATCTGTGAGAGCATTATCTCTTTAAATATCCAAAATAGTCAAGCTGCTTTTTAAATCTACAAAATAGCGGCATCCAAAATGGTGCTGTGTAATAAGGGAAGACTTTGGGAAGGACTTGAGAGTTTGGAAATAGTAGAAATGAGATGTAAGGCAGAAGTCACTCGGATGAAGAAAAAACACCGTCCGTTTTTTTTTTTTTTAATCCTGTGAAGAGTTGAGGTTCAAATGATGAAAATTATATATATATATATATATGTATCTATATATCTATATATATTTAATTTCTTGTACCTTCAAAAAATTCTATGAAATTAATTTAGATTTGATTACTTCAGAATTATCTGTGCTTTTGTAGCATTTCAAATTAATTTTTGATAACTTCTAAATAAATTATAGCTATGGCACCTGATTTTTATTTTTTTAGCACACACTTTTCCTACTGGGAAAGCTTGGAATAGACACAAGAACAACTTTAAACAGAGTTTTAGTGAGCAAATGAAATTGTGATTGTCCAAGAAGTGTACATGCCTTCATGCAACAAAGACACAGCATTATATGATATTGAATACAATACCGTTCATTTTTCCACAAAAGTAAAGTACAGATATTTGACTGTCATTGTATGTACTCTGAGACCATAGTATCTTTTACAAAGTAAATAAATGATCAGTTTAGAAAATAGAAGTCTATTGATAATAGCAACATTTTTTAAAAAAGATTATGATCTGAAAGACCTACAAAAAGATTATAATGACTCACAGTTAATGGAAATAGTTTATGTATAATTTAATTTCAAAGATACAAAGAAATGAATCATTGTGTCAATTTTTTGCTGTGGCTATTGAACCAAGGTTAATCCTTGGGTAGTGCAAATGGTTAACACATTTGCCTGCTAACTGAAAGAGTAGAGATTTGGGTACCAAGAGACACCTCACAGAAAGGCTTGGTTATCTACTTCTGAAAAATAAGCCATATGGAGCACAGTCTTACTCTCACACATGTCTCTATTAGTCCCAGTCAACTTGACAGTAACCGAGAGTGAAAATGAGCAGCACAGAGCATGGCAGAAATGAGTCCAAGGTTATGATTTAGCACCTATGAATACTAGCTAGATGCACTCAATTCTGTACCCATACTCTGTTTCTGAAAGCATAACCAAGCTTATATATTGAAGGCAAATTATAAGGATGAACGGAATATCCAGGCAAACACCACCAGAATCAAGGAGACTCAGAACGTCATTCTTGTTAAGTTGATTCAGAAGCACCTGTTTGTATACAGAAAAAACAACAAAAAGTACTGATTCCCTAGCTCAAACTCTTCAATCAAAATGGTATTCAGACTTTTCCTTCATCTTAGTCATGCTGCATCCTCTTAATTTTTAATTTTTATTAGTAGCTTTCTGACCATTTTATTATCATCAATTTATTCAGTCTGGTGTTTTTAGTAATACAGTAAGATGCAAATAATCAAGAGCTTAATATTTAAACACTGAGTTGTTTGCTACATAAAACAAAATAAGTTAATAAGGTAAAGAAGACTAAGCAAACATTATTCATGAAAATTGGCTTAGAGAACTTTTGCTTTTTATTACCTGCCACATTTAGTGTAGTTTTATTATAATTTTCCTTTTTATATCAAGAAGCTTGTGTATTTGATATTATAAACTTCTAAAATAAATATATTGCTACATTATATTTTTAAGGTTTTATTTGTATAAATTTAAAGTGTTGCATATGTGAATTTTATACTACTTTACTACCTCATAATAACACAAGTTTTATTATTATTATTATTATTAATGTGGACTGCTAATAAGAGAATATTATGAAGAAGCAAAAAAAAAAACAACACATTTTTTTGAGGTGCGTTACCCCTATTGTCAACAATGATGCATTGTCACTGAACTTAATAATGTTAGCTGCTATGATGAACCCTTGAAGATGGACAAGGGGAAATGAAGCATCCTGTAGATCCAAATCTAAATAGGATTCATTTGCTGTTTGGAAAATATACCTGAAATCTTTGTGTCATCCTAAGACAATCATTATATTTTAGGTAACATGGATAGTTTGTTATTCCATTTAAAAGAAAACAATATTAACATCAAATTATGTTTTCATCTGATTCAGAAGATCTCCTAAAATATATTGAGATGCGAACTCATCTGAAGCAGTCAATTTACACACTAATTTTGTTACTAAGCAACATATTCCTTCACTCAAACAAAGGTTAGAATATCAACTTTTATTAACTTATAGGAGTTGACTTTGGGGAAAAGTACATGCACATAGGGATTAGAACAAGCCTGGACTTTATGTTTTGATTTTCCACTGAAGTATAAATGCTGCTGTCAATTTTATGACATTTAAACCATTCCATTGTTTGGATGGATACCATCTTAAAATAAATGTATTTGCATATAAGTCATGGCAATCTTTTATATATGGCAGAATTTAGATTTTCCTAGGGTTTAATTTGGGAGAAACAAGATGCTTACCATTTCTGTACATCCCCTACCTCCTTTGTCACACTGATTCTTCAAGATACTTACATTTATGCTGTTGTGAGTAGGACAAGAGAAAGTAGTGAGAAAGAATAGAGAAAGCTAAGTGATAAGAAAGACGGAGAAAGATTTTCTGGTAACTGTTCAAAAGTGTTTCTATGAGGAATTCAAGAGCATATTGATAGAAAACCCTATTTCATTTCCATCAATATGTTCTGTTTTTTTTTCTTATTCACATACAATCCATCACAATCAAGTTCTACATTCAAGGACTTGATGTAGGAAAGGATGTAGATTTCAAGAAGGGACAAATTGTCTGTAGCTTCTGCCATTAAGATCTGGTATCGATTTTTCCAGCTCTTGCATCTGGGCTAATGTTTAACTTGCCTTGACAAATTGAATGTGATGGAATGTGTCCTGGGAGTTCTGAGTCCAGTGTTCAATAGGTTTTGTAGTCTCTTCTCTTGTTCTTGGAACTCTGCAACCACATGGAAAAGCCAGGGTTACTCTGTTGGTGAGTGAGACACTGTGTGGAGCAGAGATGAGTTGTCCCAAGTGAGATTTTCCTGGATCAACTAAACTTTCAGTGACAGACAACTTTGAAGTTGGCCACAGACACCCTGCTGATTCCTGCTTGAGAAGTATGGTCCATCACTCAATCTCTGCTTCCACCTTCATGTGACCATTATCCTTCTCTGCATCTCTTCTCTTCTTTTATGAGGACACCACTTACATTGGTTTAAGACCTACCATATGCCATTGTAAACTTATCCTATCTTAACTAACATTTTCACCCTATTTCCAAATAAGGTCCCATTTATAGGCACTGGGTATTAGACCTTAATATATATTTTTGGGGGGACAGAATTCAATTCACAACCCTCTACACAGACTTTTTTTTTTTTTTTTTGGTTATGTAGTAGAAACGGAACTGAGAAAATGTCACCTGTGATAACTTGCATGATAAGAAGTAGATTGCCAGTCTTTTCTTATGAGGCACCTCTGGGTGGACTCAAAGCTTCAATCTTTTTAAACTTTTGGTTAAAAGTCAGTGCATTGACCATTTACACTACTTAATGATGCCAGATCCTCTTGTTAAGACTTCTAAATTTTTTAAGATTGTGCTTAGCAGACCATCACAGCTATACAGCAAGGTTTATAAATGAAGTCTCACAGAAGCTTAAACACAAAATAGCTGTAATAAAATAGTGAGAAACAGGTATTTCTCAAATATAATTGCAGGTATGGCTTTTGTTAACAATTGTTGTTGTTGTTGTTAAGTGCCGTCGAGTTGTTTCCGACTCATAGCGACCCCGTGCACAGCAGAACGAACAACTTAACAGAGAAGACTAAATTCTACTACATAGACATTGTTCAATGTTTTACAGAGAGTCACCCATGAAAATGTGATATCATTGCTTGACCTTGCAAAGAGGCCTCTGGACCAGCAAATATCTATGGGGAAGAAGCAAGTGGAAAACATTCATTATTTACAAACACAAGACTTTTCTTGTGGAAAAGGAAGCATTTCTTGGAGGGTGGATATACGAGCCTGGAGGGTAGAGCTAGGAGCCAGACAGAATAACAGAGAAAGGAGCCCCACCATTGGAGAAGTGGAGAACAATAAATTGTAAGCCAATCCCAAGGAACATTAAAAAATAATGAACTACAAGATTCCACCAAAGAACAAAACGCAGACCTAATCCAGAACATTATCAGCCTCTGTTTATTATAAATTTTGTTTGGAAGCATTTAAGAATTTTTGTAGACCAGGAGTACAATGTGCCTTCTATTCTTTCCATTTTTAAGTGGAAGTGTCTAGTGCAGGTATTTTTTTCTTCATTGTTTGTTGGGTGTGTGAGGGACACATAATTGCTTTTTAAATGATAGGTTTCTGGATCAAATGGATTGCATTGGAGGAGCCACATCTAGACATGATGTAGAGTTGAGGTTCTGGACTTTGAGTTTGACCACAATATAGGATGAGATATGGCAGGGGTGCATGATGGGAGACTGAGAGAACTTTGAGAGTGATGAGTGAATTTTACATGTGGGAGAAGTGTGAATCACTGGAACCAGAGAGTGTTTTATAATTGATTATTTTAGTGATGGTTCCAATTTGGTCACATCTCTTATGAATAATTCTCTCCTATAGTGAGTCTCAATGTGATCATTTAATTGCATTGGCCAATGGAAAAGAACCATGTTGGTGCAGTGATTAAGTGCTGGGCTACCAACCAAAAGGTGGGCAGTTTGAATCCACCAGTCACTCCTTGGTAGAAAGATGTGCCATCTATTTCTGTAAATATTGCAGCCTTAGAAACCCTATAGGGCAGTTCTACTCTGTTCTAAAGGGTAACTATGAGACTGAATTGACTTGACAGCAAAGGGTTTTTAGTGCTTTTGTCCAATAGACAATGCATTCTTTCTCTTTGGCAAATTTGATGCGGGCACAATCATGAAAAACGTTTGCAAAATGGAGCTGCCCCTCCTGTGCTGCTTTTGTAATTCTGCCACCATGTGAACAAGTCAACATCTGAATCCGTACCAGGCTAGCCTGATAGATTATGAAACATATGTGGGTTAGTCACTCCTACTGTCCCAGGTGACAGCCAGCCAAACAGCAGATAAATAAATAAAGTCACCTGATTCAAAATGTATTCTGAATCAGGGACAAAACTTTGCAGTAGAATAATCTGGTTCACTTTGTGATTTTTATTTCTTAAATTATTATTTTTTTAAAGCTTCCTGCTCAAAAATAAATTTATATGGTTTTTACTTTGCTTTGTGGTGAGAAATACTATTTCTTCTCTCAGTATTTAGAACTTGTTTTGGTAAAACACTACCAAGGTTAATGATCCTCAAGATGAAGCACTGAAAAAAATGTATATAAAAATAAGTTTTGGAAATAATTACCGTATGAGCCTGTTCATTCTTATAGTCATAAGTTTAGGCAAGGGATTTGTAAAGAAAGGGACCTGCTGAAGAAAAATGGAACTATACTTACAAATAAAAAAGAAACAAAAAGATCTATTTAAGTTCTATTTCATTTATCTCGTATTGAAGTTTACAATACTTCTCTGCTCTTATCTACATGAAGATGAAATCTTTATGGTTGAATAAAATATGATACTTATTGTAATATTTGCTAATTTTATGCTACAACAGTTTCAACCCTACATGTGAATAAATATTTAGCGTTTTTCAACAGATCTTAATTCTATAATCTCCAAACATGACATAAAAAATAACTGAACAGTTTATGGAAAAATGAGATTTGAGCACACTGAAAAATATTCTCTTCAAATTGACACACCTTATGTCATCTGGCATTAAGCCTTCTTATCTCTTTTCCTTTCAATACTATCATTCTGTGGTTATTACTATCATTTTGGAAACACAGTAATCTATGTTACATTGGTACTGGTTGGAGATATCCCAGAAATGTGTAATTTCAAGTGTTCACAGGCTTGCGGTGACTGACATTGGAATCATTTCTCAAGTTGTCAGAGATCTGGCATAGTTTTCATAGCAGCAGATGTTCCTAGGAGTCTTCGCCACATGAAATGCAAAAGCTGTACTGTAAGGGACAGATGTGTTGCTGTATTTTTGCCTTTTTTTTTTTTTAATACTTAATACAGAAACATCATACTTGCTGGGATAAAATAGCATCACTGTTGTGAAGATATTTCCTTATTTTAAAAAGTATGCAGGGGGGATTTTAATTTCTGTTTGATGGAATAAATGATACAGAAGTAGCTCCTTGCACTCTAAACAATGATGAGACTGGGAATAATTTATGAGGCTATTGCTCGTAGGCTTTGAACAAAGTAAGTCTTAGGCTATAATCCTTTGGAGAAAGGAATTTCGTCAGTTGAATTCCACAACCACAATGGATCGCATCCTGGGGATTTATTCCTTCATCAGAGTAACATGTTGGAATCTAAGCACTGCCAGGGCTCCACTGAGTTGAGGAGGTAGAAAACAGAATTTGGGGCAGTTGAAAACTTCAATTTGTAGGCCTATGATCTGAAAAATAAGAACAGAGATTGGCACAGAGATTTTGGCTATGAGCTTGTCTTTTTAAGCTAAGGTCAAGGAATAACAAGTCCTTAGGTAGTACAAAGCATTAAAAACTCAGCTACTAAATAAATGGTTGGTGTTTAAAACCTTCCTCATCAGAAAGACTTGGTGAAATATTCTGGAATTGGGGGTTGTTGTAAGATGGTGGAATAGGCAGACAAACTAACAGACCCTCTTCAACAAAGAAAAGAGGAACCAATTAACATAGATACAAAACATAATCCTGGAGCCCTGAGCTTTGAAAGGAAGGATACAAAAGTGGACTAAACTCCAACTAGTAGAAGAACCTGCACGAAAACACCAAAAAAGGAGACATACGGGGCTGTGAACTGTCAGCGATTGTGACAGCATGGACAGTTTGGATATTTTCAAGTGTGTTAGGACCTAAGAATTAACCCCAAAATTGGCCCTGCTAACCAGATACTGCATGGAAGGCTGTACTAGTGTCTGGTGAATAAAACAGGAAATAGCGAAGAAGACTAGCTGAGCTGTGGACCCTTGGCTGACCAGAGGGTGCAGCCATTTTGAATGCTTATAAGTGGTTCAACCATTTTGGATATTTAAAGTGACAGCTGCTCCCTCAGATTCAGGAACCTAAGAGTAGGCTTCACTTGCCAGGGATAGCAAGGAGATACTGGCTCTGACAGAGACTGGGTACCTTGCTCTGATCCCCCCAGATTTATTTTTTTTTCAGTTTGTGTTTGTCTATTTTAAAATTATTCATGTTTTTTCCCTTTCTTTTTATTATTATTCTTTCTTCTTCCCTTACTAAGTTCTAGTTTTCAGATTTTTCTCTCTTCCCATTTTCTGGTTCTTTTTTTTTTCCTTTCTTCTGGTTCTCCCAATTCTTTGTTTATCTTTTTACATTTTTCCCATTTTTTTCTTCATATTCTCCTACTCTACCTCTCTTCTCTTATTTCTCCCCTCTGCAGATATTATGTTATTTTCCCCATTTTAATTCATATTTCTATTGTCTCTTAAAAGTATTTCTTAAAATATTTTCTCTCATATATTGCCTCCCCCCTTTCTTTCCTTTTTTTACATTCTCTTTTTTTGTGTGTGATTGTTCCTTCCTGTGTATTTATGTAGTGTGTGTTTTTTATCCTCTTGCTTTTACTTTTTGATGTTTTTTTTTTTTTCATTGTTGTTTTGTCTAACTGATTGGGAGACAGCAACCATACCCACACAACCCAACCACACCTGCACCTCATGCAACTCCAACACTGAGTTGGATTGAAGGCTGAGTTAAGGCCAACACTTCCTTCTGGACCAACTGGCCAATGATACACGATCACCAATAAGAGTCTGACTCACCCTTAACTGGTCCTTACAAACAGTTGACAGAGATCTATACAGCCACTCTCATTCTCTATCACACCCACCAGGAGACAGGTGGTGAGTGCATAAGTGCTGTCAACTAGTGAATAGAGAAGCACAGTACCCTGCTTCCTCAGATACATCCAAAACAAAACAAAATGTTGAACAAATCACTCCAACATATTCATCAATGAAACATAAGTACAACAAGGTCACAATGTCTCAGAGATAACAGACTATCACCATCCACACAAAGAAGCAAGATAAAGTGATAGAAACAAGGGAGCAGGACACAGACCCAAATCACATCCCTGAGGAAGAGGCAGGGTTGGAACTCCCTGATAAGTAATTTAAAAGAATTACATTTAGGTACCTTCAATGGATTAAGAGACAGATCAAGGAAAACACTGACAAATTAAGGAAAGCACAGACAAAACCCTAGAACAATTTAGAAAAAAAAATACAAGAACAAAATGACAAAATAAATGAAAAATTAGAAATAATTCAAAATCTACAAATAGAAATCCAGAAGATAGTACTAAATTTTCAGAAATTTAAAGAACCTTCAAAGAACAAAAGAGTAGAATTGATTCAATAGAAGACAGAATTAATGAAATTGAAGACAAATACCTGAATACTTGTTTGGAAAGAGATAAATCAGAAAAAAAAAAAAAATCAAAACAAAATGAAGACAGTGTAAGATTCATGTGGGATACCATCAAAAGGAATAACCTATGTATAATCAGAATTCCGGCCCGACTCGACGGCACATAACAACAACAACAACAACAAATCAGAATTCCAGAACAGGAAGAGAAAAATAAAACCACTGAGAAAATTGTCCAATATTTCTTAGAAGAGAACTTCCTTGATATGATGAAACATGAGAATATATCCATTTACGGAGTCCAATGAAGTCCAAACAGGATAGATCCCAAAAGAAAATCACCAAGACATATCATCATCAAACTCACCAAAACCAAAGACAAAGAAAGAATCCTGAAAGCAGCACAGGAAAAAAAAGAAAAGTTACCTACTATGCACAACCAATCAGACTGAGCTCTGATTTCTCAGCGGAAATCATCCAAACGAGAAGGTAATGGGATGGTATATATAAAACCCTGAAAAAAAAAAAAAAAAACATTTCCAACCAAGAACTATATACCCAGCAAAACCGTCCCTCAAACATGATGGTGAAGTTAGATTTCCATATAGGCACAAATTAAGGGAACTTGTTAAAAGCAGACTGTGGTAGTTAAATTTGTATGTCAACTTGGCTGGGCCTAGTTGAGTGGCTGGGCAGCTGGGAGTAGTTATGCCTCATGATGAGACTGGCAATCAACTCCGTGGTGGGATCTACCACAAGAAACTGAGTAGCTGCCTTTGGGATGTGGTTTGCTTCCTGTATATAAGGAGAAGCCTTGGGGATAGTCTCTAGCTTATGGCATGCTTGGACCCTGCATGTAGCCGTGTCATTGTTCAGCAGGCTACCATGCTCTTCTGACCGTGGGACTTACAACGGACTTGAATTAATGGCCTGCTGTGTGGTTTGGTAACATTGAAACTGTGCCATTTTATTTGTTGACCTTGAGCTTGTTAGCCTCAGCAGCCAGTAGCTGCCTGACTGAAGAGATGTCTCTGCCTTCAGTGGGCCAAGAGCAAGAGGCAAAGCTGAAGCCCAAGGTTGAGGAGCTATCACACAGCCCTTAGAGCTTGGCAGTTTAAATTCGGACTTAAAGTCCCCAAACTGTAAGAGTATAAACTCTTGTTTGTTAAGGCCATCGCATTTGTGGTATATTCCTGTCAGAGAGACACTAGGTAAACAGAACACAGACCAATCTTACAAGAGATACTAAAGGTAGTCTTTTCAACAGAGAACCAATAACAGTAAACAGCAACCAACCATTAATACACATGATGACATAACCCAGAAACCAACCCAGTTATGGAAGTATCCAATGTAAAATAAGCTTACAAGATTGTAAACAGGGTACTGGAGACATCAATTGGCAAATGAGGACAACTAGAAAATAAAAAAAAAAAAAAAGGGGGAAAATAATGTAGTTCCAGAACTTCTAAATGGTGAGGAAGTCAAGACAATTGCAAGACAGAATGCACTGTTCCAAACTGGGGGAGAAAATTATAAATCACAGGGCAACCTCGAACAAAAATGATAAACCTTCATCTCACAATAAAAAAGAGGACAAGCACAAATATTTAGCAAATACTAAAACAACAAGGAATGAAATGATAATACAATTCTTAAAATGAGCTCAGTACAGAAAATTATACGGGGCAAAGAAACCAGGAACACCACAAAAAAAGCACATAACAAAATTACAGCAACAAATTCATACTTGTCGATAATTACACTGAATGTCAATGGAATAAGTGCACCATGCAAGAGATGGAGAGTTGCAGACTGAATAAGAAAACATAACCCATCAATATACTGTCTACAAGAGACACACCTTAGAAACAATGACAAAAATAGACTGAAAATCAAAGGTTGGAAAAAGATGTATCAAGCAAATGGCAAGCAAAAAAGAGCAGGATTGGCAATATTAATTTCTGATCAAATTGACTTTAAGACAAAATCCACCATAAAAGACAAGGAAGGACATTCTATAATGATTAAAGGATCAATTGAACGAGAAGACATAACCATAATAAATATGCATGCACCCAATGAATTTAATTTTGTTGAGTTTACTCTGACTCATAGTGACCCCTCCTTGGGTTTCTGAGGCAGTGTCTCTATGGAAGTAGATTGCCCAACCTTCCTTCCAAGGAATGGCTTATGGGTTTGAACCACCAGCCTTCTAGTTAGCAGTCAAATGCCTTAAGCACTATGCTACCAGAGCTCCTGCACCCAATGAAAGTGCCCCAAAATACATAAATCTGACTTTAACAGAATTGAAATGACAAATAGATCACTCCACAGTCATAGTGTTGTGTTGTTGTTGTTATGTGCTGTCAAGTCGGACCCGACTCATAGCGACCCCTCCTTGGGTTTCCGAGGCAGTATCACTACAGAAGTAGATTGCCCCATCTTCCTTCCGAGGAGTAGCTGGTGGGTTTGAACCGCCAGACTTCTGGTTAGCAGTCAAATGTCTTAGGCACTAGGCTACCAGAGCTCCTAAGTCATAGTAGGAGTCTTTAATACACCACTTTCATAAAAGATAGAACTACTGGAGAGAAACTTGTTCTGGTCACCTACTACCACTCAGACAAGAATATATACAACAAATGGGATGCTTGAACAAACAGGAGTTTATTCTCTCACAGTTTGGAGGCTTTAAGTCCAAGTTCAAAGTGCCAGGCTCTAGTTGTTGTTGTTGTTGTTAAGTGCTGTCGAGTCATTTCCGACTCATAGCAACCCCATGCACAGCAGAACGAAACACTGCCCAATCCCGCACCAGCCCCACAATCCCTGCTATACTTGAGCCCATCAATGCAGCCACCATGTCAATGCATC
>NW_006921790.1:1407649-1436941 GCF_000298275.1 Orycteropus afer afer
TCATTGGTCCAGTTGTGAGGATTTTTGTTTTCTTTATATTGAGACATAATCCATACTGCAGACTGTATTCTTCAACCTTCATCAGTAGGTGTCTTAAGTCATCCTCACTTTCAGCAAGCAAAGTTGTATCGTCTGCATATCTCAGGTTGTTAATGATTCTTCCTCCAATCCTGATACCCAGGCTCTAGGGGCTGGGTGAAAACCTCTTGATCTTGGACTTCAGCTCTGCCTCTTGCTCCTGGCCCACTGAAGCTAGAGATATCTTTTCACTCAGGCAGTTACTGGCAGTTGAGGCTAACAAGCCCAAGGTCAACAACAAATATAAAATGTTACAGTCCCATTGATACCAAACCACAAGGCAGGCCATTAATTTAAGTCCATTGTAAGTCCCAAGGTGGGCAGAGGATGGCAGGCTGCTGAACAACGACACAGCTACATGCAGGGTCCAAGCATGCCATAAGCTAGAGACTATTCCCAAGGCTTCTCCTTATATACAGGAAGCATACCACATCCCAAAGGCAGCTACTCAGCTGCTTGTGGTAGATCCCACCAAGCAGTTGATTGCCAGTTTCATCATGGGGAATAACTACTCCCAGCTGACCAGGCCCTCAACAAGGCCCAGCCAAGTTGACACACAAACTTAACTACTGCAAAACTCAACAGAGATGCAGAGGAGCTAAACAATACTATCCATCAACTTGACCTTTGTGTTAGACTGGGTTCTCTAGAGAAACAAAACTAATAAAGCTTACATATATATATATGTATATATACAAATATTTATCTTAGGAAAATGGCTCACACAGTAATAAAAAGAAGCTGGCAAGGCCAAAGTTCCTGGATCAAACGTCAAGCTGGAGGCTTTTCCACGTCAAGCTGGAGGCTTGTCCCGACTCTTGCAGCCTCAGGGACTGTGGAGCTCAAGGCTGGCAGGCAGTACACCGGCTGTTGCCTCCAACAAATGACGAAGGGCTGAGGCTTAAAGCAGCGTCAGCCCTGATCCTGTCTCCGCAGGCTGTTTAAGTAGTGTTTTAATGTAGGATGTAGATTGCCTGTTTCAAAAGACCCAATCCTCAATGCAGAAGGGGAAATTAAATGCAGGAGGGGAGGACAGGAACAAGACAGAAGTGGGAACTGAAACAAAGGTGAAGAGGAGGAAGTTGAATGCAGGGAGTGAGGACAAGGGAGAGGTGGGAACTGAACAGAAAGAGAAGAGGTATTTTGTGTGCAGGGGTGGGGACAGAGGCAGGAACTGAACAAAAAGAGGAAAGGGAGAAGCTGAGGAACTAAAGGCTGGGTAGAGAGTGGAGAATGTACCTATTAGTAACAACATTCTTTTCCACTTCCTCTTTGTGTTTCCTAGTTCCATTTGTCCTTTTATTCTACTATCCCTTCCTCCTTCTGAGCTTTATTCCTGGGCAAATGATGTCCATTTGATCTCGTAAGGTTGATTGCTCTAAGGAGTGCATACTTTCCTGGTGTTATTATCCACCTTGTTGTTGTTATGTGCCATTGAGTTGGACCCGACTCATAGTGACCCCTCCTTGGGTTTCTGAGGTAGTAGCACTACGGAAGTAGATTGCCTGACCTTCCTTCCGAGAAGTGGCTGGTGGGTTTGAACCGCCAGCCCTCTGCTCAGCAGTCAAGTGCTTTAGGCACTACGCCACCAGAGCTCCTATTATCCACCTTATAAGTCTGTTTTTCATATAATTCCCTAAGTCTCAAACTGGTAAATTTGACCATCTCTAGATTTTGTTCCATCCTATCTGGGTAAAGACCACATATTTTTGTTTATCATTGTATTAAAAAGTACAATATACCATTAAGTAAGTAATCTTCACCTAGAAAATATTGCAGGCTCTTTTCATCTGACAAGTTTTTAATGTGAGGGCTTGAGTCAATCTATTCTGTGGTTGAGCTCAGAAATATGATTTATTTTTGCTTTAATTAAAGTCAATATTTTTCTGGCTTCAAATAATTTGTAGGAAGAATTATAGTTTCTTTAGCAAGGTTTGGGATATGAGTACCTAGAAGTTCGATTTTATAAATTTCTTCATCTTTCTCTAAGATTTGAGCAAGACCTGTGTCCATGTGCTTTTGCAAAGCTTTTCTCTCCATTTTTCTGCCCTACCTCTAATCTTTTTAGGAGTACTGGATTAAGACCTACTGAAAAGAATTGGCAGGTAGACACAATCTCTAATTGTGACTGAAGCACTTAGAGTTTTTTTTTTCCCACTATTTGACTACACTTTGCCCTTAAAATTCACCTAAGTGTCAGATGTTATGTTCTTACATGCATTTGTGATGTTTTTCTCTTCCTTCTGCTGTTCTGCCAAAGATGGAAGCAGGTGAGTGTCTCTTTCCTCTAAAGAAAGTGGTATAATTTTCTGAATTTGTTAGTTTCTTTTCCTCCTTAATCCTATGACAGACAAAGATGATAGATATAAGCCTTGGCTTAGAATTCTTATATTATTTTTATGGTTTAATCCTAATACTTTTTCTCTCCAAAAATAAAATTGAATAACTAGACAGTGGTCACAACCTAGTTCTAAGAACTGGGTAGGCAGGACAGACAGAAGCTCAAAGAATGACTGAAGCTTACAGTTCCAAGAACACAGATGAACACCCACTGTTTTAACTATTGCTACCAAGACAGTCGTGGTCTGCTCTCCCACAGTAGAACTGCTGATAAATTTCCTACCACCCTACTTAAAACCTCCCAACTTTCCCAGCTCAGGGCTGAAGCATTGTTTAGCTCAGCCCTGGCTGACTCCATTCTGGTCTCAGCCCAGCTTCGTGAAGATGCTTTAATAAAGTTTCTTTCAAAACTCTAAGGCCTGATTTCTCTTTCCCAGAACTAAACCTTACAAAACAAACTTTTATTTTGTAGGTATTTGTCTTATGTTTGTTGTTACCTTAAGAACAGTGTTTTCTTTCAATGTTTTACATCCTAAGTGATAGTGAAAAAAAAAAAAAACTTAATAAATTTTGAAAAAGCTGAAGGAATAATACATAGCAACTAACCAATTGTTTACCAACATAACATAATTTATGTAAAGCAAGTTTCACAAGTTTAAATGCCTAATAAATCCAAACCCACCCAGCATTTCTATAAAAACCAAAAACAAAACCCACTGCCACTGAGTTGATTCTGATTCATAGCCAACCTTCCTTGGGTTTCCCAGGCAGGATCTCTATGGAAGTAGATTGCCCAGTCTTCCTTCCGAGGTGTAGCTGGTGGGTTTGAACCTCTAGCCTTCCAGTTAGCAGTCAAACACCTTAGGCACTACTCCACCAGTGGCTTTCTATAGCACCTGCTTTATTGACCACTAATCTTCAGTGGTTTCTTTTCTTATGTTCTGGTAGTCCTATCTCAGTTCTAGAGTGATATGCATCTTATAACAAACAGTTCTATATGTAATTTCAATCTGTAGTATGATACGGGTTGTCAATTCTCCATTTTCTCAAGGCCCACTCCTTATATTCCTTGAGAAAATAATAACACATAAAATATTTTTGGATATAATGTGTTACCCAAGGACATTGAGAAGACACTTTAAACTGATGCTCCACAAACAATGAAGAAAACCACTAAGCATGTTCATTCTTAGCAGTCTTTCTTCTGTACATCACCAAGCTAAAGATCACCTCTCTTTTGTCTCTGCAAATGCAGTACTCATCTTCGTTGCCAGCCCTTCTTCAACCTAAATTTTCCCTGGCCATATCCTATTCTAATTCGTTAATTATGCAAAATAGTTTCTTTCTATCTTAAAACCTTTCAGAACTCTAAACAAAGCATCTCCCTGACACAGAAATTGTCTTACTTGATGCTCAGAAAGTAAAATTGTCTCCATGTTGCTACATTTCAAATTTATTATTACTTTTATTGTTAATATATCTATGGTTTTGCTCTATTTTCTCATATCCATATGCATACATGTCCTTAGTGTATGGTATTCTGACATGATAACAATGTATATGGATATAGAATAGATTAATTACAATGTATTGATTGATTGTTTTTATTTTTTATTGATTATAATTATATTAGAAGGTTATGAAAGACTGTTTTCAGTGGGCTAGTTAAAATTCAAAGAAACCTAGTAAATATTAAAAAAAAAAGACTTGTTAATATTTTATGTTAAATATGAATTTAACTTTTTCTTCCATAAGTTAAACCAATTTGTTTTGATATAAAATGTTAAATATTTTGAAAACATATATATATCACATGCTTTTCCTGTGGATTTAAGGGCCTTCTGAAATATCATGCACATACATTATAATTTTGGGAGAAACTTGGGAATCATTTGTCTTCTTTGATTCTGCATAGGCGTGTAATTATTCAAACTTCTAGGTTATAGTGCCACCTTTTCTTGTTGTTTTACATTTTATCTGATTCCCATATCTGAATGCTTAGCAAGTATTTCCTGTTATCAACATCTTGTTCTCCCTATTCAGAGGTAGTAGACAGAGAAACGCAATTCACATCAGATTTTCATTGCAATTACAATATCTAATGTCCTCCACATGCAATTGCTAGAGAGAATTCCTGTCCCATCTTAAATTTATGTTTCTTTTTCTGCAAGAGATTGCATGAGAACTCCTATGCCCATCTAACCTTAGACTAATTGTACAGTTCGTACTGTAACAAAGATTCTAAGCTAACACAAGTTCCCTCATGACATGATTAACTCCAGGGATTCTAGGCAACAGGAGTCAGTCACAAAGTGCAAACTAATTAATGTTGGATGACAAGAATAAGGACAAGGGAAGTCACACACAACATGCATTTTCCTGACAGTACCAATTGCAATGGAAATAAATGTTCAACTGAAAGAGAAGATACCAGAATTTTTTCAAATGAAATTTTATGATTTTTCTCTCCAGTCTGATTTTTTAAAAATTTATTTGACATACATGGACATTTAGGAAATGAAGACATTGCTAAACTATGAAAACACAAAGAGTAAAATGAAATGAGATCATCTATACTTTGAAACTTAGAGTAGATAATGTTGTCCTGATGACAGCTGTCTGAATGCTTGGTGGAATTGTATAAATTGGGGAAAGAAATTATACTCTTAACAAATCTTTATTTTTCAGTTATAGAAATGTGGGTCCAAATGTAAATAAATTTTTTGCTTGATTTTATGTTTCATTTTTCTTTTTACAGTGCTTCTATCAACTTCTTAATGATTGAACATGATGAGATTAAAAAACAGAATAGATATAGTAAGATGCAATAAAAATAGAAGATAACAAATAGCAAAGCCATTCCAACAGTTTATGGAACTGAATGAAGAAAGAAGCTTTTCTAGAATCAGAAAAAGGTACTTCAAATTTCTTCTATTCCACCCTAATATATGACATTCTGAAAAGAAATTGCTCCTAGATTCTTTGTGATTTCACTGATATGAATCATTGCTGAATAAAAAATAAAAAACAAAACAAAACATGGTAGGTTATAATCCCTAAGTGATATAGTCTTGAAATCTAGAAATATATCTTAACATTTTGGGTTGAAATCTGTAAAGAGATCCATATTAGGTGTAAAGTTAATGGTTTTGACAGGTCAGGTAGAAAAGTCTGCAAGATTAAGTTTAATACATACTGACTAAACAAGGAATGGTAGTAGTAAGCCAGGGAAGCTTATAAATAATTCAATCCTTTTGAATGAAGTTGTGATCAAGTATAATATTGAATCTCCACTGAATAACTGAGATCTATTATATACTTACTTTAAATATGCAATAATAGCTTAAGGTACCAATTTGCAAAGTCATGCTAATGGACACCAAAACCATATCAAAAACAAAACAAACCAACAAACCAGTTACTATCAAGTTGATTCTGACTCATGGCCACCCCATGTGTCTTAGAATAGAATTGCACTGCATAGAGTTTTCAACAGCTGTGATCTTTCAGAAGTAGATCTCCAGGTTTTGTTTTGTCTTCTGAGGCATCACTGGGTTGATTTGAGCCACTAACTTTTCATTTAGTAGCCAAGCCCTTAACTCTTTGTGCTACCCAGGACCTCCTAATATCATGTTATAGACTATGAATAAAAGAGTTTCCTTGTTAAAGACATTACATTTATAGATATGTGTGTGTGTTCACTTACGTAATGCAATCCATTTTGGATATTCACAACATACATTAGCATATTATAGGTTCTGAGAATTTCTGAAGTAAAGAACTCCCTCATACTTTGTTAATTCCACAGTTTCCTGACTTTTTAAAAATACACATCATTTTTTAAAAATGCAAAGCAATTTTATAATACATTGGTTTAAGATTTAGGATGTGCATATTTATAGGATACTACCCACCACCCACTCCTCTGAAGGAAGGTTGGACAAACTACTTCCGTAATGATACCTCCTCAGAAACCCAAGGAGAGGTTGCTATAAGTCCAGTCTGACTTGATGGCACATAACAAACAACAACAAAAACATATCCTATGAATGATGTTAAGGATTAATGGGAACTAGTAATTTTCTTCTTATAAATACTTTCAAATTTGGATTAAGCAGCACTAAATGAATCGGAATTCTGTAAAAGTAAGCAGTGAATTGAGAAAATATATATTTGGGGGGTTATTCTTATAACTAATCCTCCAGTCAAACTGTCCCTTCATAATGACTAGCTAAAAAGGCCAGCTGATGTATGGAAAATGAATTTGCTCTGCAAACTTTCACCCAAATCACAATAAATATTAAAAAAAATAAATAAAAAAAGACCAGCTGAGTGCACCTACTCATGATAGAACAGACAATAGCCAAATGCAAGTTCAGTCATCCTGACTTTAGTATACTCTGGAGGCTAGAGAACATGGATGGATGGATGTCATATTGGATTATTTGTAATCTCTATAATGTTATGCCTAAGGCACTTGACTACTAACCAGAAGGCTGGTGGTTCAAGCCCACCAGCCACTCCTCGGAAGGAAGAGGGGGCAATCTACTTCTGTAGTGATCTGCCTTGGACCAAGGAGGGGTCACTATGAGTCAGGTCTGACTCGATGACACATAACAACAACAACATAATGTTGTCAGTCATTAGAGAGCTAGCTGTGCATAAAATGCCATCCTAACATAGATATTTGTCTTCTTTACTAACTTTAACCTGGAAATAAAAGCAATGCTATGTTGGATTAAGTTGTTAATGATCCACTAATGCAGAGATTATTCTGACAGTCAGATCAAATTTCCTGTTTGTGAAATAAGATGTGACATAGAATAACTTCCTAATGTAGCAGAAAAAAAATCCTTTTGTTCAAGTCCTAAAATTATAAATTAGAAATGTTTTCAGATTTCAATATTATTACTTTATCGTAACTATATTTTGATTTCTCTTTTCTTTCGTTTTCTTTATTTTTAATAGTTTCATTTATATTGCTCAATATAACTTTAGCGCATAAAAATACACTATGTATTTTAGCTTTAATTTTGCATGCTACACTGTAAATATCTAATATATTAAGCTTGTCAATCTTTACTTTCATATTAAAACATGGAAGCAAAGTTTAATTTAATTATTGTGCCAATTTTAATTAATTATTTTTTTTTACTTTAAGTATAGTATCATTCTGAGACAACTAAACCTGGTTACATCAATGCCACCTGCAAGAAGACAGACTCTGAAATCAGATCATTAGAGGAGCCTTAATCCTTTAGAACAATTTTTCAATACTGTTTATACCAGGGACAACCTTGTTCAAATCCTCTTTACACAAGACAAGAATAACACAGGAAGGAACTATTTGTCTCTGATGTCTGCAAAGAAGGAGTGCAAACGGGGATCCTCAGGGGGTTTTCTATCATTTAAACTTAACAGGAGGAGATTAATCAAAGGTATCTACACAGTCTGATGTACAATCAATTACCTAGCTGCAGTCTCATTGATCAAGTTAGAGTAGAATACAAAATTGCAGCCATCACAGCAGCTTCATTGTTGGAACAGAATCAAAGTCTTAGGACAGGTAAGCTACTCGTAAAGCAACATCTGTAAGTGTTACATTCACTAGTTTCCTAGTCTCAATTCTTTGCATCATTTTTGTCTTTACGTAAGTTTCACTTTAGAATTGTGAAAACCTGTGCAGCTCCCAAACCATTGGTTTTGATAGGTGCTACAGAGTAGATTTTCTATTTTCAACTCAAGTAACCCTATGTGACAAAGTAGAACTACCTCCACAGTGTTTTCTAGGCTTAATTATTACACAAGAACCCTGGAATCACAGTGGTTAAAGTGTTCAGTGGCTAACAAAGGGTTGGTTGTTCAAACCTACTTGCTGCTCCACAGGAGGAAGATGTGACAGTCTGCTTCTGTAAAGATTGTTGCTGTTATTGTCAGGTGCCATCAAGTCAGCTGCGACTCATAGCAACCCTATATGCAACAAAACGAAACACTGTCCAGTCCTGTGCCAGCCTCACAATCCTTCCTATACCTGAGCCCATTGTTGCGGCCACTGTGTCAATCCATCTTACTGAGGGCCTTCCCCTTTTTCATTGACCCTCTACTTTACCAAGCATGAGGTCCTTCTCCAGGAAATGGTTCCTTCTGAAATATGATCAAAGTAGGTCAGATGAAACCTGGCCATTCTCATTCTCAAGGAGCATTTTGGCTCTACTTCTTCTAGGACAGGTTTGTTTGTTCTTCTGTCAGACCATGGTATTTTCAGTGTTCTTCACCAGTACTGTAATTCAAAAGCATCAACTCTCCTTTGGTTTTCCATATTTGCTGTCCAGCTTTCACATTCATATGAGGTGATTGAAAACACCATGGCTTAGTTTAGGTGTACCTTAGTCTTCAAAAATACATCTTTGTTCTTCAGCACATTAAAGAGGTCTTCTGCAGCAGATTTTCCCAGTACAATATGTCATCTGATGTCTTGACTGCTACTTCCTTTGGTGTTGATTATGGAACTAAATAATATGAAATCGTTGACAATTCAATATATTCTCAATTTATCATGATGCTGCTTATTGGTTCAGTTGTCAGAATTTTTGTTTTCTTTAGGTTGAGGTGTAATTCTTACTCCAGACTGTAGTCTTTAATCTTCATCAGTAAGTACTTCAAGTCATCTTCACTGTTATTATTCAAATTTACAAACCAACCACCAAAGGCAAAGATGAGGAAATTGAAAATTTTTACCAACTTCTGCAGTCTGAAAATGATCAAACATGAAATCAAAATGTGCTGATTATTACTTGTAATTGGAGTCCAAAAGTTGGAAACAAAGAAGAATCCCTGGTAGTTGGAAAATTTGGCCTTGGAGATAGAAATAATGCTGGAGATTGCATGATAGAATTTTGCAAGACCAATGACTTATTCATTGCAAATACCTTCTTTCAACAAAACAACATGGCAACTATACACATAGACTTCACCAGATGGAGTATGCAGGAATCAGATTAACTACATCTGTGGAAAAAGGCAATGAAGAACCTCCATATCTTCAGCCAAAACATGGCCAGGACCTGATTGTGGAATGAACCATCAGTTGCTCATATGCAAGTTCAAGCTGAAGCTGAAGACAATTAAAACAAGTTCATGAGAGCCAAAATGTGACCTTGATAATACCCCTCCTGAATGTAGAGATCATCCAAATAATAGATTTGATGCATTGAACACCAATGACCAAAAAACAGAGGAATTGTGTGATATATCAATAACATCATGCATGAAAAAAGCAAAAAGTCATTAAAAAGAGAAGAAAAAGAGAAAAGACCAAAATGGATGTCAGAAAGGACTCTGAAACTTGCTCTTGAATGGAGAGTAAGCAAAGCAAATAGAAGAAATGACAAGATAAATGAGATGAACAGAAGATTTCAAAGAGCACCTTGAGAAGGCAAAGTCAATTATTGTAATGAAATATGCAAAGACATGGAGCTAGAAAATCAAACACAAAGAACACACTCAGCATTTCTCAGCTTTTTCTCAGCTTTCTCAGATGAAAGAACTAAAGGAAAATTCAAGCCTTGAGTTGCAATATTGAAAGATTCTATAAGCAAAATGTTAATAATGAAGGAAACATCAAAAGAAGATGGAAGGAATACACAGAGTCACTGTACCAAAAAGAATTGGTTGATGTTCATCCATTTCAGAAGGTGATATATGATCAAGGACCAAATGGTATTAAAGGAAGAAGTTGAAGCTGAACCAAAGGAATTGGTGAAGAACAAGGCTCCAGGAATTGACAGAATTCCCACTGAGATGTTTCAACAAATGGATGCCATGCTGGAGAGATTTACCTCTCTACGCCAAAAGATTTGGAAGACAGCTACCTGGCCAACTGACTGAAAGAGATCCATATTTGTACCCATCTCAAAGAAAGGTGATCCCACAGAATGTGGAAATTATTAAACAATATCATTAATATCACATGCAAATAAAATCTTACTGAAGATAATTAAAAATGATTGCAGTAATATATTGTGGATTCAGGAGAGGGCATGGAATGGGGGATATCATTGCTGATGTCAGATGGATCTTGACTGAAAGCAAAGAATGTCAGGAAGATGTTAACTTTTTATTGACTATACAAAAACATCGATTATGTGGATCATAACAAATTATGGATAACATTGAGAAGCTTAGGAATTCCAGAATGCTAACTAGAAGGCTGGCAGTTCAAACCCACTAGTCACTCCTTGGAAGGAAGATTGGGTAACTTCCATAGTGATACAACCTCGGAAACCCAAAGAGGGGTTGCTATAAGTAGGATCTGACTCGATGGCAGTGAGTTTTTTTTTTTTTTTGGTCCATAGACCAAGAGGTTGTCATTCAAAAAGAACAAGGGGATACTGCATAGTTTAAAATCAGGAGGGGAATGTGTCAAGGTTCTGTCCTTTCACTGTATTTATTCAATCTGTACTCTGAACAACTAATCTGAGAAGCTGGACTATATGAAGAAGAATGTGACATCAAGATAGGAGGAATACTCATTAACTACCTTCAATATGCAGACAATACCACTTTGCTTGCTGAAAATAAGGATGATTTGAAGCACTTACTGTAAAGATTAGTCTTAGAAACCCTATGGGGCAGTTTGAGTCAGATCTGAGTCAGAATCAACTTGATAGCAATGGTTTAATTATTACAAGAGTAGATTGACAGATTTTTTCCCCATGGAGCTGATGGGTGTTTTTGAACAATCAGTGTTTTTGTTAGCAGTTGAGTACTTAACTGTTGTACCACCAAGGATCCTTTCCCAAACTGTAGATGGAATCATTATATTTGGAGATTGTCAGTCTTATCAACATTGATTTGTTTATGATTTAACAAATGTTTGTTTCCATTGTACACTTTCCGTACAAAAAGTATTTCCATAGATGTGATCTCATTTAATGCTGTTAATGATCTTGTGAAATAATCCTGGAAGCAGTTAAAGGAAACTAAAGTCCTCACTGTGTGCAAGATTCCTGCAACATAAATATCAGAATATCATACCTTACATTGGGACACCTTCACTCAGCTCTCATAATAATTTAATTCAATATTTGTTGTTGTTGTTGTTGTTACATGCCATCCAGTTGGCCCTGACTTACAGCAACCACTCCTTGGGTTTCAAGGCAGTATCACTACAGAAGTAGATTGCCCAACCCTCCTTCCAAGGAGTGGCTGGTGGGTTTGAACCTCCAGCCTTCTGGTTAGTAGTTAAGTGCCTTAGGCACTATGCCACCAGAGCTCCTTAATTTAATATATAGTCTCAAAAATATAATCCATCTTATAAGTATATAGCAACTATTTACATGAGTGGAAGGCTGAGATCAGTGCTCCATCTATGCCTCTAACTAGTTTGTACAGCTTTCTTTTAATTTTCTAGTCTCTCTCCAGTCAAGATGTGGTTCACCTTAGAATCCTACCCTGGCACCATAGTTGATAAGGCATTTGGCTGCAATCAGAAGATGAATGGTTGAAACCTACCAGCAGCTCCATGGAAGGAAGATGGGGCTATCCACTTCTGTAAAGATTTACAGCCTTGGGAACCCAATGGGATTCTCTATGAGTCAGAATCTACTCAGTAGCAGTGAGAGTTTTTTTGTTTTTGTTTTTTTTTGCGAGATTATTCTAATTTAAAGACATAGTTTCTTTGGGATAAATGTAAAATTTATTAAATCTAATTTTGTGGAAACTAATATCTATATTTAAAAGTTTAAAAATATAAGATTAAATTTGTAGTGATATATTTTCACTTAAATATCTTAGACTAGCTGAATAGGGGATGTTACACAACTTACTTTAACTCTTTAAAGTGAAATATATGAAAAATAAGTAGTTGAGGAAGACTGCAAATCTCATGTACTTTCTGAGAAAAGAAAAAAACAAACACAAAAACACAAAATAAAAGAGATGTAGTTGAAAACAGGCATACACACAGAAACAAAAGTTAGAATAAACAGATAGTAATTAAGTGTTGTTTTGACTTTAATAAAGTAGAAAAATAAAGTAAAGAAAAACAAAAATGAAGTCTTACAGATTGATTTTATCACTAATGTGCTGAAAAACAGATTGGGGTTCAAGCCCAGAAAAGACAGAGTTGAGAGTATGAAAAGCAGTATTTTAAGAAGGGGTTTAACCTTTTAAATGAAAAGTATAAACTATCTACTATCTAAGAGGCTTTAGTAATATTTTACTTACTTTTTTTGTACATTTCAGGATACAGGTAAAAATAAAGTATCTGGAAGAAAATATTTGAAGAATGAGAGCTAACAGGCACATAGATTTCCATGAAGCATAGCAAGGAATATGAAGTTTCTAACAAGAGAGATACGAGGGACAAAGTCAACAGGTCAACAGGTCAAGTATGTTGTTGGAGAACTCAAGAAGAGTGTGGAGAGCTCTCTTGGGGTTATAGAGTAAAGAATAAGGAGAAAGTGCTGTATCAAAACATAGTATTTGTTAACTTGTACTCTGTGTAGCCATGTGAGAGAAGAGGAGCCAGAATAGACATTTACCCTAAGCTTGAATGCAGCCAAAATCTGAGAGCAAGGTAGAAAAGGCTAGAAACCAGGGCAGAAGAATCAGAGGTTTCATGGGTAAGTTCAGAAAATATAGATTAACTCAGTAATAATCATGGTTAAAAGGTATATGCTTACGTTTAAAATCTATCAATTATCTACATTATTATTTTAAAATATAAGTACACATGAAATATATATGCATATTTTTCTGTATTTGTATACTATATTTTATATCATATTCTCCTTCATATGATATTACAAACAACAATCTGTAATGATTGTATTTCTAAAGTGTACAGAAGTATCAAAATAAATTTGATTAATATTAATTATTGAATATTGGGGGATATTTTAAAAAGCATTTTTTTAATTATAAAAACATTAATATCTATGGACATTTTCCTTGAACAGTATCATTAAGATGAAATTATCAGTTTGCAAGATATAAGATTTTACCTTTTGACTCTAAATGACCATCCAGACAGTTTTCACCAGTTATGATTACATCATTAATAGTTTCTTATTTCCTCATTTCACTAATACAAAAATTGACTTCTAATATTAAATATTAAAAGTAATAGCTTTTTCTAAATAAGAATTATTAAAAGAACAGCATATATTTTAATCCCTTGACTACTAGTGTGGTTAAATTTTTTTATATGCTTATTTTGTCTTTCAAATTTACTGTTTACATAAATTAATGATTTTTATATTTTTATGATTTTCTTATTGTAAGAAAAATTTACGAAGTAAGGATACTGAAGTTTTGTCCCTTTTATATTTGCCAAAAACATATTCCTAGTTTATTTCTATTTATTTAAATTTATCAACTCCTTTGTCATAGGCTGTAGTACTAATTTGTTTTATATTTAGTAAAATGTATCCACATTTCTATTGTGATCTGATAAATGTATAAATCTCAGCAAGTTGCTAGCAAGTTCTAGACAAAACAGATCTGTTTCTTCATCAGTGAATTAAAAGCAATTGAAATTATATCTTTGTAATGTAATTTTAAAGTATGAGAATGCTCCACCTAACTCTTGTTTTAATTGAAATCCAAGTATAACTGAGATGTTTGCTTTTTCACACAGTCCTGGTAGGGGAGAAGATGAACAGAAGTCAAGTTTGTAGTAATTGGCTCTATATCATTCCTTCCAGAAGGCGCACTAGTGAAAACATGTTCCCTTACTCGAGTGGTCTGGAGATGGAAGCAGAACATGCCATCAAAATTTCCTTAAGAAATTGTTTTTCATGAGAGTAGGTGGGGTTTGACAAAAAGGAATATACTTGTGATAGTTGGAGCTGTGTGTCCACTTGGCTGGACCCCAGTTCTGTGTGGTTCTTCCCATGATGGGATCTGATGACTGTTCTGAGTGGCCAGTCTGTTCAAGAGGCGTTTCCCTAGGGGTGTGGCCTGCTTCCAGGGTATCCAGGGACATCCTGGGAAGAGAGATATTCTTCTGTGGATCAGGATGCTGTTGTGCCGCCTACAACTGTCCATGAGTGAGCAGTCCACCGTTCGGCCTGGAGATCTTGGATTCGTCATTTGTTGGAGTCAACAGCTGGTGTACTACCTGCCAGCTTGAGCTTCTCGGCCCCTGCAGGGAAAAGCCTCCATTCAGCTTGATGTTTGCTCCAGGGACTTTGGACTTGCTGGCTTCTATACATTTGTGAGCCATTTTCCTAAGATAAATTTATCTTTCTCTTTATATATATATATATATATATATAAGCTTTGCTGGTTTTTGTTTCTTTAGAGAACCCAGTCATACTCCAGACCAATGATAGATTTAGCTTCAAATAATCTTACATATACACCTGTACTACAAAATTACCCATGCACATTGCAGAAGCAACAGAAGAGTTGGAATAATCTCTCAGAGGCAACCAAACACCTTGAGAGAGAGAATTATTCAGCCTGCTGACTTGGGACATTAGTCTCAGGGGACACCAAGCTCAATTGGATAACACAGTACATAAAAATCTTGTTCTACAGCCTACTTTGGTGAGCAGAGACTGGGGTCTTAAAAGCTTCCTAGTGGCCATCTAAAATGTAACTATTGGTCTCTTCTCATCTGATGAAAAAAAGAGTGAAGAAAATCAAACACATCAGGAAACAATTAGTCCAAGGATAAGATGGACCCTGAGGCATGAACTAGATGGTGCCTGGCTACCAATGCCAGCCACTCAGAAAGAGATCAAAACTGGAGATTTTGGATAGAGTGGGAGGAAATATGTGGGATAAAATTCAAAAACACAAAAATGATCAGAATTACTGGTGGCATAGAGTCTGGTGGAACCCCCAAGACTATGGCCTGGGATTACCCTTCTGACCTAGAATTGGGCTCACTCCCATGTGTTGGCTCTCAGCCCAATAGTAGAAAGACCTACATGCAGAACACCCACCTCAGGGTGTTCACCTATCCCAGGGAGGTACACCCCTTAAAGCCATCAGTCATGGGGCACCAGAGGAGCTGCATTCACAGAGAGGGAAAGATAGACAGACAAGAGGGCATAGTTAAGAAGGGCACAGGGAGGGGGTAGTCATAGGGACAGAAGGGGGGCAGAGTTTGTTTCAGTTGGGGATGGTAATCAGGGTGTAAAATCAAATGCATGCGAATGGTTGAATGTAAAACAAATTTTGCTCTGTAAATTTGCACCCAAAGCACAATAAAATTTAAGAAAAGAAAATGTCTTTCATGGTCAACTGAAGATGATACAGGTCTGAAATAACCTTTATTCTTCACATTATTTTATGACTTAATGGTATCACTGAATTTCAAGCTTAATGGAAAATTTGAAGTCAACATCCAGCTAATAATAGTAATTTAAGTTTGGTACCAAAAATATGGGCTTGTATTGACCTTGATTACACAAAATTTTAAATGTGATGGTAACTTTTGCTTAATTCATGACTGAGAACTCCTTCTGTTATTGGCATTGGTGATATGGACAACAGAGTGACAAACCCCATGCCTCTTGAAAACCAATGCAAACAATTTTTATTATGTATATCAACGCTTTGGAAGCAGTTCAACCTTTAGAGTTTGAGTAAGCATCTCTTGATCAAGAAAACATCTTCAGGAGTAGAGGAACCTCTCTTAGAGATAAATATGAATGCAGATGACCTTACAATCACTGCTTCCTCAAACTTCATGAAGTTCTAGTAACACACAGATATTACTCATCTTCCAATCTACTCTCGGTACTTATCAAATTCTCACTCAAACTCATTTTCCATTCCTTTTAGAGGGTGATCCAAGGCCATTCCTATTCAGATAGCCTACTGTACAATGTATAATTTATATATAAAGCCTTCACATGTATTCTATTTCCACAGAGAATTCTCCAAAATCATAATAAAAAACAGTTGTTACTTTGATCATGGCAATCACATATGTGTGAGAGTAGAGCTGTGTTCTTAGGGTTTTCCAGAGCTGTTTTTGTTGTTGCTGTTTGTTTGCTTGGAAGGTGATAACTTTTCTTCTGAGGCATCTTGGAGTGCACTCAAACCTCCAACCTTTCAAATAGTACTGAAGCATGTTAATCAAATGAACCACACAAGAACTCAAAATCATAATACTTCAGATGAACTCCTTGATAGCTACTGTTGTTGTTGTTGTTATGTGCCATCGAGTCAGACCTGACTCATAGCGACCCCTCCTTGGGTTTCCAGGGCAGTATCACTGCAGAAGTAGATTGCCCCATCTTCCTTCCGAGGAGTGGCTGGTGGGTTTGAACCACTAGCCTTCTGGTTAGCAGTCAAGTGCCTTAGGCATTACGCTATCAGAGCTCCCTGATAGCTACTAGGAGGTGAATAAATAGCTGAATATTAACAGTCACTTTGGATATACACACAAAAGAGAAGACAGAAAGGTAAGGCATTAAAGAACAAGTACAGATATGTGTGTGAACACACACACACACTGTCTCACATACACACATACACTCAGATAAGAACTAATTGGAAAATGAAGAGCAGTAGTTCACTCAAGTCTGTGGATCTGCAATTTGCTTTAAATGGTTTCTTTTCCTAGGCAACAATTTGTGGGTAATGAATTCATTTTTTAAAATCACAGAACTTTATGTTGTAGGTGTACACAGTTAGAGAAACCACTAAAAGGAAGAGCGATAACACACACACACACACACAAATGCTTATACTGAAGGTGTCAATTTGAATCCAATTATAACACATATTTATGAAGCAGCAAACAAATCAAGCAAGAACTGAAAAACCCTCCCAACCTTTTGATAGACAAATTACATGATGATAATGAGTCTTCTGATTGGACTATTGTTTCCTTGTTTAGGATACTGAAGGAACAGAAGACAGTGTTTGTATGGCAACTTATTTATATTCTGGGTTAAAAAAAAAAAGACAGGATTTTGTACAAAAAAGCTGTTTCCTATGGCAGACTGTTCAGTGGGTGAGTTGGCCAGGGAGGTGAATGGGCTCCCATAAAAAACAAACAAAATCCTGGTTCTTACTGTATTTACTTTCTAATGTGATGTTCATGGAACTGAAGAATCTTGACATACTTCTTTGTAAGTCCTTTCATTTGGCAAAAGTAGGTGGCAAACAAATTATCCTGCTAGGATTATTTATTATTATTATTTATTATTAATTATCCCTGGGCCAAGTAAGGAGCTGACCTTCCTCCCTAGGTAACAGAAGCAGAAGATTATTTGATTTCTCTTACAGATAGTTTCAGTGGAGTCCAGCAGCAACCTGCCACATCTGCCCAGCAGCTATGGGACTTAGGCATTTAGAGGAGAGGCTATTCATCAATGGCAACCACCTAGCACCTTCAACTTGCCTAATGGGAGTCTCCACCTCACACAGCACCAGTGACACTGACTCAATACTAATAAGAACCCCTGCTCCCAATCTCAGTGTCAGCAGGGTCTAATGCAGATTTGACACTTTACCACACTAGGAATCAAAATGGCAGAATAAAGGTACACAAGTCACAGCAATGAATATTCCACATCCTCCTCCTCCTAGTCTTTACGGATCATTGAAGCCCTGAGCCTTGGCCCTCATCTGGCAGCAGTGAGGTGTAATAAAGTGATGGAAGGTGGGGCTATTGGTTCATTCTTCCCCTGGTGAAAGCAAGATCTATTGAAAAAATTGAGCTTCCCCATCTCCCTTGCCATAAATAAATAAATTAAAAAAACTCACTTTTGTGCTTCCCCACAATGTCCATGGTGCTAGCAGAGAGAGTTGATTTTATACCCCTATTAGTTATCAAGAAAGAAGAGCAAGTGAATGTCACCCTTTAACTTGCAAGGCATCAGTAAGTTGAAGAGTGGAGCTGAGCTTCCATCTGACCAGTATTCAATCAGGTATTGTTGTTGTTGCTGTTAGGTGCCATCAAGTTGGCTCTGACTCATAGCAACCCTATGTACAACAGAATAAAACATTGCCCAGTCTTGTTCCAGCCTCACAATTCTTGCTCTACCTGAGCTCATCATTGCAACTACTGTATCAATCCATCTTGTTGAGGGCCTGCCCCTTTTTTGTTGACCCCCCCACTTTACCAAGCATTATATCTTTCTCCAGGGAACGGTTTCTTCTGACAACATGAACAAAGTAGGTCAGAAAAAGACTGGCCATTCTTGCTTCCAAGGAGCATTCTGGCTGCACTTCTTCCAGAGAAGATATAGTGTGAGTCAATTATAGCACATATGTATGAAACAGCAAACAAATCAAGCAAAAACAGTGAGATAGTGTGAGTCAATACCCCACATTTGCTGGGATGGTGTTAAATGGCCCACAGAAAAGCTGAAAATACATACCAAATTGGTCCTCAACTTGGTAGTGAACTACCTGATAAATAAATAAGATTAAATATGATTGAGAATGTCATTATATAATACTGAAAATGTATAAGGTATAAGTGTAAACCCCTCATTATACCAAAAACCAGGAAAAATCATAACATGGATATGAAAATAATATCAACAGATGCCAACATCTACATAATGCAGATTTTGGAATTATCTGACAGGAATTTTAAAGCAGCCTTCATAAAAACTGCTTCAAGGCAATTATTATAAAAATATAATATGTGATTGTAGGAACATATATTCATTGAAGACATAAATACGTATACTCTGCAGACATAACTAAACACCTTCCAACATTGGTTTTTCTGGCTTTAAGGATTTAGGACCACAGTATCATGAGACAACTCAGGCAACTGGCATAATATAATTCACAAAAATTATGATGTCCATCCTAGTGAAGTGAGCAGCATCTCAAGTATTAAAAGCTTCCAAGTGGCCTTTTAAGACACAACTGTGGGTCTCTACTTGCCAAGAGCAAAAGAGTAAGAAGGTAACCAAATGCACAGAGAAGTAGCAAATATACACTAGTCAGAACTTCATATACCCCAAGACCAGAAGAGTTAGGTGGTACCTAGCCACCACCCTAGACTGTTCTGATTGGGTTCATGATAGTTGGTCCCAGGTAGAATGGGTTAAAAATATGAGCACAACTCAAATTCTTATTAAATAAAGGACAGACAAACTGGAATGGTAGGTAGCAGAGGACTCACTGACACTGTCACCTGAAAAAATATTTAAACCTATAACCAATACCCTGAGATCATCTTTCAGTGAAATAGCAGAGTGTCATACAAATTAAAGGATATCATCTGTAAGTCAAGCTGTACTTAAAAACTATCACTAGGAGACCAAAAGATTAACAATTACTCAAAAGCAAAAATATGACAGGAGAGCAGGGAAACTAGACTACTGGAAAGGGAATAATCTGAACACAATTAAAGAGAATATTGATATATTTTGGTAAAATTAACTAATGTCACTACACAATTTGTGTGGAAATTGCCAAATGAGAACTTAACTTACTGCATAAATTTTGACATAAAACTCAATAAAATATTATTTATTTATTTTTTAAAAGCAATTATTAATTTTCTTGAAATGAATAAGTAAGATAATATAAAGAGAAGAAAGTTTTTAAAAATAACTAAATAGACATTGCTAAAGGGGCAGGAAGGCCACATTTTCTGACCTTCTCTAACCCCACAAGAGGAAGAGAGAATTAGCAACAGTAGCCCAAGGCCTATTTCTGCAAGCCCAGACATGCTGCCTCTCTCCAGCCCTTTCACCAACCCTGACACCAACTGTTCCTCCCGCAGCACTAACCATCTTTCTGCTGGGTTTGATTATTCACTGCAGTGGCCATACAGAACTCACAGATTATGGGATTTATTGGGGAAGCACCAGGCTACAATTCAAGTTCAGAAGCAATGCTCAGTCTCTCTCCCAGTATACCGTCTCTCAGCCAACAGTCTCTCAGTCTCTCTCCCAACAGTATGTGTCCCTTGGTGTCTTTCCCAACAATGCATGTCTCTTGTGTCTCTTTCCCAGCAGTGTGTGTCTCTCAGGGGCACATGTATCTTTGGAGTGCTTTTCTCTCAGCAGCCTGTCCTTCTCAGCCAGCAGTCAGAGAGACACTTCTGCCTCTAGGATGCTTCCTTTTGAGCCTGGCAGAGTGGCCAAACTAGCCAATCATAACATCAGAATTCTAAGCACCTGAGAGAGAGCAAACCTCCCAGAATATTGCTTTTTGTGGCACTCCCAACAGAAATACCCCAGGTGGATAACTTTTACAATCAGGAGCTCCTCAGTTGCTCTGGTAGCATAGTGGCTAAGACACTTGCCTGCTAACCAGACGGCTGGTGGTTCAAACCCACCAGCCACTCCTCGGAAGGTAGGTTGGGCAATCCTACTTCCGTAGTGATACTGCCTCGGAAACCCAAGGAGGGGTCGCTATGAGTCGGGGCCGACTCCACGGCACATAACAACAACAACAACAACATCAGTTGCTCACAGCAAATTCCACCATGGAGTTTACCTGGTATGGCTAGAAAAACCATACCAGGTAATTTACTACATTATAGACATAGAACTGAAATATACATTATTTAAAAGAATAGTTTCTCCTTCTCTCTGCCCCAAGTAAGATAACCTTGTTAGGTATACTCAAAATTAGGGAGGAGAAGAGAGAGAATATTATCAGTGAACTTGAAAACAAAGAAACAGAATTTACCCAGTCTATGGACAGGCTGAATGATAAGGTATGTCTAGGCATCAGGTAGTGTGCCCAAGATCATGTATAGGATTAGCGGACAATGTTTCTACATGCATATTTGTATGTGCTGTAAGAATGTCCAGGTGTATAATAAAACTGACAAGGGGCAAGGTTGTGGTATCTTCTTGGCCACAGCCAGCTACCCAGAAGGAACAAGTAGTTGGACTTATAGGCTCAAGACCATGATTGCAGGGGACAAGAAGATCAACTGGCATAATATCCTACATGGAAATATTGTTCTATATCCTACATTGCTGAGTAGTGACTTGGGATGTTAAAAGCTTGCAAGTGGCCTTCTAGATGCAATAATGGGTCTCTCCTCATCCAGAAGAAAGAAAGAAAACCAAAGACACATGGAAACAGTTAGCCCACAGGACTGGTAGATCATACAGTCTTCAGCCTGTAAAACCATGAGACCAGAACTAGATGGTGCCCAACTACCACTGCCAAACACAAGAAGGGGGATTGGTGCAGGAGATACTGGATATAGTGGGAGAACAATGTAGAACAAAACTCAAAATCATTAAAAAAAAAAAAAAAAACGACCAGGTTTGCTAGTCTGAAAAAGCATGGTGAGACCCCTGAGATTATGGCCCCTAGCCAACCTTCAGGTCTGGAATTGAACTCACTCCTCTGGCTTCCAGCCAAGCAATAAAAAGGCATATTGGGTGAATATTTGCATTAGGTAGGTACACTCCTTGGAGCGAACAATCATGGAAGAACTGAAGGGCACAAAGGCACAGATCAAGGGCTGAGAGTGCATGGGAAGGAAGGAAATAGGGAGGAGGTATCTACAAGGAGGAGGTGGGAAGAGAGCTGTTACATTGTGGGGAACTATAGTCAATATCAACAGATAAAATGTGTATGACCTGCTGGATGGAAAATGAATTGTTCTGCAAACTTTCACCCAAATAAAAATAAAAATTAAAAGAAAAAAAAAAAAAATAGGCAAAAGACATGTACAGACAAATCCCAAAAGACATTGAGGTGGTCAACAAACACATGAAGAAATGTTTGTGATGAAACCCCTGATTATGGCCTGTAGTCACCCTTCTGGCCTGGGATTGAAATCACTCCTGTGGCTTCCAGCCAAACAATAGGCATATCAGATGAACATTTACACTAGGTTGGTGCAATCCTTAGAACAATCAATCATGGGAGATCAGAAGGGCAGTATATTCAGAGGAAGATAGCTCATTGTTGTGTTGCTGTTATCTGCCGTTGAGTAGGTCCCGACTCATACCAACCCCTCCTTGGGTTTCTGAAGTGGTATTACTACAGAAGTAGGATTGCCCAACCTTCCTTCTGGGGAGTGGCTGGTGGGTTTGAACCGCCAGCCTTCTGGTTAGCAGTCAAGTGACTTAAGCACTATGCTACCAGAGCTCTGGAAGATAGCTCAGGGGGAAGGAATGCACAGGAAAGAAAGACACAGGAAGAGGTAACTACAGGGAGCAAGTGGGACTAGAGCTATTACATTGTAGAGAATTGCAGTCAAAGTCATGAAAGAAAATGTTTATGAACTGCTGTATGGAAAATGAATTTGCTCTGTAAACTGTCTCCCAAATCACAATATAATTTTAAAAAAATAAGAAAAAGAATTTTTTATTCTTTTCTGTCTAAACAACAGAAAAAAAAAATAGGTGAGGCAAAAAATAGAGAAAGAGAGAGAAAGAGAGTCTCAGGAATCTATGGTATAATAACAACCGATTTAATATTTGTATCATTTGAGTCCCAGAAGGATAGAAGAGAGAGACAGAGAGAGAGAGAGGGATAGAGAGAGAGAGAGAGACTGGGATTGAAAAAATATATATATTGAGAGAAATAATGGCTGAAATCATTCAAAATTTGACAAAAGTCATAAACCTGTGGATTGAAGAAGCTGAGCAAACTACAAATAGCATAAACTCAAAGAACTTAATGCAGTATATATCATATTTAAGTTAAAAAAACAAAAGACTAAGAAAATACTTTTAAAGCAGCCAGAGAGCAAGTGTACCTTATTTATGGAAGAATACCATTTCAAAGACGATGGCTTTCTAATGTGAAACCATGGAGAACAGAAGGAAGTGGCACAACATATTTTAGGTATTCAAAGAAAATAACTATCAATTCTGTATCTGGTGAAAATATACTTCAGGAATTTAGTAGAAATAACTACATTTTCAGGCATAGGAAAACTAAGAGAATTTGCTGCTAATAGACCTAGCCATTAAGAATGGCTTGAGGAATTTATGGTGGTGGTAACATAGTGCCTAAGGCACTTGACTGCTAACCAGGAGGCTGGCGGTTCAAACCCACCAACCACTCCTCGGAAGGAAGGTTGGGCATTCCTACTTCTGGAGTGATAACTGCCTCGGAAACCCAAGGAGGGGTCGCTAGGAGTCGGGGCCGACTCAATGGCAAATAACAACAACAACAACAATTGTTAAGTGCTTGGCTACTAACCAAAAGTATGACTGTTTGGACCCACCAGCCACTCCACAGGAGAAAGATGCAACAGGTTGCGTCTATAAAGATTTACAGCTTTGGAAACTCTGTGGGACTAGCTCTACTGTGGGAGTTGTTATTATGTGCCCTTGAGTAGGACCCAACTCATAACGACCCCTCCTTGGGTTTCCGAGGCAGTATCACTATGGAAGTAGATTGCCCCATCTTCCTTTCGAGGAGTGGCTGGTGGGTTTGAATCGCCATCCTTCTGATTAGCAGTCAAGTGCCTTAGGCACTCTGCTACCAGAGCTCTCCTATAAAAACATAACCAAACCCACTGCCATCAAGTTGATTCTGACTGATAGTGACCCCTGTTGGAATTCCAAGGTAGCAAATCTTCATGGAAGTAGATTGCCCCATCTTTCTTCCACAGAGTGGCTGGTGGGTTTGAGCTGCCAACCTTCCGGTTAGCAGTCAAGTGCCTTAGACACTGCACCACCAGGCTTCCTTACTCTGTCTTATAGAGACATTATGCATCAAAATAGACTAGAAAGCAACTGGGTTGTAATGAGCTGAAATGGACTCGATGGCACCTAACAGCATCAATGTTGGAAGTTATCTAAACAAAAGGGAAGTGATAACAGAAGAATGTTTGAGACTTTCAAAAGGAAAGAGTAAGATTGGAATTAACATAAATAAAGGTAAATTTAATGGATTGCCCTTCCCATAAGTTTCTTTAACCATATTTAATGGTGAAAGTATAAATTGCAGCACTATCTGTGCAGTTCTTAATGAATGTAGAAGAAATACCCTAGACAAGTACATTTAGGAAGTAGAGCGGGACATAAACAAACAGGATTCTTTACTCAAAATAGGAAAATATCAATATCAGTAGTGTGTGATAAGTAATATCTGTCTACTGTAAAAGGAACTCTGGTGGTGCAAAGGTTAAGGAATTCAGCTGCTAACCAAAAGGTATGGATTTGAACTGACCAGGTGGTCCACTGAAGAAAGATCAGACAGTATGCTTCCATAAAGATTTACATGATTAGAAACCCTATGGAGAACTTCTGCTGTTGTTAGCTGACATCAAGCCTGGTCCTGAAGCAGCCTCACAATCCTTCCCATATCCAAGCCCACTGTTGCAGCTACTTTGTCAGTCTATCTCCTTGAGAGTCTTCCCCCTCTTCACTGATCCTTTGCTTTAGGAAGCATGATATCCTTCTCCAGGGAATGATCCCTTTTGACAACATGACCAAAGAAGGTGAGACAAAATCTGGCTATTCTTGCTTCCAAGGAGCATTCTGGCTGTACTTCTAGGATGGATTTGTTAGTTCTTCTGACAGTCCATGGTTCTTTGCAAACACCATGACTCAAAAGCATCAACTCTTCTTCAAGCTTCCTTAACTATTATCCAGCATATGCATATGAGGCTACTGAAAACACCATGGCTTGGAGTAGGTGCACCTTACCTTAGTCTTTAAAGAGGCATCTTTGCTCTTCAACACCTTATAGAGGTCTTTTGCAGCAAATTTGCCCAGTGCGGTCTGATGTCTTGATTGCTGTTTCCATTGGTGCTGATTGTGGATATAAGTAATATGAAATGTTTCACAACTTCTATCTTTTCTCCATTTATTGTGATGCTGCTTATTGGTCCAGTTGTGGGGATTTTCTTTTTTGTGTTTGTTGTTCAGGTGTAATCCATACTGCAGGCTGTAGTCTTTAATCTTCATCAGTAAGTACTTCAAGTCTCCTCACTTTCAGTAAGCAAGGCTGTGTTGACTCCATATAGCAGATTGTTAATGAGTCTTCCTACAATCCTTATGACACACTCTTCTTCATATAGTTCAGCTTCTCGGATTATTTGCTCAGCGTACAAATTTAATAAGTATGGTGAAAGGGTAGAACCCTGATGCACTCCCTTCCTGATTTTAAACCATGCAGTATCCCCCCTGTTCTGTTCCAATGACAGCCCCCTGGTCTATGCATAGTTTCCTCATGAGTACAATTAAGTGTTCTGGAATTCTATTCCTCTCAATGTTATCCATAAATTTGTTATGATCCACATAGTCAAATGTGTTTGCATAACCAATAAAACACAAGTAAATATCTTTCTGGTATTCTTTGCTCAGCCAAGATCCATCTGACATCATCAATAATATCCCTTGTTCCACATCCTCTTCTGAATCCATCTTGCATTTCTGAAAGTTCTCTGTCAACCATTTTTGAATTATCTTCAGCAAGATTTTATTTGCATGTGATATTAACAATGTTGTTCAATAATTTCCACAAACTGTGAGATCACCTTTTTTTGGAATGGGTACAAATATGGATCTCTTTCATTCAATTGGCCAGGTAGCCATCTTCCAAATTTATTGGGGGCAGTTCTAGTCTGTCCTATAAGATTGCTATGAGTCAGAATTGACTCAGTGGCAGTGGATTTGGGTTTTTGGATTTAGTTTACTGTAATACATAGTGAATACCTTAGATAACTATACAAAGGGATATAAACCAAAACTGATAAAACCAAACTAACTGCTGTTGAGTCAATTCTAACTCATAGCAACCTCCTTTAGGTTTCTGAGGTAGCAAATCTTTATGGAACTAGATTGCCCAGTCTTTCTTCCACAGAGTCACTGGTGGGTTTGAACTGCCAACCTTTAGTTAGCAGTCAAATGCTATAGGCACTCCACCACCAGAGTTCCTTATAAAATGATACTGTGCTTAAAAACAATATGAATAAATGAAGATGGGAACATAAAAATATGTTATGGTCAAGTAACCTATTGAAGATAAGAAAAGAAAAATAGGAAAAAGAAGCCAAGGAAACAAACAGAAAGGAAGGAATAAGTTTCAAGTACTAGCATGTCAGTAAGTACTTCAATAGAAATAGTGTAAATGCAAATTAAAAGGCCTAAAATGACAGAGTAGATTATAAAAAAAAATGAAACCAAAATGATCCAACAACATGTTGCCTACAAGAAACTCATTATAAATATGATATAATTGGGTTGAAAGTTAAAGGATCAGACAAAGATATACCATGCAATATTGTTTTTTAAGAAATGATATTAGTTTCATTAATATAAGACATAGTAGTCTTCCAAGTAAAGAAAATTACTAGAAAAAAAGAAATATCTTTCAATCAATCAGTTGGGAAGATGCAACAGTACTAACTGTTCATACAACAAAACACAGCATCAAAATGCATGAAGTAAAACCAGATAGAATTAGAACGGAAAATAAATTTACATGGGTTTATGGACTAAAAAACCCTACACTCAACACTGATGCCCTTTATCAAACTAAGGAAATTTCCTTCTATTTATAATTTGTTGAGTGTTTTGTTTTGTTTATTTGTTGTTATTATTATTTGTTAAAATCAAGAAATGATGTTGAATTGAGTCAAATACTTTTCCTGCATGCTTTGAGGTAATCATGTATTTGTTTGTTAATTTATATTTTATTATTACTCAATTTCTGTTTCTTGGAAGGAAGTTTGGGCAATTTACTTTCATAGTGATACTGCCTCACACACCCAAGGAGAGGTCACTATGAGTCGGGTCTGATTTGACGGCACATAATAACAACAACAACAACAGTTTCTTTTCATAGGTCTGTTCACTTTCTTAATAAATTTTTCTCAAGTCAGTTATGGTAGTTTGTGTATTTCTAGAAATTTGCCCATTTTATACTGAATATCTAATTTAGTTAGTGTGCTGTTTATTCCAACGTTAGTCATCACCTCAGAAAAATGTGATACTAAAACTTAATCAATTCCCCATGAGCAGAGTCTTCTAAAGCTAGACAAGTTCAAGTGAATATATAATTTCTGTATGTCTTCGTTTCTTTGTAAGACTTCTTTCATTCAGTTTCATGATTAGGAAGACTTATAATATTGTTACATGTGGTAGATCATTCTCATTCTGAATATTATTCTATTGTAAAAATACACTACAATTAATCAAGTTTACAGTTGAAGGACATTTTGATAGTTTAAATTTTGAGTCTATAAAGAATAGTGCTATGGCTATTCATATAATATATGAATATTTTTATTCATATATTAGTAATATGAACATGTTAGTTTGAGATGATCTCCAAGATACCTGAGTCCTAGTACTTTGTATGATCCCCTTCTTTGAATGTGCACAGAAATTTTAAAAAAGATGGAATTTACTATTGATTAGAATATGTTACAGGATAGAGATAAAGGGGTTTTGCATATGTAAGTAAGGTCACATATCAGTTGAATTTTAGTTAGTCAAAGGAAGAATATTCTGATTGAGTCTGACCTGATCAGATGATCCCTTAAAATGAACTAGATCACCACTCCACTATTACAATGGCTGAAATCTCAAACACTCATAACAGCAAATATATTGAGCATGTGCAATAACAGAAACTCTCATTTATTGCTAAAGAAAATGAAAAATTATACAGCCACTTCGCAAGATAGTCTGACAGTTTCTTACAAAGCTAAACATAGGATTAACATACAATCCAGTAATTCTGCTCCTTGATATTTACTAAGATGAAAATGCTTGTCCACATAAAAACATGTACATGAATGTTTATGGGAGATTTTTTCATAATTTTCTAAAATTGGAAGGGACCAAATTGTTCTTCAATACATGAATTGATAAATGAACTGTGATATATCCATACAAAGGAGTATGATTCAATGAGAAAAATAAATGAACTATAAAGCCACAAAAAGAATTTGAGGAAGCTTAAATGCATATTGGTAAGAGAAAGAATTCAACCTGAAAAATTTATATACTGTATGATTCCAACTACATGAAATTATGGAAAAGATAAAACTATATAGACAGTGAAAAGAACAGTGGTTTTCAGGGGGTTCTGGTCACAGAGAATGTCAATTATAGGACAGTAAGTCTATTCTGTATGATACTGTAGTGTTGGACATAACATTATAGATAAATCAGAAGAAATAGAATTGTACAACACAAAGATATAATCCTAAAGTATACTATGGACTTAGTTAATAATGATGGTTTGATACTGGCTCATCAAAAGTAACAAATATATCATAAAAATGGCAGTTGTTAACAATAGAAAAAACAGTGGGAAGGGGTAAGAGGGATGTATATGAAATCTCTCTGTACTTTTGGCATGATTTTTTTTTTGTAAACCTAAAATTTCTCTAAAATATAGTGTATTAAAAAACAAGCTAACAGGGGACTTCCAGTAAGATGGAGGAATAGTCAGACAAGCTACACAGACCCTCTTCAACATAGAAAAGAGAAATCAATTAACACAGATACAGAAGATAATCCTGGAGCCTTGAGCTTTGAAACAAAGGATACAGAAGTGGATTAAATACCAAATAGTAGAAGACCCTAAATGAAAATAGTGGATAAGGAGACAAAGAGAGTGGACTGTAAGTTATCCTGATGGCACAGTTTGAATATTTCCAAGTGGTGCTAGGACCCGAAAATTAACCTAAAAATTGGCTCTGCTCACCAGGGGCTTCGTGAACGACTTCAGTTGGTGGCTGATGACTAAAAAGGGAAACAGCAAATAAGGAGACAAATTGAGCTGTAAACTTTCCACTGTCCAGAAGGTGTAGCCATTTTGAATCTTTACAAGTGGTGGCCATTTTGGATATTTCAAGTGACAATGTTATCATTCAGATTCCAGGGACTTAAAAATAGGAGTCTGGTAGCACAGTGCCTAAGGCACTTGACTGCTAACCAGAAGGCTGGTGGTTCAAACCCACCAGCCACTCCTTGGAAGGAAGGTTGGGCA